>NW_012153951.1:180171-246014 GCF_000956105.1 Propithecus coquereli
TTTTTTTTTTTTTTTTTTTTTTTTGTGACAGGGTCTCACTCTGTCGCCTAGGCTGGAGTACAGTGGTGTGATCATAGCTCACGGCAACCTCCAATTCCTGGGTTCAAGCGATCCTCCTGCCTCAGCCTCCTAAGCAGCTAGAACTACAGGAGTGCGCAACCACATCTGGATAATGTTTTAATTTTTTGTGGAGATGGGGGTCTTACAACATTGCCCAGGTTAGTCTCAAACTCCTGGCCTCAAGTGATCCTCCTCCTTCAGTCTCCCAAAAAGCCACCACACCTGGCCTGTCACTGTTCTTTAACCTTCTAATTCAAACTCTGATTTCAAATTCATTGTGAAAAATACTCAAAACGGTAACTGACATATAATGACTCTGAATACACAGGAACAACTGACGGTTAAAATAAAAATGGGCATAATAACTTATACCTCTGGATAATATCTTAGATTTATTTCACCTTTAAAAACATAAATATCCTAAAATTTATACCCGGAGTCCTAAGACTTGAATTGATTCTATTTGATATATATGAATTGACAGAGATGTAACTCAAATTTAACCATACCTACATAACTTTTGGGTTTTAGAGATGGGGTTTCACTCTTGCTCAGGCTGGTCTTGAACTCCTGACCTCAAGCAATCCTCCCACTTTGGCCTCCCACAGTGCTAGGATTACAGGTGTGAGCCACCACGTCTGGTCCTACTTTTGGGTTTTATTTACTGGCATGTATTATGGTATCAATGGAAGACCTGACTCATCATCTCTTATTTGCAAATTACCTCAGCAAATATGGGAGCAATTTACAACCAATCATGCCACATATTAAAATTTCACAATGCCCTGTCATCTGTCCCTCTCATCAAGAAGACCACTTCCTTCACACTAACTTCTGTTTTGTATTTAAAAACTGACTACACAGTCCTCCAACACATTAAGAATGCAGCCTCTTAAAACCATTTTGCTCCTAGAAGGATAATACAGGGTTCAATGTGCAGGAAGTTTATTTCCTGTTAATTGATGTCCTCGATGTTTTAATTGGTTTGACTAAACAGTAATTATCAAAGCTTCAACCCTGTTTTTGCCAAAATTCTTTCATTATTAATGTACTTGTTACAGTAACACCCTGTGGAGCCTTACAAACAACTTGTTAGAAAACTCTTAATCAAGAACATATGCCTAATAATAATGAAAGACTGTCTGCAAGCAGTAAAAACAAGGCCTAAGAAAGGGGTTTTATCCATTCATATCTGAAAATTGGAAGCCATCCGGGTATAAACCTGGACTCCAGGGTTGCAGACAGAAACCCAAGCTCACTAGTTTAAGCACACAAGAATAAACAGGAGGTGGAGTCTTACCCCTGTGGGTGGAATCTTACCCCTGTGGTCAGGATTATGTGCTCTGGACTCTTACCTTGGTTCCATCATCTCCCTTTCTCTGTGCAATCTTTGGCGAGTGAATTAAGCATCCCCTTCCTTGGCCTCTATAAAATGGGGACAGTAATAAAAACTGTCTTATGGAACTGTTGGGAGGACTAAATGATTTAATAGATGTAAAGTACTTTAAAAATTGCTTGACATGTAATAAATGTTCACTAAATAGATTTTAAAGAGCAGAAGTGAACCTAATTTTAAGACAGAACTGAAAGCAAAGGATGAATGTCGTTAAGATTCACTTATTCTGCTTGAGTTGTTTGTAGATTCTAGTTGACAGCCTTTCAGTAGACATATAGCATGCAAATATTTTTCTCCCATTCTGTAGGTTGTCTATTTGCTCTATTGATTGTTTTCTGGGCTGTGCAGAAGCTTTTTAATTTGATCAGATCCCATTTATTTATTTTTTGTTGTTTCTGTGATCGCCTTCAGGGTCTTCTTCATAAATTCTTTGCCTAGGCCGATATCTACAAGAGTTTTTCCGACCTCTTCTTCCAGAATTTCTATAGTTTCATGCCTTAGGTTTAAGTCTGTTATCCATCATGACTATTACTTAACTCCAGTGAGAATGGTTTTTATCAAAAAATCCCAAAACAACAGATGCCGGCATGGATGCGGAGAGAAAGGAACACTTATACACTGCTGGTGGGACTGCAAACTAGTACAACCTCTACGGAAAGTGGTATGGAGATACCTCAAAGAACTCAAAGTAGAACTACCATTTGATCCAGAAATCCCACTAATGGGTATTTACCCAAAAGAAAAAAAGACATTTTATAAAAAAGACACTTGCACTCGAATGTTTATAGCAGCACAATTCACAGTAACAAAGATGTGGACACAACCCAAATGCCCATCAATACATGAGTGGATCAATAAAATGTGGTATATGTATACTATGGAGTACTACCCAGCCATAAAAAAAATTGGCGAACTAGTATTCTTTGTAACAACCTGGATGAAACTGGCGACCATTCTTCTGAGCGAAGTACCGCAAGAATGGAAAATCAAACACCACGAGTACTCACTATTAAACTGGAACTAATTGATCTACACTCATGTGCACATACAGTAGTAAAACTCAGTGGAAACCAAGCAGGTGGAAGGGGGAGAGGGTATCAGGTAAATTCACACCTAATGGGTACAATGTGTGCTACCTTGGTGATGGACACACATACAACTTTGACTCAAATGGCATAAAAGCAGTTCATGTAACCAAAATATTTGTACCCCCCTAATACTCTGAAATAAAAATAAATAAACAAATAAAAAGATTCACTCATGCTGTTTTCTTGGAGTTTTCTTTCCATCTACATTTCAATCTTTGCCAATTTCAGACATGCAACTTAGCAACCAGTCTGTAAGAGTCTTCTTTCCTCAGATCAATATAAAATATTTCAAGAAAGGACTCTCATTACATCATTTCAGGTCTTGTGCCCATTCCTGGGCTAGCCATTTTGACTGCAGGTGGGAATCTATGATTAGCCAAGCAGTTCAGTTTATACCTGCTATCTCAGCACAATGATTAATAGAGTACACTTCCACTCTCTAAAGTTTCCCAATTTCCATAACATTACCTATGTAGTATTCTTGCCAAACTGTTTAATCTGGAGCTAATTATAAAGGAGCAATCAGAAAATCCAGCCTGGGGGACATCCTGTAACACAGTCATCACGGGCACTTCAAAAATGTCAGTGTCATAAACGATATTAAAAAGATTAAAAGAGACTAAAAAGCATAATAACCAACCGAAACACATGATCTCGGGGATGGGAGAAGACCTAAAAAGAACACTTTGGGAACAGCTGGGTTGGATAGCAGCACTGTTATGTAGAAGAACATCTTTTGTCGCTGTGAGATAACACAGGCTGAAGGATTTAAGGGAAAGGTGCAATAATGTCTGCATCTTGCTTTCAAATGAATCCAAAAGAGGGATCTATCGATAGAGAAAGAGAGATAAAGAGCAAATATCACAAAGCACTAACAGTTGTTCAACCTGGCTAATTCAACAGTTGTATTCACTGTTTTATTCTTTTGATGCTTCTGTACACTTGAAATTTTTCAAAATAAAAAGTTGGGGGGGAAGTGACCCCATTTGAATAATAAATGATAACTCTGTCTATGAGCGGAACAGCTTGGGTTGGCTGTCTACTCTTGAATCAACTATTGCTTGGCAGGGAAGGAAAGTCACACAAAAATGTGACTGGTTCCATTCACAATGAATGTCTAAAATACGGAGAAGAAGAACAAATTCCCAAAGAATTTGAAACCAAGGAAGAATCACTGTGCATCAGGCAGTCACCAATTCATGTGCTGTAACATGCAAATTACCTCTAGTCCAAATGCGCTTGTTCTTAATTTCCATTTATGAGAAGGAACAAGTGGTGCCATTATCCTCTTAGCAAAGAAAATGCCTTTTTCTCAATTACTTCCCTGAAATTGCCACAGTTCCTTGCATGTACCTAATGGTCAGAAAATCTTCACTAAGTGACGCTTAGAAATTCTTCCAATTATGGCCCTGAAATCTGAGTCCCACCTAACCGGAAAGCTATTAGCAGTTATATCTTATTGCTATGATTTCTCTAGAGCCTCCCCTTCGAACCAAAGGCTCTCAGAACCTGCAAAATTTCCTGACACAAAGATTGTTTTTTAACATTCAATAAACTTAGAGAATGACCACTATTCTTTATTTCATAATTTTGCAAGGTATTTGAGAACTAAGGCCATAAATAGAAATCTGAGCTTGAATCTCAGATCTTCCATTTCTAAAATGTCACTTTGGGCAAGTTATTTTTCACTGGTCTGAACCTCAGTTTCATCATCTGTAAAATGAGAATAATCCCACCTGCTTTGCAGGCTTGTTGTAAAGTACTGGAAATAAATGAGGTAAAATCTGTAACAGGTGTTTCTGTAAATGGGAATGATGATAATGGCGACCCATCCCTTCTTCTGCCTTCAGGGAGCTCACAGTCTAGTAACCCATCCCTTCTCACCCACGTTGCTCCTTACTCCAACTATTAGAACTTTTGTCCAAAACAACTCAGTGTTCCTTATATGGGTAAGTACAACATAAATACCTAGGCAACCTAACTGCACAGTATCTTATTTGCTTTTGCATCTTTTTTTGATTTTTAAACATACCCTAATCCAAATTCATTATAGGGCATCAAGTTCTTTTTAAAAAAAGGCAGTGCAGGCCTTTCCGTATAAAATATTACTTTCTCTTTGCACAAAAATAAGTAATACTCTCTCAAATTAACTTGGATTTTTTCTACCACTAGATATATCTGCATGTTTTTGTGACTAAGGAAGAGAGTTAGAGAGTAATACGTCACCAATAAAACAGAAGACACCAGCTGGCGTATTATCTGCTGAAAATCCATTTTTTTTCTAGATGATAGAATCTTTGTTAGCAGTCAATGTGTAATAGATGGAAAGAATGTAATTAAGCTAACTGATAGGAGGTTTCAATTCACAGAATTAGAAGAAAAATTATTTTGGCTAGGAGATTTAAAAAGCAAGACTTCAATATCAGTGCATGAAACAATCTGGAATACTAAAAGCTACTGGAATTTGGTCTGAATTGAATACGGGGATTTCAAATATAGATTTGGAACTAGTCAAGGCCAAAGAACACAATTTATTCATCTTCATACCACAGATATTTTAATATAGAGGCAAATAGGCTAAAATAGGTGACCAATAAATTGTGAATGATCTATGAACAAATAAATGAACATAAAACTGGAACCATGTTTAATAGGCATTTAGAACCATAATATTTCAAAGAATTTAGTAGAATCTCTGTCATGTTGAAAACATCTCCTATTTAACCACTTTAAGACAGCCATATATTTTCATATATATTCAAGAGTAACCCTGTGGTTGCCAATATAATATGATTTCAGGAACCCTAAAGGCCAATATAGTTTTGAATATGATTTTAAATAACTAAATTTCCTTTTAAGTTTCCATTGTAAAGAATCATTTTACTTAATGCCACTAGAAGAAGAACCCAAAGTTTACAAAAGTAGGTAATGGCAAAGACTCTCTAAGCGGCTAGGTATCCTTTCCCCCTCTCTCAACCCCTTAATATCTGGGTAAAAATGAAAGCGAGAAGAAGGTTGCTGTACATGGCCATGAAGTGCTAAGCAAGACTCTTGAGACAGCCACACACATCAGTTTTTTACCTGAGCCTCAAGAGCTGTAACCTGTGGAGGTGACCCTAGCTGGAGCAGCTTGCTCAAACTATATTCTAACTCAATTCAATGTACCTCTTACATGAGACACTGATGAGCCATCTGCTAAGGTGACTGGTCCCAGTTTTTGAACCCATCTCCTAAGATAAGGATTCTAGTTCCCCGACCTGTCCAGAGAATCAATCTCTCTACCAGCATTTTGCATACTCTGGGCCCCCTACTTTGTCTAATTATTTTTCCTCAGTACTACAGAAAGTTTTCCTCTGGCTGCCATCTCAATATCAGTTTCAGTTATCTATTGCTACATAACAAACTGCCCCATAGTTTGAAACAGTTATGACCATTTAATTGCTCACAGTTGTGTAACTTGGGCAGTGCTCAGCAGAAAGGACTTCATCTGTTCTTAAGGTGATGTCAGCGGGAGCTCTAACTAGGACTTGAGAATTCAAGACGGCTTCACTCACATGCCTGGCACATCAGCCGATGTGCTAAAAGTGCTAGAGTCTGACTACACCTCGGTCTTTGCACGTGGTCTTTCCAGCAGGCTAGCTGCAATTCCTTACCCAGTGGCCCAGGAACTCAAGACAGCAGCAGAGACTGCCAGGATGCTTAAGCCTACACCCAGAACTGGTACACTTCCACCCCTGCCCCATTCTGTTGGTAAAAGCAAGTTACAGGGTCTTCCAAGCCTCAAGGGGAGGGGAAAAAGATCCCACTCAGATGGGAGGAGCAGCATGTGCGTGCAGGGATGAGCGGCCATCTTTGCGAGAGATCAACTTATGGTTTAATTTCAGTACATTTCAGCTAACACCCATAAACCATCATCTTAGGTGATGACAGAGATGAAATTATATTCTTGCTTCCTAAATTCCTGTGCTATTGATGACTAATACAAATCATTTCTTACTTTATAATTTTCACATCAGATAATATATAAAATAATCTAATAGTATTTCTGCAGTCCAGGTGAATTGAGAGCAGGATCCCTATGAAGTATTCTGGGTAGGGTGGGTAAGTTCTTCAAAAACCACCCAACTCACTAAAAAGTCTTCCTTTCCTCATCTTGTCACAGTTCCAAATAGTCCTACCATGACAATGCTTCTTTATAATAAGACACTAAACCAGGAATTAAAACGAGATGTGTTACCTAGACCCAGGAACATGTTACATTATCAGTGAGAAACAATTTTAGAGATCAGCTTGGAAATCACTTGCACGAGATCTTTGTAGAATGAACACATGAGAGCAGTAAATTTGGAGAGGATTAAGGAGAAGAGAGGCAAGATAAAAAGAAAAATAAACCAAAAGAATTTTAGCACCTGTCACTTTTAAGAAAAACTCTTAGAGGGAGCAGTGACCACAAACAGGACTGAGACATACTAAAGAGAAATTCACCTATGCTAATCTGACCAGAGTAGATCATTCCATTTTGTTTAACAAGGTTCTATGTGAAAAGCAGTGAATGTTGTTTTTGCATCATCCAGTAGAAGCCACAATGTAATTCATTAATTATCTTTTATTAATTTATTATTCTTAACTAACTGCTTGTCAAGGAAAGCATGATTATATATTGATTTCCAGTTTTCTGCATCCTGATGCCCATTGAAGAATTCAACCTCTGAAACCTCTTTTATATCCAATATAAGAAAAAAAATTTTTTTATTTTTTTTTTGAGACAGAGTCTCACTCTGTTGCCAGCGCTAGAGTGCCGTGGCATCAGCCTAGCTCACAGCAACCTCAAACTCCTGGGCTCAAGCTATCCTCCTGCCTCAGCCTCCCAGGTAGCTGGGACTACAGGCACGCACCACTGTGCCCGGCTAATTTTTTCTATTTTTAGTTGTTTGGCCAATTTCTTTCTATTTTTAGTAGAGACAGGGTCTCGCTCTTGCTCAGGCTGGTCTTGAACTCCTGAGCTCAAATGATCTGTGAGCCTCGGCCTCCCAGAATGCTAGGATTACAGGCGTGAGCCACTGCGCCCAGCCAAAATTTTTTTAATTACAAAAGTAGATAATTACTTCAAAGATTAGTTTCTATTTTTTATTAGCACTTCAAGGAATATACATAGTACAGTAAAAACAGTCAAAATAGGGCTGAGTCAACACTTAAATTTTAAAAACATTGAGCACCCTCTTATCAATGAACCCTATCAATTCACAAAATAAATATCTTGTAAACAATCATTATATGTAAGGAAGCAACAGGGATCCAACGAAAAATGGCCTGTGCCCATGAAGAGCTTAAAATCTGATAAGGGATGTAAAATGTGAAGACAAAAAGCCATAATATTAATAGGAAATGAATGGTGAAAATGCTGTAGGAGAAACAAAAAAAGGAAAAGTGCTGTAGAACATCAGATGGAACCGAGAACAGCTTCAGGGAAGAGAGGCTCTTCCTATGTGCCTTTGACAATGGCTGGAATTCTTAGAGTGGAAAATGGGAAGAAAAGAGCTTTTCAACACAGAGGTAAGGGCGCACAAACAGAAAACGCAAAATGTTCCCCAGGAATAGAAAGTATGCAAAATAGGAAGTTTGGCAATATTTAGAAGAGGTGAAAAATAATAGTAAAAGACTGAAAGCTGGAAAGGTAGATGAGACTGTCACTATCACACTAAAGATTTTAGATTCTATTCCTGGGTCTTTAAATATTTTTACTCAAGTACACCCAAAAGAATTTTGAAAAAGCTATATACTTCCTTGTACTATTTTTCTTTACAATTATGATTTCTTGTCTTAAGTTTAAATAATTGAAAGGATGTAATTTCCAACAATATTATAAATATTAACTTTAAAAAAACTTGTTACCTCAATCTTTTAATATATTCATTGAAATTAAAAATTTTCCATTTAAAAAACATATGCATACACTCTTCTTAGTCTGAAATTCTACACTGTTTATTTTTCTTTCTTGAACTCCCACTTCCATTCCCATTCTCCCATAAAGTTTCATTCTAAAATTCTCAAAAGTCTTTTCTCAGTCATCCTTTCACGTTTCTCTGAAAATAAACATATGTTCAAAATATAAATGAAATGTGTTTATTTCCTGTTGTCATAAGCTGTTTTTACAAAAATGTTCCAGATTATAACATTACAATGATTATCAGTACAAAATTGGTCAAAATATAAGTGTTTTACAAATTTTTACACATTATTATTAACTATAAAAATAAAAATATTATTAGAAATAAACCCCTTAATGATATAGAGGAGGCTTTTTAATGTATTTTTCAAATGTTTGAAAATGTCTTTCTTGGCACCTGATTAATAATTTGACTAGTTACAGAATTCTCATCTAAACATCATTTTCTATCTTATTTTGAAGGTCTGCACCATTGTCTACTTTTTTTTAGATGAGACCTTTTTAAAAAACTTATTTCATTTATCAGTGGATGAATAGCATTTATTACAAGAAGTAGATTTAACTTCAATTCTATTTCTTATTTTTTGCTTTTATAGGTGTCATGTAAATAAGTATATGAGAATGAAAGGAGTTCTATTACAGAAATAACACTTAATTCTTTCACCTTTTGAACTGTATGTCAAAAATCACAATGATCCATTGTCAAAAATTATTTGGAGCTGATCATTTGATTAGCTCCACCTTAATTTTATTCACAGCAAGGCATGAGATATTATCAACAAGAGGAGATTATTAGAATCCAATTATCACCAATATTTCAAGTTGCCCCATTGTTGACACTTCAGAAATTCTGCAACCCGTGCCAATGCACAAGATTCAGGATGAGTGAGATAGGCATTTCTTTTGTCAGGTAGGAGAAGAGCAATTGCAAAAGAAGTCGTTGGAAAGGAAAACCCACAATTTGTATTCCATCTTCACAGCAGGAAGATGGACTTGAAAAAATTGAGAATCTGGAAACCAACGTTCATAAAACTATCTGTGCCTGAGAATCTCTTGGGAAGTCTTTGGGAGCCTCCTGAACCATGTGTACCCCAGTTAGCAGGTTGCTGCAATAGGGGACAATTGACAAGTTTTGGGCAGGGAAGTAATACAATTACAACCATGCTTTAGAAATATTAAGCCAGAAGCAAGATATAGATCGGATTGGAAAGCGAAAGTGTTCAAAGCAGGGAGACAAATGGAGACCTTATTATAGTAGCTCAGGAAGTTTTAAGGAAGGTGTGAACTAAAATATTAGCTTTGAAGTAGAAAGAAGAGAAAGACATTACAGAGTAAGAATCAAAATGGTTTAGTAACCACCCATTCTAGTGCTACCCTTTGGAGCCATAAATCATTGGATATGCTTATCACCATCCTCTGCCCTTTAAATAATTAGAAATAACTTTACCTCTCTCTTACATTTTCTCTTCTATGAGCTGAATATGTGCAGGTCCTTTCACTGTACTTGATATGACATGGATTTGAACAATTTCATCTTTCCAGTCTCTCTCTTGCCCATGAATGGCTTTTTCAGGTGTGACTCCACCTAAAGAATGCAGCTGTACATACGTCATACTTGCCAGTGGAGAATATAGCAGGAAACTTATAACTCAATGTGGTCGAGACAGTGAGATCAAAGGTCAAATTATAGGAACATCCCATTAGTAGAAATAATCCAAGAAAATGGCATAACTTCAGTGCACCTGTGCTTTCCATTTTTGTATACATTTAATTCTCTTAAGTTTCCATTTTACAAAAAAAAAAGCAGAAATTTTAAATACAATTTGGACATTCACTGTTTGAATGATCAATTTCCAAACCTCACCAATCCTGCCCAGAAAACAAAATCTTAAATTATGCTATAATAATAATAATAAGAAAGCCTATTGCTTTAAAAAAAAAAAGTCAGTTCAATTTTATAATCTAAATAGTTTGAAGCAAAAACTTTTCAATAATACTTGCATAATCCATTCACTTACTTAAACTCCCAAATACTAATGAGCACAATATGAGATTAGATAGTGTTCCCCTCTCTGTGGAAAAAGTTCAAGCAAAGAAGACAAAAGGAGAGATTATCCGCCAAATAGAAAACAAAACAATGTTTTAAATTCAGACAAATGGTTATACATTGATGTGCTATTTTGCAATATTTCAAAGAGAAATTATGCTCAACAAGAAAGAAAAAACTTTCTTTTTTTTATTATGTCTTTATTATTAGGAAACCACTGAAACAGTAGTCATATTTTCCTAAATTCCTAGAAGAGGGGACTCATTACTTACAGCAGGAAAAGTGAGGTGTTAAAGGCTCTTACACAGGTCTTAACTGCAGTCAACCCCAAACTGTGGGCTTAGTTTCTCTCATGGCTGAATAAAATGGTCAAGATTTAAAAAGTCAAGGGAAGATTGGCAGAAGACTTGAGAGACTCTGGAATAAAGTCTGGAAGAAAAAGCTTACAGTTATTAACATATTAAATGTTTTCGTTTCTCAAAAGAACCAAATTCTCATATGGTTTAAACTGTCCATTCTTAAATAAGTCTCTTAATTGTCCACAACTAAATTCTCTCCACTCAAACCTCCCAGGTATCCAACAGACACCGACAACAGATTTGATGCAGAGTTTTTTTAGTTTCTTGGAGGCAGGTGAAATTTGAAATCAGGATATTGCTATTGTCCCTACACCTGCCACGTATTTTAAATAATTCCTATAAAGGAATTTGTGAACAGTTGATGTAAAGTCCTATACAGTAAATACAACAGTATTTAGAGAAATTAGGTTTCGATTCTTACTGTCAACCAAGTTTAATGGCTTATAACATTTCAGAGTTAAATGTTTCATCTGCTGATTAGGTGAATTCTCCTGTCCTAATAATGATTGATAAATAATATACAGTTTTTTTTTTTGAGACAGAGTCTCACTGTGTTGCCCTGCCTAGAGTGAGTGCCGTGGTGTCAGCCTAGCTCACAGCAACCTCAAACTCCTGGGCTCAAGCGATCCTCCTGCCTCAGCCTCCAGAGTAGCTGGGAATACAGGCATGTGCCACCATGCCCGGCTAATTTTTTCTCTATATATTTTCAGCTGTCCAGGTAATTTCTTTCTATTTTTTTAGTAGTGATGGGGTCTCGCTCTTGCTCAGGCTGGTCTTGAACTCCTGAGCTCAAACAATCCGCCCACCTCGGCCTCCCAGAGTGCTAGGATTACAGGCATGAGCCACCGTGCCCGGCCTAATGTACAATTTTAAGTTTAGAGGGGAAAGTGAAAGAGGAGAAATATGGCTACCAGGATAATCGACACCAATGGTCAAATAAATATTTAGTGGTGTTACAAAAGACGATGAGAAAATTATAGCAAGTATTTCTATGAGCAAGCCTCCTGGGGTGCTGGAAATATTCTATATCTTGATCTGGAAGGTGGTTGGGTGGAAGTATACCTGTACAAAAATGTATCGAGTTTGTACTTACATTTTGTACACTTCATTCTACTTAAGTTATATCTCGATAAGGAAAAGAAAATATTTCTATAAGGTGATCTTGTCTCAGTGACTTTAAAATTCACTTTTTATTTGTTTTGCTTTGTTTGGAGTTTCAGATGCTATAACGGTTAAGAGCACATACGTCCTCCATGGCTTTTCTGCACCAATGACATTTATGTTAAAACTCGAAAATGCTCTTGAGCAGAGCCGGCCCTTCCTGTCTAGCCAAAGCTTGGAAAACCAGGGCCAACACGTGCCTTAGAAACGAGCAGAACAGCCACCTTTATTGTGACTTTTGTTATGCCAAATGATCACTGTGCTCAAAAGTCCTTTCAAGGAACATGAAAGAACCCTAGAAATTTCCACTTTTAGTTAAACCTTTGTGTAAATAGATTAAACAAATACAATTAAATACAATTTCAGGTTTTCCAAAGTCACCTAAAAGAGCTTGGAAGGATCAGAACACAGGGCAAGTGTTTACGGGTGCGCTTTAAAAATTTGGAGTGTGGTATTAGTTCACCAGGGTTTTTTTATGGCTGAGTAGTACTTCATGGTATACATATACCATATTTTATTAATCCACTCATGCATTCATGGGCATTTGGGTTGTTTGCACATCTTTGCAATTGTGAATGGTGCTGCTGTAAATCCTGGAGCCCATTCTTGTAAGTAAAGTATCACAAGAATGGAAAAACAAACACCATATGTACTCACCATGAAATTGGAACTAATTGATCAACTTTTATGTGCATATATGAAAATAATATTCATTGGAAATCAAGCAGGTGGGAGGGGGGAAGAGGGGATGGGTAAATTCACATCTGACAGATACAGAGCACACTGTCTGGGGGATGGGCACACTTAGAACTTCGACTCAAACAGTATGAAAGCAATTTACATAACCAAAATGTTTGTACCCCCATAATATTCTGAAATAAAAAGAAATAAATAAATAATTTTTTTTAATTAAAAAAAATAAAAATCTGGAGTGTGGAGACTGCTCATGCAGGCTGTGGCCCAGATGCCACATCCAGCTGTTGTTTGCTAGCAGAAGTGGGTAAAGTGGTGGGACGGGAGGGAAGAGAAAGAAGCAAGGCTCAATTTTTTTCTGCCAGTCCCATGGAGAGATTGTTCAATTATTAACAATGCCACCACCCCATCCCCTTGCCACCAGGCATACATGGTGCAATTCTGAGCGTGTAGCATGAAGAGAGGCAGGGGGGAGGAGACAAAACTAGTTTCCAAATATTCTTTAGCCCCAATGCAGAAGAAACCACGCTGCAATAAAGAACCAGGAAACCTGGCCTCCCTCCCAACTCTGTCACTACCCAGCTGTGCAGTTATCACTTAATTTCTCCCATTAGCCATTTCTTCATCTATAAAAGGAAGAGGTGGAAGAAAATGATATATAAGCCCAGGGGTGCCAAGTGCTCCCGGTCTTGCTGAATTATAATATCACCTACTGTGTCCTGTTGGGTTCTATAATTTTTCAGTAAGAGAGGAGAAATGTTTCCACTTGGAATAGGAGGTTCTCATTGTTTATTTTCATGTCTACCGTAGCAACATTCAAACATGCCAGGACCACAGAAATCTCTGGCTCTCCCCTCAGTGTCCTCTTCCTGGCATGCTTTCCAAGAAGCAGTCTTAAAACAATGAGGTATTAACTCATGGGGAATTCCTACAGTCCCCCAAGATAAGGTATCACTCTCATGATTCAGAATTGGCCTATATTAGTATTTTTTGCTAATAGTACCACTTCCCCCCAGGTTTTTATGTTGGAATTTATAGATGATTGCCCAGGGTGTTATTTTTTGGATTTTACTAAAAGTGTACACCCTTTACACTTAAAATTATGAATATTATTCTATATCTGAGAGTAAATCTGCTGGCAGGGCCAACACGGCACAGCTCGCAAAAGCCACAAGATTTTAAGTGTGAGTTCTTTTCTGTACATTTCAAAGCAATACCTCAAAAAAGTCAACTCTTAATGGGTTGGGTTGCAGTTTGCAACATGAGAAAGACATCGCGGAGTTTGCGATGTATTCTGTCAGTGACGATAACACCCTATGACAGATAATGCAAAGTGTTGCAGACCTGTGGATGTGAAAGTCTTGTCACATTATCTAAGTAGGATCTTGCTCCATCAAAATAACTCAGACACACAACAAATACATGTAAAAATAAAAAGTCGGCATTGCTCCTGCTCAGAAAACAAGTTTTGGGGATAGGATCAGGGCCTTAAGGACTGTGACATCCATGGAATCGTGGACAGGGTAAGCAGCATGGTTCTATCTTATTTGGTAGCCACTACTCGGGAGGGCTCCCTGTCTTTCCACAGCTGCCCTCACAAGCACCTGCCCTGCCCCGGGCTGCAGTTGCGAGAGGGAGGCAAGAAGGGGTATAGGAGAAATGGTTTAAAATAAAAATTTTGGCAGCAGATGTGGGATCCAGAGGTGAGTGGAAAGAACCCCTCAGTTATCTTTATTCTGACTCTGGTATAAGAAATATGCTTCATAAAATTCTACCACTTCTCTCAGAAAAACAAAAGAGATGAAGGTATATTTAAGCTGGTAGTACATTCTATTTAATATTTTGTTTACCATTTTCATTTGTGTTTTCACAATGGAAGTGCGAAACTAAATTTTACTACCCAGTACATTTGCTAAAAATAAAAGCATAGTTTAATAATAAGCATAGTTTAATAATGGCTACATACCATTCTCATTTCTATAAACCCAGTCCTAAACAACCCTGATTTTAAATTAAAAGAAAAGTTCACTCTCCTTTTTATGTAATTTCTAAAAATAGTTTGCTTAGCTAAATATGTAGGTCCTGCAGCATTGGCTAGATTTATGAAACATTCTTTAATAAACCAAACAATGACTATATAAAAAGCAGATGCAATACCTTTGTAATTCAATTTTATAGTTTAAAAATATTCTACAGGGAAGTGCCAAATTCTGCCCTGCGGAGACACAGGGCTCCCACTGACGTCAATGAGAGCCACGTACCCACAAAGGAGGGCAAAACTATGCCCTGAGCACTTAAATTTAGTAATCCATTAGGCGCAGTGAGGAAGAAAAAGATCAGTTCAAATACCATCTATCTCATCAGCATTTAAATCTGCCAGTATTAAATGCTGTTCGAGGCATGTTTAAAGTTTCAGGGCTTATAGATGTGGGAAGAAACACAAGAGCAGAAGGACAGTCATTTTTCATACAACAATTTAATTGGAATTTTATGTACACTTCTATTCCCAAGGATAATGATGCCTTCATTCCTTCTGAGACCTTCTCCTACCATTTAAAATGGTTGAAGAAGAGTCTGATTTCTTAAAATAAAATGTAAAACTTGTGGTTGTATAATCAAGGGAAAACCTCTTCCTTAAATGAATAAAAAGAGAATTTATACATGAACTAATGACTCCTTTTACAGAAGTAAGCCAGGACTCCTAGATTCACGTCAATAAGGCAGACAAAAGAAAGAAAGTGGGAAGAGAGAGAGGCTCTGAGCTGCAAGATTTGAGTGATGATCCAGGGAAGCCCCTGACTTCCTGTGTAACTTTAGTACCTCACCTAGGTTCAGCTGACTTATAAAGAGCTATCACCTCAACTCTACACTGCTGAAACAAAGTAAGGATGCAGCGCCATGCTAAGTGTAAAAACACTTTAAAGAATTAAATGTATCATAGAAAAATATAGTAGCAGTAGAAATATCATCTGGATATAGTCTTCAAATCCAAATGCTCTATCATGGATAATGTTTCCTCATCAGATTTTGTCATTTATGGAATTTTCCACAGGAGAGTTAATTCCCTGACTGCTCCATGAATTTTAAAAATCTTAGAGGCATACCAGGTGAGTTTAATTTTGAAGCATGACAAGAATTAGACAATCTTTTCCTCTAATAAGTCTTCCCTCTTTTTAGCCTTTTTCCCTTTTGCTCAATTTGACATCCCACTGCCAGAATAATCTTACTAAAAAACGTTCTTACCAGTTGAAATACTTTTACCATCTCTCCAATTAACCAAAGGGCAAGTCTGAATGTCCTAACCCAAAAGTCAAGGTTCTCTTTAATTTGGACCCCAATCTCTAGTAGCCAATCTGAACTATTCACTGTCCCCTACAAAGGGCCCCACACTTACCCTTTCCGTGCCTTTGCCATTTTGTTCTGTCTGCCAACAACTGCATCTCCAGAAGTCCCCATCTACCTGTGTTTCAAGGTCATATCTACAATCATCTACTCTACAATGCCTCCTGCGTGCCCTTGCTCCTAGCTAGAAGTACTCTATTCCTCAGCTGAACTTCGCATAGCAGTTAGTTTGTACTTCCCTCACTGCAATGAATGACTTTCTCCATTCAGTTTTAATTATTAATGTGTGATTTATTTATCTTATTAGCCTATAAGCACCTTATGGGCAAGTTGCATATTTAATTCATACTTTTTTAAATCATAGAATACCTAAGCCAATAATTCATTAGCATTACAAGGGTCAAAGACATTTGCTGGCAACAGAAAGAATTAGTATACAATGTTACGATTATTGGTGGGGAAACAATCATTATAGTCAAAATCAAAATAGAGTAAAAAGCTGGCTCCATTTCAAGAGTGGTCAGAGAGCCAAGGAGCTCTATAAAATGTTCTGGCACAAGTGGCTTCAAGTCTGGCGATAGGGTCCGAGGAGATTTTCCTCCCTGGGATCATGTCTTTAAATGTGAAAATATCATTTGTTATGTTATCGCTGGTGAAAGATAAAGACAGAAGTAGCTGAGAAGACTTTGGGGCCGTCACTATCTAATCCTCACAACTCATCTGAAAGCTGCTCTCACTGACTTGGGAAGCACAGTAGGTTTTATAAAAGACAATAATGCATATGAGAAAGCTCTTCCACTTATTTCCCTGACGCAAGCAAGTCCACGATGCAGTATCCTATCTCTTGTCTCTGTCTTCTACATGATCAAGGATCAGAGACTTTGGGTCACAAAGGCAAGACCAGGTTGAAAAGATGAGAAAGATGATGCCCTGGCTAGATGGCTCAAAATTAGGCTGAAACACTTAGAGGATGTAACCAATTAAGACAGATGTCGTTGGAGAGCCCTTAACCATGTCCAGCTGTATGGAACCAGATCAGCTGATTCACCTGTGGCACTTACGGAGCATGCAAATGCTGAATCCACCCCCGGGATTTCTGATTTAGTGAAATGGGCCTAGAGATTGGGCATTTGTATATTTAATAATCACCCAGGACACTATATTGCATAAACCAGAGATGAAGATTCAAATTCAGTTTAAAATCTATTTTCTTTATTTAAGTACCCCCATGTAGTAAAACTAGGTCATTATGTCAATTACTTAAAATGTCCAATCACTACTACCAGATTCACCAAAATAAGGCGATCAGAACAGTGAATATATACGGGATGAGAATATTTTATTGTGTCTTATTGATTAATCAGTTATAATCTCAGGCATAATTTGCAACAAGACATGCATATAAATGCCAAGGAGAATTTGCTAATTAAAAGCAAAACTACTTTCTTTTACACCTTGTAAGGAAATCACCTCTTTGGCCATACTACAAAGAATTTCATTATTATAAGCAATATTTTTATTTTAAAAAGACACTGTTTTACGTATGGAAAGTGAGATGTAGATATTCATCAGATCCCTTGGGACATCTGACGCAGCCCACAGTTGCTTAATTCATTCCTCTCTGCTCCATTTTTCCAACAATGCCTAAATAAAAAGGCACGTCTAAGACTTTTTTATTTTCTGGAAATCCTTATTGTTTTCTTTCTTCCCCTCCTCTCCAATTATTTCTTTCATTCCCTTTATTATTAGAAGCAACAACTGAGTCCCATCATTTGGATGTTGTCGTTAGAATAAGAAGCCACTCTGAGGCTGGGCGCGGTGGCTCACGCCTGTAATCCTAGCACCCTGGGAGGCCGAGGCAGGCGGATCGTTTGAGCTCAGGAGTTCGAAACCAGCCTGAGCAAGAGTGAGACCCCGTCTCTACTAAAATTAGAAAGAAATTAATTGGACAACTAAAAATATATAGAAAAAATTAGCCGGGCATGGTGGTGCATGCCTGTAGTCCCAGCTACTCTGAATTATACATTTGAATCTAATCCAATCTATCTGAAATCCCTGAGCCTCAAAAAAAAAAACTTGGCTGGAAATAGCGTTCTCCCATGAGGTATTTAGTCCTTCCTGCTGCGTGTTTTCTGTCTGTCACATTACTAAAACTGAAGCAATGGAAGATAAGATTGTGAAAGTTATTCATAATGTAGAAACTTGCAAGAGGCTATGCTTCAAGTTTGTTAATTATCAGGTTGCTGTTTGGGCTCATTTTCTCTTTTATGAAATTTCTCTCTTCTTTTCATCAGATCAGAATTTTTTCACAGCTCTAGTCAGATTTTCCAAATGGCAAACCTTTCCCTTTTCCCGACTATCATCAATATTGCTTTATTTCATAACTCAACATGTTTTAAAGTTTACTTGAAAAGGAAATTTTTCTCCATTTAGCTATATTAGATAGAGACCAGAGCGATCCTACAGTAAAAATAAGCAAAGAGTAATAGTTATGAAAGCAGAGAGAAAAATTAACCTTGCTTCAGCAAAAATAACCAAATTTTTTCCTCCCTCGGTCTAAGTAAAGGTTATCATAATATTAAAGGATAGAGGATATTACAAGCCAAAGGGAAATAAGAACAAAAGAAAGAACAAAGACTGTATCACCCAGGAGACACCAACTCAAATAGAAGCTCCATGATTCCAAATCTTTCCAATATCGAGTTGAGGCTTTCAACAATTTCTAGCCCACGTGACAGCATTTTTAATCTGCTGCCCATGGCTTAGTATGAAGTCAAACACTACTTTACATTGGGGCTCAACAAGTCATCTCCAAAAGTTCTAATGCAGCAAAAATCCTTCTTCAGTTCCTTCTCCGATTACTAACTCTTCCTGAAGAGAGGTCCAAAATGACAAGGCCGGAAAGGATCACACGAGGTTGGGAAAATAGGGCACAGTCAGCTCATCTGTGGAAAATGAGGCGAGAATGGGCAATGATCTCCTTAAATGAGCTCATGCACCAACTAAAAATGACCCATGGGGCAGAACTGTAGGCCAGATATATTTTATACACACAAAAAAATTTTGTCTTCATCTACTAGCCGAGCCTGACCTATACCTGGTTTTTACTTGCCCACGTGGACTTGAAGAATAAGAACACAGAAGTCAACTGCAAGGATGCCAAGGGTTTTGCATTTACCTTTCCCTCCATATTTCCTCCTAAAATGGTCTAGAAAACATATATGCACATGCATGTATCTGTGCATGTCTAAGAAGAGTATGTTTTACCTGGAAGAACTTAGGAGAAATATTTGAGGGAAAAGGAAAAAGAAAAAGAGAAAGGAGGAATAATATCATGTTATACAATGCAAGTTTTAAAATTGGTTATATTATTGATTATATAATAGTCTATTATTGTTTCCACTGTGGTTACAGGTGTGCGTGTTTGGGTCTATGTCTGCGTGCGTTTGTGTGTGAATGTTAGTTTGTCCTAGTATGACTTACCAGCACTCCTTTTCTTGAGCACAAAGTTGAATATTTCCACTTAAATGGAGTCATATTTAGAAGGTGAACTTGCTAAAATACAAATCCCCTTGTGTAATTTCTCCACCCCTAGTCCCTAGAGGACAGAATCCAAACATTCTCCTCTGATTACATACAAGGTTTTTTCCTATTTCACACAGCCTATAAGAAATACAGCTATAGTCACTCCTTCTTGAAACTCTTTACACTAACCTCAGGCATCGAGCCTCTTCATCTGACCAATTCCTGCTTATTCTTTGAGATATTGCTTCCTTCTGGAAGCCCTTCCTGATCTCCTCTTCCCTCAACCTGGGTTGGACTGCCCTCCTTTTGTGCATCTGGAATATAAGATGACTTGTTAACATGATTTCATTGCTACCTATTTACTCCTATATTTTCTAACTAGATTTAAACTTCCTTAATGACAGCAACTATATGTATCATCTCTACAGCCCCAAGGCCTAACCATGCCTAACATGTAATAGATGATCAACAAATATTTTTTAAATTACTAAGTGAAATCTCAGCTGATTCCATTGCAAACAGCGATTTACATGCCAAATAGATAAAAGGACAAAAAATACAGAAAATTACAGGGTCCAAAAACTATTTTACAACTATTACATGTGTATTAAACTTCAACAGTTTAAGGACAATATACATGTATAGCTATATATTTGTAAATATATTTGGCAGTAAGCCTTTCTGAACTTCAATATCCATTTGAATATCTCTCAAATCTGTACTACCACTTAATTTCATTATAATTATTTGAAAAAGTACCCCCTTTTCCCACAACATGAAGCCTTCTTAAAGACAGGGCTATTTATTCCTTATTCACGTGTCTCTAAGTCCTAGGTCTGTTCCTATTACATCAGTGACCTTTAATAAGTGATTGGTAAATTAATGTTGTTCGTTTAGTCTTGATTTGTTTATATTTTTTAATACAAGTTCTAATACAAATAAGCCTAACTCTCAATTAAGTAGAAAAGCAGCTTAGAGATAAAGAATTTCTAGCCCCTTTATCTCGGAAAACAGTCAAATCATGTCTGAGCACTATAGTTTGAGACAACACCACCTTCTTTTCTCCTTGGTTTTTAATGTGCATGTGCATCTGTTTACCACATCTCCCAGGGACTTTCAGTTCACAGCTGATGTTAATATCATGAAGTTTCAAACTGCACAAGGCAGCTATTTCTCTGATTACTATGTAGGACAGAGCTAGTATAACTTCCCACAATGCCTTGGATTGTGCTGAACACAGAGCAAGTGCTCAATGTGGACTTGTTGCTTAACAAATGATAAATTAGTGTCTCAAGTCACATCTTTCATCCTGCTCCTTCAATCCAATATAAAAGTTAAGTGCAATCTAGATTTTTTACTTAAGAAGTGGAACTAACAAATTCTTCAAAACCTTTATTCCCATGATTCCCTTTCCTACAACAACAATGTTTTATGGTGAATGACCACGTTTTAACTTAGCCATATATATCACACATTCCAACATTTTCTTGCAAATAAGAGCCACAATGACTTCCACAAAGCTTTCAGTCTTCTCCAACTCTAATGGTAGCACCATGTGCACCTGCTGTCTGGGAAGAGTCAGCCCAGCTGGCAGAAGTGCTCGTACTCACTATGTGTGGGGAGGAGGTAGGGACAGGAGGTGCTGGAGTTGGAATCTCTTACAAGAGCCTGCCACCATTAGAGCAATAGTACTCACGTTCTCCTAAGAAAGATGCCTAAGATGGCAGAGTTTTCCAAGGTAGATTCGTTTTCAGAAACCAGATTGATCTGAGTAGAGCCCTTTTTCCAATTTTAGAAATTCCTCAAGGTTCAGGTAGCTTTTGTTAGTGTCCTCATTCAAAAGAAAACAAATCTCAGTCCCTACCCTAAAGTTCCTCAAGGATTTCTTTTCTGGAACCCACTGAGTTTTCTCTTACTGAGAGAATTTGTCATCACCTGACAGCTCTTAACACCCTCATCAAATATGGAAAGACCACTGCTGAAGCTCTTACAAACAGTTCCAAGCTTCAGATCTCTGAGGCAAAATGGCTGACTAGAGACATTGATCACCAGATTTTCTCAGAGAAAAGGAAAAGTTTTAGATGCAAAAAACATAGCTCAAGTGTAATTCTGAGGGAAAAGTGCCAGAACCTACCAGAGATTCCACAGGAAGAAGTGTGGAGCAGAACAGGAAGGAGCAAGATTTCAGCAGAGATCAACCCCCGAGAAACTTGGAGTCCTGTGGAAAGGGTAGGTGGAGGTTTTGTTTCTCTGTCCCTCACACCTCTGGTAGTCAGCGGGCTCCCAAGCTGCTGAAGAACTTCTCTACCCTCACAAGCCCTAAAGTTGGGAGCTTCTTCAAGACAAAGCACCGTGCTGCCAGCCCCCTTGGGCTGCTCCCCATCACTATAGACCCAAACCAAGACAGCAGGCACCATACTGCTTCTCCACCCATTGTGCACTTTTGTCCTGTCCAGGGAGCTTCAGCCCTTCAGTTTTCGTGTTACTGATCCTGACACAAACATTTCCCAACTCATCCTCAGCGTACAGAGGCCACAGGGGGGTCCTGGGGGATCTGTGTGATCCCAGAGCTTAGACATTCCAGGTGGGCTGTCTTCCAGGAAGAGGGACAAAGGGGACCAGAATGCCAGCTGTGTCCTCTATTCAGACTCTTCACCCCCACCTCCCTCCCCCACCCACAGCTGCTGAGTGACATGGATGCCCAAGGGACAATCGAGCCGGTGCTCACAGGAGCAGCTGCTTCTCCTCTGTTGGCAGACATGTCCACTACATCGAGGCTTCCATAGAGAGTAGGGCTCACACCTTTCCTCTTAAAGACCTGCAAGGGGTTCTCGGACTCTGAGCTCCCTGCCCACAGGACCTCCCTAGTGATGCCCACTTGACTGCTCCAGCAGAGGAGGGCACACCCCAAAGCAGAGGGAAATTAAGCTTAGTTGAGCACTCCATGGCAACTTGGGACCAGCAAACTTCTCCCTGGCATTGTCAGGGATTGAACGTGGGGGACCAGGGAGGACTTCAGGCCATATCCCATACCCCAGGATTCAATCATGTTGCTCAGGGACACAGAGGAGAGATTTGTGATCTAATCTTGGGAGGTGAGGAAGCCCATGTGGTCAGGACTGAAAGGAGAGTGCAGTGGGGGTCCCAGCCACAGCATACTCATGGAACATCCCTGCATCCTTCGATTCATTAGTGCACAAGGAAAATGTGATACACACACACACACACACACACACACACACACACAACATGGAGTACTATTCACCCACAAAAAGAAAGAAATAATGTCATTGGTACTATGAACAGAGCAAGGTTACAGGATACAAGGTCACAAACAAAAATAAATTGTGCTTCTATATTCTAGCAGCAAACAAATGGAAAATTAAATTTACAAACAATCCCAAATTAAAAATGAAAATACAGACTTTCTAAATGTATGAGATGCAGAAAAAGCAGTACTTAGAGGGAAATTTATAGTATTGAATATATATGTATTAGAACAGAATACTCCTGGATATTTACCCAGAGGAAAAAAAGACATTCTATAAAAAAAGACATCTGTACTCAAATGTTTATAGCAGCATAATTCACAATTGCAAAGATAGGGAAACAACCCAAGTGCCCATCGATACATGAGTGGATTAATAAAATGTGGTATGTGTAGGCCATGGAGTACTGCTCAGCCACAAAAAAAAAAATGGTGAACTAATACCTCTTGTATTAACCTGGATGGAACTGGAACCCATCCTTCTAAGTGAAGTATGACAACACTGGAAAAACAAACACCACATGTACTCATCATTAAATTGGTACTAATTGATCAACACTATGTGCACATATGGAAGTAACATGCATCAGGGATGGGGCAGGTGGGGGGGGGGAAGCAGATGGGTAAATCCACTCCTAATGGATATGGCGCTCACTGTTTGGGGGATGGACACACTTGTAGCATTGACTTGGGCAGTGCTAGGCAATATAAGTGACCAAAGCATTTATACCCCTATAATATTCTGAAATTTAAAAAAAAAGAAAGGAAAAAAAAGAGAAGAAGAATGATCTAAAAATCAATCCTAAGCTTCTATCTTAGGAAACTAGAAAAAGAAGAGCAAATTAATTCCAAAGTAAGCAGAAGAAAAGAAATAATAAACATTAGAGCAATCAATAAAATTGAAGACAGAAAATCAATAGAGAAAATCAACAAGACCAAATGCTGGTTCTTTCAAATGATCAGTAGAACTGATAAGCCTTTCTTTCAAATGATCAATAGAATTTGATAACTGACAAAAATGAAGACACAAATAATTAATATCAGAAATGAAAGTAAACACATCACTACATATCATATAAACATCAAAAGTATAATAGAGGAATACTATGGACAATTCTATGCCCACAAATTTGATAAGCCAGATGAAATGGACCAGTTCCTTGAAAGCCACACTCTGCTAAAATTCACACCAGAAGAAACAGACAATCTGAATAGCCCCATATACTTTAAAAAAAATTGAACCAATATTTAATAATCTTCCAAAAGAGAATGCACCAGATGGGTTCACTGGTGAATTCTACCAAACACTTAAGGAAGAAATTATGCCAATTCTCCACAGTCTTCTTCAAAAAATAGAAGCAGAGAGAATACTTCCTAATTCATTCTATGAGTCCAGCAGCATTATCCTAATTCTAAAACCAGACAAATACATTAAAAAAAGAAAACTACAGGCCAGGCACGGTGGCTCACGCCTGTAATCCTAGCACTCTGGGAGGCCGAGGCGGGTGGATCCCTCAAGATCAGGAGTTCAAGACCAGCCTGAACAAGAGCAAGACCCCGTCTCTACTAAAAAATAGAAAGAAATTAGCTGGACAGCTAAAAAAATAGAGAGAGAGAAAAAATTAGCCAGGCATGGTGGCGCATGCCTGCAGTCCCAGCTACTCGGGAGGCTGAGGCAGGAGGATCGCTTGAGTCCAGGAGTTTGAGGTTGCTGTGAGCTAGGCTGACACCACAGCACTCTAGCCCTGGCAACAGAGCCAGACTCTGTCTCAAAAAAAAAACAAAACAAAAAACTACAGACCAATACATAGATACTAAATGAACATAGATGCGAAAATTCTCAACAAAATGTTAGCACATTGAATTCAACAGCACATGAAAAGAATTATATGCTACAGACAAGTGAGATTTATCCCAATATGCAAGGCCGGCTCAGCATTTGAAAATCAATTAATATAATCCATCATATCAACAAGCTAAAGAAGGAAAATCATATGATCATATCAATAGGTGTCAAAAAAGCATTTGACAAAACCTAATACTCATTCATGACAAAACTCTGCAAACTAGGAATAGAGGGAAACTTCCTCAATTGGATAAAGAACATCTTCAAAAACCTACAGCTAACATGGTACTTAATGGTGAGGAACTATTAATAGTAACTTTCCCACTAAGATCAGAAATAAGGCAAAGATGTCCCATCTCACCATTCCTTTCCACATCCTACTGGAAATGCTTGTGAGGAGTACAATGACGATGAGCATACTTTGGTGTCACTGCCTTGATTCATATTGGGGTACCAACAATTTCACCCCCCATTGCTTATACACCATCAGTACAAATATCAGTTCAATGAAAAAAGCAAATAGTATCTTAGTATTATTATGAAAAGAGTTTAACCTCAAAGATCCTCTGGAAGAATTTCAGGGACCTCCATGGGTCTGTGGACCATACTTTGAAAACCACTTTTATGGGCAAATAGACCAATGACATAGACTAGAAATTTAAGAAATATACCCACATATATACATTTAATTTATTTTCAAGGCACCTAGGCAATCAATGGAGGGAATAAAAGTTTTTTCAATGAATAAAATTAGAACAACCAGATACACACATGGGGAAAAAAATGGCTCTTGACCCTACCTCACAACACATAAAATAATTAATTTGAAATAGACCATAAACCTTTTATATTTATAAAAGCTGAAACTGTAAAACTTCTAGGAGAAAACAAGAATATCTTTATGATCTTGGGCTAAATGAAGAATCTTTTAAAGAAAACACAAAAACACCTAATAATAAAAGAATTATCTAACTAAAAATTTCTGCACAGCAAAGGAAACAATCCACAGAGTGAAGAGATGACCTACAGAATAAGAGAAAATAGTTGCAAATTATACATCTGATAAGGGATTAATATCCAAAATACATAAGGAAGTCAAACAACTCAATAACTCAATAGAAAGAAAACAAATAACCTGATTTAAAAATGGGCAAAAGATCTGAATAGATATTTCTCAAAAGAAGACACATAAATGGCCAAGACAGGTATATGAAGAACTGTTCAACACCACTAATCATCAGAAAAAAAATGCAAATTAAAACCACAATGAGATATCACCTCACACCTGTTAGAATAGCTATTATCAAAAAGACAAAAGATAAGAAGTGTTGGCGAGGATGTGGAGAAAAGGTAACTCTCATACACTGTTGACAGGAATGTCAATTAGAACAGCCATTACGGAAAACAGTGTGGAGGTTTCTCAAAAAATTAAAAATATAACTATCATATATGCTCCAGCAATCCCACTCCTTGGTATATATCCAAAGGAAATGAAATCAGTGATATGTGAAAGAGATATCTGCACTCCCATGTTTATTGCAGAATTATTCACAATAGCCGAGTTATGGACTCAACCTAAGTGTTCATCAGTGGAGAAATGGATTAAGAAAATGTAGTATACGAACAGAACAGAATATTATTCTGTCACTAAAAAAGAAGAAAATCCTGTCATTTGCAACAACATGGACAAATCTGGAGGAAATTGTTTTAAGAGAAATAAGCCAGGTACAGAAAGACAAATACTGCATGATCTCACATATACAGGGAATCTAAAAAAGTTGATCTCATAGAATTAGAGAGTAGCATGGTGGTTACCAGGAGCTTGATGGCTGGGCAGGAGTGGGGCGAAAAAAGGAGGGGAGATGTTGGTCAAAGGATACACAGTATCAGTTAGATGGGAGGAATAAGTTCAAGAGATCTATTGTGCAACATGGTGACTATAGTTAACAATATATTGTATTCTTGAAAAATGCTAAGACAGTGGATGAAACATTTTTGTGTTCTCACCATAAAAATGATACCTACGTGAAGTAATGCACATGTTAATTAGCTAAAGTTAGTTATTCCACGATGTGTATATACTTCAAAACAATGCATTGTATACAATAAATATATACCATTTTATCTGTCAATTAAAAAAATTAATAGATAAAAACAAAAAAGAAAAGAAATTATCCAAATAATCCTTCCTATGAAAAAATACACTCCACAGCCTTCCTTTCCCCTCGGATATCATACGCTACAACTATGAAATTGACTGACATGGACCTAATCAGATACCCTTTCAGTGGATTAGCAATTTTTACTAAATTGCCAGCAAGAGGAATTTTTTCTCCACTGTCATTACCTCACCACATGTTTGCATGTCAGTTGAGCCAGATCTACAGCATCCACTCCCTTGTATTTAAAGAAAAATAATTAAAATTTCATTATTAAACTTCAGACCAGAAGCTCTACTCTGGTTTCGAGCAGATTGCCTTCAAGAGTAGATGAATTGCTTAGCCTGCTGCATGGTGATAGTGACGCATTTGAATAACTAATTTGAAAGGGGAGCTATGAGGTCACTGAAGAGGAAGCTGTAAATAAAATTATCACCAGAAGTATCTTACCATGCACTAACAGCTACAGATATAAAGCAATCACGTTTAGTTCCATCTCCCACGTTGAGGCCAGTGGCACCGCCAACAAAGCACAGATGCACACCACATGAGCAGGTGCAGGGATGATTTCCTGAGCTGTGTGATGGCTGTTTGGAAACAGTAGTGGGCCCATCCCACACTGGAATTGTACATCTGTTATAAACCCAGCATTCATTATGGAAAATCTTTGCATTCATTTAACCCCTTTGGTGGTGCATTCATTTAGCTGGGCTAAATATTTCATGAATATTCATTAGCATACCTTATTTACAAAGTCACTAAGCTATTAGACACTGCAGCCAATATTCTAAACTGGAACTCTGCATTAGCCATCACTCATGTACAACCAAGATACTATGATGATTTGATGTTCATAATGACCCTAAAGTACTACATGATTTTGAAGTCTCTTCTATATCAAAGGAAGTATTGAAATAAATTTCAACTGAAAAGTAAAATGGTAATGAGATCCCATTGCTGGTCTATTAAATTGGCAAAGATAAGAGAAATGATGGAAGTATGAGGAATGGACCCCCTAAACACTGCTTAAGGGAATGAAAGCTATAGCACAAAGATTTTAGAGAACAGTTTATCAAGATTTGTTAAAAGATTACAAATAATAATAGCTAATATTTATATCATGCTTATTTTAACTCATATAGTATTTTAAGTGTTTTTCATTTATTAACTAATTCTAAAAAAATCCCTGTGAGATAGGGATTACTGTTAGCCCCACTTTAAAGATGAAGAAACTGAGTCCAAGAGAGATTAATTAACCTGTACAAGCTCACATAGCTGGTAAATGGCAGAACCAGGATATGAACATGGAAAATCCATCTTCAAGAGTCTGTGCACTTAATAGTCACATTATATTGCATCATATTGCATCTCAAAACAGACTTCAAACCCCAATTACTCTACTAGGAATTTACACAAAGGACATGATAAAAGATATACACAAAAATGTTATCTATAGGGTGTTCATTATAGCATTATTAATAATAATATAAATGTTCAAATGATCTAAATATTCAATTGTGAAAGATTGTGGCATATCCATGTGGCAAACCACTACTAGCCATTTTTGAATGTGAATTTTAATAAAACAGAAAGTGATTATGCACAGTAAGACCTTGTGTGGGCTTTTCACCATCTGCACTTCCCCACAACTCCCCCAGCCCCGCCCTTCCTTGCCCCACTCTGTGCCCTGAGAGGCTAACCCCCATGGACCCCATCACCCAGGTTCCCACCAAGGCTGGCTTCCAGCTGGATTCTGCCAACAAGAAGATCAAGAGGAGGCTAGAAAAGGAAGAGAGAAAGAAGAGTGGGAGGTCAGGTTATTTCTTTTTCCAGCCTCACCCTGTGGTTGTGGCAGTGGGTGCTTTCTTTCAGGACGGCAGCTCCTGGTGTGACGGCCCTCTTCCAGGATTCCAGCTGTCACTGCGCTCCAGTGACATTATTTTTCCCAGGCCCACTCAGGCAAGGGAGGCCACAGGCTCCCACTGTTAGTTCCCAAGTGCCTTGACCTCCCTTGTTGGCCACCGTAGCCTTACCCACAGTTAGGCAAACTGTCCCTTCACAGAGGTCTCCTTAGTAGAACCATCTGGGTGGAACTCTGTTGTTTACAGATATCCTACCTGTAAGGGATGGAGAGTAGGCTGAGACATATATTTTAGCTTAAAAAAAAAGACTGGTAGAATATATAAGAAAATACTGCCAATGTTTACCTTTGCGGGAGTGAGATTAGGGGTTACTTATTTTCATCTTTTTCATAGACTTTGGAGAACGAGAGGACTTTATTCAAATCCTGGCTGAAAAACTTACTGTGTTGAACACGGTGGGCAAATGTCATGAGTCATTTATAAAATAAAAATAATGATGTCTACTTCTTCAGGTTTTATGCATATTAACTTAGTCCATGTAGAGAGCTCAGCATACAGTAGGTATTCATACGGTGTCTGTTCACAATTCCCTAATACCTGATTATCTGTCTGGTAAAATTGCATGACATGTGATAAAAGTATATATCCAAAAATTCTGCAAATTATTAAAAGCCATGTAAATGTATATTTTGAAATTGTATGAAGAAAAGAGAAAAACTTCCACACATAGTAAGCAGTGATATGAAATATTTTTGATAATTTTTTGAAATCACCATGCATCTACATATTAAATTATCATATAGAATGTAGGTATAAAATGAAAGGAACAGAAAGCCATTCTCAGTTTGCATAGATAGCCAAGAGCTAGTTCCACAGAAAAGTAAACAGAATTTTCTTCCAAGTATTCCAAACACCATTTCCCAGAAACTGATGTGTTCTTGATGGGCATTAACTTGTCACATTGTCACAATGAGGGTAAAAAAACACATTCCAATGCATTCAGGAGACACAATCCCCCTTTTGACAATAAATGAAATTTTAATTTCTCTTTGGAGCTATTCACAGTCAGACTTGTAAGGCGTTGGTCTTCTTGGTCCTGTGGCTCATGGCTGCCTCGCAGTATTCGTTCCAACACTTTCTCCACACTCCCCTACTCCAATCGGTGCCGGGTGACTTAAAGATCGGCATTATTAACCCCAAAAGGCCAACCATACGGATGACAATTTTTTCCGTTGCTCTCATCAACCATAAGTGACTGAATAAAATAATCAAAACTGTCATAATAAAAACAAATAAAATTAATAAGTCCTCGATGCTGAAGATATAAAAGGAGCCAACACCACTTAAATGTCTGAAGCCAGACAGGGCCTAAGGAGTTCACAAGTTCATTCACTATAGGAAACTGAAGGAAATGTGGTCAGACTTGCTGTCAGTTTAAAGAATATCACTGAAGCTTTGCAAAAATGATGTATGTTCCCATTCAAACATACCAAAAGCTATTGAACTTAATTTCCTCTTCAACATGTACTTTGCTATCCTCAATTGCTGATGGGTGAGGAAATGCTTTCCCCTCAGGGCATTTTTGGTTCCCTGACAAATGTATTCACAAGCAGCAGACTTTTCCCACAAACATGTATTTATGTGTAAGATCTCAAGGAGACTGCCGTTTCAGAGCTCTTGTTTCTCTTATTCATTTTCCTACCCAAGAATCCAGCCATCTTCCCATCCTCCCCGTCTCCTTCCTCATCATGTGACAACTTTGTACACCTCTCCTAAAATCTTCGGTGATGATTATGTTGATCAAGACGGAGTCCCATTATTGCTCTCCCCGAATCCTTCTACGTGAGTGCTTTGGTTTTTGCAGCCATTTTGAGTCTAAGATTTGCAGCTGATTTGTTGCCCCGGCTGGAGTTGACTCTGCAACATCAACCAAACTCAGCTCTGCAGCAGAACACCCGGCTTCAGCACCCAAGACCTTCACACTTCACTTAATTCACTGTCGTGGAAACATCTCATCCACAAAGTAAAAGTCGTAAGTTGCTTCCGGGCTGATTCTAAATACATCTACCAGGGAAAAATAAAAATCAGCTTCTACTCTTCTATCTGGCAATTGGTAAAGATGAAACTCTTCAAAATGCAGAGTAAGATGAGGAGTCTATTTGCACTATTTTCCTGTATTTTTTTCTTGCTTGAAACTAGGGGGGATAAGGTAGAGTAACATGGAAAATTCCCATACATTGTGAAATATATAGTATGAACCCCTATGCACATTTAAAGATACATACACTGTGTTCATGTGCATTATGACACCTTCATTACAAACTACTGCAGAAGATAGTTTAGCCTCTAGCAGTTCAATGATTTATAAGTAACTAAATGTTTTTGGCTAGATGAAACCATTCTTGTCCAATTACCTCTTAATGTGCTTTGGAGACTGTCAGAATAAAGAAGTTATAGGACAGAATATGAATATAATTTGATAAATTCTAATTATTGCTATCATGACTGATTGTTTTTCCTCCAGTTGCATGAGCCGATTCACAGCTAGTTTCTGTTACTTCTAAACTGCATGTAGTAATATGGCACGTACTCCAACCAGAGGCCAGGCACATGTCAACCGACAATAAGTACAAGAAACTCTAGTCCTAGAAGAAAAAATAATAAAAGGCATAGTTGCTTGTGCTCAAGGAGAATTTTTCTTTCTAAAAGTTGCAAGCTATAAAATATAAATTTAGCTTTCTTCAATTCCTAATGGAAAAGCAAACACTTAAACTCCAAGGTACACCATAAAAGGATTACTTTTCACCGTCATTTCCCTCTCTGTAATGCTAGGTTGCATTAAGCCAAAAAGATATATTGCCTATTTGGTGCCAATTCACTGCTTCCCTTTTGTAATATTTGCTTAGACCATGTTCACCTTCTGCCACCATTACCTGTTTCCTTCGGCTGTTTAATAAGATTTTAAATGACTTGGGATAGTGCAACATCACAGATAGAAGGTGCTCACCTATTTATTCAGTGAGTGAATGAATGATCTGATTGCAAATTATTAAATATAGAAAAATTAGGGTGGAAACTATTCAACAGTTCGTAGAAGCAATCCAGGTAACTGAATTCCCATATAAACATTGCTAGTTATTAAAATACAGCTTTCTTTCTTTTTCATCACAATAGTTTGTACACTTTCTTAGAGCTAATAAAGTTTAGGAATATCCAACACACTCTAATTATTTTCTGGTTTCTATTTGGTATCCCTAAATTTGTTGCTATTGCTTTATCCTAAGGGCCAAGTTGAAAATAGGGGGGAAAATGACTCAAAGTTTTAGCTACTTTTACTATCTCTACTTCCACATGATCATATATATTCATATTCCTTGGAAGCTGCCACCCACACAAACTCCAGACTCTTATGGTGCTGCTAAGTAAGTGAATACATGGGATGGTCAGAAATTCTTATTCTGAAAGCGTTCATTGAGAAAAAGCTTTCTACTGTGCAACCTATTATTAAAGTTCTGTTTTTAACTTCAGATTGCATTAAAAATCATCTTAAAACCCTATCCTTTATTTTTATTTTTTCAGGCAAATACTATAGAGAGAGCTAGTTGCTACGTATATAACACAACTTTAAAAAATGAGAATAGGCTTTAAAAAGCTGGTGGTGGATCTGTGTACATATTCAAGCACTAATAACAATGCTCTCCACTGTTGTGTCTTTCCTACTAAGGTGCCGCACAGACTGGGCTCTCATACCCTACTGCATTCTGTTCTACAACCCAACCTTAGACTAAGTGCCCAGGGTCTCGAATGCCATTTATTTTAACTCAAATTTAAATATAAATATTTCCAAGTTCCAAAGAGCAGCTCAGATCTGCTTTGAGTCTAAATTGGTCTAGTCTTAGAGAGTATTTTGCCAGGTCTTAAAGGTGATACAAAAAGAGATTGTGTGTATGTGTGTGTGTATGTGTGTGTGAGACAAAGTGCCTTGGAAAAATCTGTATAAACAAAATGTACCTGAATTTTGCAAAGTGTTTGAAAACTATATCGCGATCAACATCCATTTGCAAATGACTTACCTAAAATGTTAGAGATTATGAGATCCTTATTCTACTTTATTTCCTGTGATCATGTACATTTTACCATATGAATCAATATTCCCCATTCACTTTGAAATGTCCAAGGGCCCTTGGATTCTCAGAAGTGATGAGCTAATTTCAAGTATTGCACTTCTGCTCCTACCAGGATTGATGATAATAAAGTATCTGTTATATTTGTTCCCACACCTACTCTACTTCACTCTAATTATGCAATTTAAATTTATAAATGATGAAATATAAATATGGAAAAACATTGAAATATGAGTGCTTTTAAAAGATATGGTAAAGATAAGTTGAGTTTTAAAATTAATGATAATTCCTTTTGAGTTAAATGTGGGTAAAACAACACTAAGTTATAGGAAAAAATAAAAATTTAGAAAGATCCTGAACTCATATTACTCCAAAAATGTATTCAAGAGCTCACTTCACTTTGAAGAAAACAAAATTAGAAACTGTGGAGTATGAATAATGACTTATTCAAAAAATCTGAACTCTAATCAATAGACAATACAACAAAATGTTGCTCAATGAACAAGTGTGTACATGCACATTTGAGAATGTGTGGGTGGAATAAAATAAAATGTTTGAGACATTTACTATCACTTTTGGTATATCTGGCCTTTTTTCAATCAGCTAATCAACGTTGGGCTTTGATAAAAGGACTCTGCTATATGTAAGAGACATTTCAAAATCATTTAACATGATTTTCACATGATTTAATAGCCGCTCCCTTTCCACTCCTTTACAACAAAGATTCCAGATCTAAAACAATTTCAGGAATTAAAATTCCTAAAATTCTAACCTGGACCAATCAAATTCATGGCAATGTTTTCACCATTGCTCTAGTGAATGGAGACACCGCCAAGTTAGATTCCTACACTTATGATGGCAGCCCTTTCTTTAGATTGTTTTGCTTCTAGGAGCTTAGGTAACTACGACAAATCTCAGCTCTCATTCACCATCAAAACGAGCCCTATGTCTTTCTCTTACTCTCCTGCCCTTCTTGTTCTCCCACCAGTAGCCAGAATGTTAATAAAGCCAGTGAGAAAGCCTAAGCATCTATTTCTTTGGCTTCAGCTTTCAATTCTGTTCTTTACATGTGGTCAAAATATTAATAGAATGGGCCCAAGCTGCTCTGAAGACTTGGCCATTTTGCTTTCCTTCAAATCTTTATGCTATCTCTCACTGGCTAAGTCTACTCCTTGCTCGGGGGGGACCCCAGGCCAGCAACCTAGACCAGCCAGGCTCTAGGCATGTGGTCAAATGCTTTCACTCATTCTGTCTTTGTTTCCCACAGTAGATGCAGGTATGTCTTATATTCCATTCAGGTGATAAATTCCAAATTTCAATTTTGAGAGTAAAAGAAAATAGGCAAAGGAGGTCTATTTTCGGCTTTGTTACAGTGTTCTTTAGGTTCACCTGGCACAGAAAACAGAAACATCCCTTCTTGCCCAACAAATTCCTACAATGAAAATGAAGGCCAATGGCAACCTGATAATAAAGTTATTTCACCTCACCTTTTTGGCGCTCAGATTTACCTTCAAGGAATACAAAAGTGGTAAGCTCAAGAAAAGGAAGGATCTACATGTTACCCTGGCCAATCACAATCATAATGTATTAATATTATTTCTTAAACAAATTGTTTATTTCATAAACAATAATACACAGATTATGTTTTATGACTTTTAGTTAAATTAGCATTACCCTACCAGGGGTTTCCAATCCTATCATTGATAGATTATAAAAAGCATCTTTAATACTGTTCAAGTCATTCTATAACTTCTAGCATTTTGAAAAAATTTTATAAAATTCACCATTTTAAACATTAGAGTATAATAACTGGATATTACATATTTCTCAAATTGCCTAAGTAGTACTTATTGAAGAGTTCCTATGTGCCAGATACTGTTCTAAGTACCTTATGTGTATACATTTATTGAATCCTGACAGCAAACAAATGACCATTTTAAATACAAATAAAATAAGTCAAAAGAGGTTCTGCAAGTTTCAGTAAGTTGCCCAGATTTCAAGCAGTAAAAGGTAGAGGTGAGAATCAAACCCAGGTAGTCTGGCTCCAGAAGGCTTGCTTATGCCACTGTAATAACCTATAGCACAAAATAACTCAAACAAAGTGTTTTTCCCTAAGTGTGTGTACCAGATAAGGAAATAATTATGCCATCAATAAAGTTACAATTTAGTTGTGGAAAAATATAAGTCATAAATGATTCAAAATGAGACTCAAGTTAATTGAAATGGCCTTGAGAAGAAATTTGTTAGTTTGGTTAGTTATTTACTCTCAACATGTTTTATAAAGTATTTGTAAAAGTTTATAAGAACTGCTATAGTTTGGATATTTGACCCCTCCAAATGTCATGTTGGAATTTGATCCCCAATGTTGGAGGTGGGGCCGAGTGGGAGGTGTTTGGGTCCTGGGAATGGATCTCCCATGAATGGTTTGATGCCTTTCTCATGGTAATCAGTGAGTTCTTGCTCTATGAGTTCCCCCAAGAGCTGGTTGTTAAAAAGAGCCTGGCACTTCCCCTCTCCGTCTTGCTTCCTCTCTCTCACCACGTGATCTCTGCACATGCCAGCTTTGCTTCACCATCTGCCACAAGGGGAAGCAGCCTAAAGCCCTCACCAGAAGCAGATGCTGGTGTAATGCTTCTTGTACAACCTGCAGAACTGTGAGCCAAATAAAACCGTTTTTAAAATAAATTACCCAGGCTGGGTACGGTGGCTCACACCTGTAATCCTAGCACTCTGGGAGGCCAAGGCGGGTGGATCATTTGAGCTCAGGAGTTCAAGACCAGCCTGATCAACAGCGAGACCCCATCTCTACTAAAAATAGAAAGAAAATTAGCTGGACAGCTGAAAAATAAATAGAAAAAAATTAGCCGGGCATGGTGGCGCATGCCTGTAGTCCCAGCTACTCGGGAGGCTGAGGCAGAAGGATTGCTTGAGCCCAGGAGTTTGAGGTTGCTGTGAGCTAGGCTGATGCCACGGCACTCTACCCCAGAGAAGAGAAGGGAAGGGAAGGGAAGGGAAGGGAAGGGAATGGAAGGGAAGGGAAGGGAAGGGAAGACAAGACAAGACAAAAGAAAAGAAAAGAATTTACCCAGCTTTAGGTATTCCTTTATAGCAGCACAAATGAACTAAGACAAGAACTTATATAAAAAAACAAATACATGCTAAGAATTAGATAAAATACCAATCAAAATAAAAGCTCAAGAATTAAGTAAGAACAACATAAATAATAGGTTAATGCATTTATTAAACTTTATTAAAGTGAAATTCTTGGTATCCAAAATGATCATTTACAGGACTGCCATTATCCATGAAGAGAAAATATATCACCTCCACAAAAAGACCAAGTTTCTACAGGCCTCTACATCTCAAAGAATTCTATGGCATTAGAGATGTTTTCACTGTTCTTCAGAGAATCACAGAACCTTAAAGAAAGAAGTAGAGTTTGGTATGATTTCAGAAGACAAAAGAAGTATGGCCAAGGTCATTCTGGGCAGAGGGAAAAGAAGTTTAATAGCATGAAAGTATGAAATACTTTTATAAGTTTGAGCAATGGTGACTAGACTGACATGGTTGGAATAGTGTTTTCTAAATAATCTTCTGTGGAATGCTCACTGAATGATCAAAAAAAGCTTCCATTGTAAAAATAAGTTGAAGTAATGCTGAATTAAGAAAACTAATAATTGGATTGGAGGTTTCTTTTTCTCTCTCTCTTTTTTTTTTTTTTTTGCTGTGATAAACTAGGTTATACGAGACTAACTTGCTTCAGAAACAAAAAATGAAAAACAATGCAAAGTGATATATATAAAGCTCCTTGAAAGTATTGGAAAACAACCAAGGCAACCAAGAGGTAAGGGTCCAACCTCCTGAAAGGAAGAAAGTAAACAGAGGGAAGCCCTAGCTTAGCCTGCTGCTCTGTTCCTTTGGGGAATTTGCCACTTCACTGCTCAAAGCAGAATCCAAACAGAGAGCAGTGGCTTAATAGTTGTGGCTGTGTCACTAGACTGGAGAGACAAAAATAGGAGTTCAGAGATACCGACACAGCCAGGACTTGAGGGCCCAAGATACTAAAGAAAAGGGAACCACACACTAGTGACCCCAAGATTCTTTGTGCAACTTCAAACTCAGGTTATTTGCTGACTCTTTAGTGGTATAGGGTAAGGTGAAAAAAAAAGAAAGAAGCTACTAAGATGTTTAAAGGGCAAGTAGAGATTTTGGCAGTCTGGGGAAAAAGAAATTGGAGTCATGGAGTATATCTATAAAGAAGGGTTCTGAGAAAAAAACCCAGGCTTTCTGTTGAGACCTCTGAAGGACTAAACTCATGGATAAGAGTAAAACTAAAGTTGGGACTCAACTGGAGCAAGGTGATTCTCCTGTATTTCAACTGCCTACTAGAAGAAAATTAAATTGTCTCTTAAGGAAGATGACATAATCCAGAGCTTCCAAAAATTTTCATACAAATGTCTGGCATTCATTCAACAATGAGGTTTCAGTAAAAATGATGAAGGTCAATAGGCAATGCAATAACATTTGTAAAGTGCTAAAAGAAAATAATCACCCAGCTAAAATTCTATACCCAGGAAAAAAATCTTTCATTAAAATACATGGCAATTACAGCACAAAAGAAGGAAAGTGGTAGTAAACAGAGTGAAGTATGCTATAATTCCAGGATCATTTTGGAGGTGAAAAATATATTAATTTAAAATATACCAAAACTTTAAGGATATATATTGTAAACTAGGGGTTGAAATAAACAATATATTTTTAAATAACCCATGGGTCAACAAAAAAGAAGTAACTAAAATAGAAAATATTGCTAACTAAATGGTAATAAGACCTATCAAAATTGATGGGATACGGCTAAATTAGTTGCTATAAAAATATAGCATTGTCAGATTGTTTAAGGAAAAAGGAAAACACAAATTATTAATATGAGGAATGAAAAAAGGAGACATCGCTACAGAATCAACATATAACGTCAAGAAATGTACTCTCATTCTATGGCATCTGTTATCACTTACTCCAAATCCGGAATTCTATATTATTAGTAAATATAAGGTAGAAAAGGTGTAACATGAGAAGTTTTCTAAAGAAGTGCTTAGAGGGAGTATTGGTAGGAAAGGGACCCTTGAGAGTTTGTCTTATAATTACATTTGCATAGCAATGCCTAGTTTTTATTTATATGAATTTTTATTTGAGATGGCTTGAACCTACATTTGCAGAGCCAGAACTGTGTTTTAACTTAGAACATATGTTTATTTAGGAATGGTTAGGGAAGGGGATGATGACAATCTGGGAAAGTCAAAATCTCCCCATCTGACCACTCCCCTTGTCTCAGCATTTAAATTAATTTGTAATGTTGTAATAACAATACTTTTGTGAAATCAGCAGCTTTGCATGTTTTGTTATGTGTCACCAAAGTGTCAAATATAATAGCAGCCATATGTAAATGTTTTGACTCCAAATGGTTTTATTTAGAAAAATAAGCACAACAGCAGGTGAATGCAGCATGAATTAAGCATGACACCCTGTTATTGAACTTCATTTACATTTATGGTTTCTACATGAGATGTTACCATGAGGTCTATGATAAATTGAATAATTACCCCCCAAATATATCCACACCCTAATCCCAGGCATCGTGGATGTTATTTTACATGGCAAAAGGGGCTTTGCAGATGTGATCAAAGTAAGGATCTTAAAATGAGGAGATTACCCTGGAATATCTGGGTGAGCTCAGTGTAATCACAGTGGTCCTCATCAGAGGGACACAGCAGTGAGAGTCAGAGAAAATGATGTGATGACAGAGGCAGGGGTTGGAGTGATGCACTTTGGAGATGGAGGAGGGACCACGACCAAGGAATGCAGACAGCCATCAGAAGCTGAAAAAGGCACGAAAATGGACCCTCTCCTCAGAAGATCCAGAAGTAACCAGCCCTGCTAACACCTTGACTTCAGCCCAGTGAAACTAATTTGGGACTTCTAACCTCCAGAACTGTATGAGAATAAATTTATGTTGTTTTAAGCCATTAAGTTTGCAATAATTTTATAGCAGCTACAGAAAACTAGTACAGAACCCTAGTGAAATGGTTATCAAACCCGGTGTTTATCAGGATCATCTGGGCAATGTGTTAAAAGAAAAAAAAAAGATACTGGGTTCCCATTCCTAGAAATTCTGATTGTCTAGATCTGTGATGAGGCGCAGAAATCCTAATTTTTAAAGAAGTTTCTCAGATGACTGTTGTTCTGCAAACCAGGGTACTTGTGAAGAGAAGGGTGTTTGGGAACAGCTCGCTGCCTGAATTAGTTTCCCAGGGCTGCCGTAACTGATTACCACAAACTTGAAATCTTAAGACAACAGAAAGGTATTCTCTCTCAATTCAGGAGACCAGAAGTCTGAAATCAGTTTCACTGAGTCGAAATAAAATTGTCCACAGGGCCATGTTCCCTGCAGAGGTCCTGGTGGAGAATTTGTCCCTATCTCTTCCAGTTTCTGGTGGCTGTTGGCATTCCTTGATTTGTGGCCTCATCACTGCAGTTTCTGCTTCTGTGGTCACGTCGCCTCCTCTTCTGTGTGTATCAAATCTCCCTCTGCCTCTCTCTTATAAAGATACTTATAATTAGGAATATCCAGATAACCCAGGATAATCTCCCCTCAAAACCCCTTTTTCCTTATAAGGTAACATTTACAGGTACCATGAATTAGGATGTGATATCTCAACTTGGCCATTATTCCACCTACTATACTGCCTTAGTGCTCTTTGAGGTTATTTAAGGATTAATCCAGTAGAGCTGAGGCAAACTTTCCACAAATACAAGGCTAAAATCTTTTTATATTCATATCCCTTTTGTCCCTTTACAAATTATAATTATGCTATTAAAAAACAACCAGTCTCACTGGACTATTCTGATGATTAATAAGGTTATGTATGATTAGCAGGAATTGGGGGATTATTGGAAGAAATAGATTCCTAGAATTCAGGAGCATTTCTATTATGAGGTTATATACCCCTTTAAAAATTGGCTTCTCGTTTTTAGAGCAAGTTACATGTAAAGATATAATTACAAAGAGTTGAAAAAATCAATCAAATTGCAGCATTCTGATGCCTAGTAAATGATGTAAATAACACTAAAATCCTACACACATAAATCTTTTCATCTGAGAATTTCAAAGAGTTTTATAGACGTTGCCTTAATGGCTCATAACACGGATTGTCATTGTCACAGAAAAGAGCATTCTTGTTCACTTTGGCTTTTTAAGACTCTTCAGATATATAATCCAGAAGAAAGATTAGCTAGAAATCACAAGGAACATACAACAGAATTCAGATTACAGCCTAAGAAATATGTATAGTGTGTTAATGACCCACAGAAAGAATAATAATTAGTATAGATTTTATTTTCAAAAAATACCCCCTTTTATTTAGAAAGAGCAGGTACACGTTCTAACATTTTTTAACGTCTCTAAACAATGGGGCTTAAGACCTTTCCCAGTTGTAAAATGTTACCCTTTTCTCAAGTGTACATTTTTGTATCCTATTCCCTAAAGAACCATTTACAGCTCCACTTCATTTTACTAATACTATTCCCTACTCAAAATCTAAATAATCATGCCCTTAAAATAAGCTTGGCTCTCACTCTCAAAAATCTAATTTTCATTTTAGCAGGCCATCATTCCACCCTAAGAGTGCTTTTAGAAAGCTAAAAAAAAAAAAAAAAAAAAACTTTCTAATTCACCTCACCTGACTATGACACACTATTATTCTTTCTGCGTCCCCTCAATATTAAGACATTCTATAGCATGCCTAAAAGGTGTTATTCACTTATTTGACTTCACTAGGTAGTCCTGGCTCCAAATTGGGCTCTGAGCTGATCTGCCAGCCTGTGTCCTTTACAATCCCCAGAGCAATAGAGAACAGTGTTGGCTAAGAACCAACTCATCAGAATGACCTAGGACGCTTGCTGAAGTGCAGATTCCAAGGCACCATCAGTCCTGCTAAATATAATGTCTAGAAAAATAACCTGGGAATTTGCACTTTTCACAAACATCTCAAGTCATTCGTTTGCATAGCAGAGCCTGGGGCCACTTACTAAATTAGAATATGATCAGAAAGTTCTAACACTTCAGAGACCCACTTCATACGTTCTCTTCTGCTCATAAATACCCAGGTTTTAATAGCTTGATGGCACTATTCTGAAGAAATAAAATAGTCTTGGTTAGTGCCACGAAGTTAAGCATCATCCATAAACCACTCAGTAACTGTGACATATCCTACTACACCTTAAATGCTGATTCCATTTTCATTTTCTTAAATACCTAGTTTTATGCCGCCTTTTCAAGCATGGTAACTCCGTCATTTCCCAGAGCAATCAATCCTTACTCTTCATTATTTCAGTGCCAGTTCTGTTTTCTAGAGACTTCTCCCTAATGTCCTTATCCCATCCCAGAAACCTCTTCCAGAAGAGCCTGGAGAATGGTTAGGCAAAGAAAAATCAAATTTCTAGAGGACACATTGTTTGGAAACTTTTTTTTCACAAATGGAACAAGCAAAAGTAGCAATTTACCTGTTGTGAACATATTTTGGACCACAAAACACACTAGCAGGACCTAATTTCCCCTTGGTTAGCAAAATAGAGAAGGCTAATTACAAGGGATTATTCTTAGGGGAGGAAAAAATCTAGTTCTGTGTTGTATGACACAGAGAACCTCACTCTAGCTGTAGAGATTTTTAGTTGATACAACATCAGGACAATTAAATCTTGTTCTGTCTTACTGAGAATAAATATTTTTTCCAAAAGCAGTTTAATGTGTCCTCCAGGGACACAACTCTACACAAAACACCATTGACAGGAGTGATCGCTGTCTCTGCCCTTTACACAAAAAATACCGTAACCTCTTGAGCAAGACACTGAGAAAGAAAACCCAGTTGTAACTGGGACAGAGAACACATTTGCCTCCACGCAAAGTAAAACTCCTACGTTCAAACGGTCTTGGTAAAGTGCTTCTCAGCAGAATGTTGTTGGCCAATTTACATGGCATTTGGATTTGAAGTTATATGCCATTTGGGGATGATTACTATAATTAGAAAAATGGCCTAATTACTTTGCTGGCAACAGTGAAGAAAGAGAACAGACTTTTCAGCTTAGAGAGACAAGTCCTTGAGAAACCTCAAAAGGTTCTGGGATTCTGTTTGACAGGAAAGAACATCTCATCTGAACCTCTTGGATCTGTTGAAAAACCAAGCCAGAAAGCCAAAACCACAAGACAGGGAGAAAGAGCAAGAAAAGAAAAATACTCCTTCCTACTGGATTTGGAAACAGCTGACAGAAACGGGCCTTCCGTCACATTGCAAAGCTTCATCTGCGGGTCCTCACGAGAAGCACAAACAGACAAGAGGGAGGGTGGGAGGGAAAAGTAGATTTTCACAGGGACAGGATTTGGGGGAAGATTTCGTATGAGCACATTGTTCGATGGCTGTGTCTGTTGTAACTGTAAATAACACGACGACATTATAACCTCAGAGACTGAAAGAGCACCTCCTGTGATTTTAGCTCCCAAGTTAACGATGATGATATAAAAGGCCAAATCATACGAAGTTCCTCTTTTCCTGTTCTGAGGGAGGGGGCCGCTGCTGCACTGACTCAAACCCCCATTCTCCGGGCCTCGGTCTTACAGGACAGCGTCTTTTACCCAGAAGGACAGTGGGAACAGCGAGAGCTCTGTTAGAGAAAAATGACCCAGGGCTTTAGCTACGTAGGTCCCGTTTCCTGCATTTAGCAATGGGAACACCTGCACTCGATCAAATGTGTCTTCACAAAAATATAATTTAAACCTGTCATGAATTTTTAAAGGCTATAAGGGTAAAATGGGGATAGTGAAGCAACTTCAGAATGCACGTGGTGGGGGCGGCGGGGCTGGTGGCTCCGGAGAAGCAGAAAGAGTTATTAAAGGACTGCTGCTTTCAAGTCACAAGCCGACTAATGAAAATGTTCCCTCGGTAAACGTGGCTCTCGTTATCATGTTTCCTATCATTAGTGACTCCTGAAGTATCCCCTCCCCTTCCCAGACACTTTGTCTAACACAGAAAGGACAAGCTGGACTTCAAGCTGTGCTAAAAGTGAAACAGCAGCTCCGTCCTTCACTCATCTTAAAAGACTCATCATATAAAGGCCTCCTTGGTCTAGAATTCTCAGCCTAAATGGAAAATATAAACACATATAAAAATACTGCTCCCCTCTCCACCAAAATAGTATCATTTTTCAATTTCAATCTAGCCTTGAAAAATCATGTGTCAAATTAATTTTTGCTTTACATCAGCCAACTCATGTGACAATTTTACAGCATGAATATTGTTCCAAACAGATTCTCATTAATTGTATTCATTTTCCAGAAAAAAAGGATTTGGTACACTATATCAAGTCAATCTGGTATTCTATCTTTGGCAGTAATCAATTCCTCTGGAAGAAAGGGAAAATCTTCTACCATTACGCATCCAGGGTTAATGTCTTGTGTGTGTTATAAATATTAACCAATTATTGAAATACACTGTTTCAATGCAATTGGAAGGTATTTATCATAATGCATGCACTCTTTATAAAGACACAGGTTAGGAATCATTTTCAATGGAAATAATATAGGCCTTTTTTTACTGAGCTGCTATGAACAGATTAATCAAAAATGGGTTATCATCCTGGGTTAATAATTTTGAAAACAAACTGTTATGGGCTGAATTATGTCACCTCAAAATTTATGTATTGAAGTCCTAGCTCCTAGTACCTCGGAATGGTATTATATTTAGAGATAGGGCCATTAAAGAAGTGATTAAGTTAAAGTGAGGCTTTTAGGGTGGACCCTAATCCAGTCTGACTGTTGTTTTTATAAGAAGAGGCAATTTGGACACACAAGGGAACTAGGGGTGCTCACATACAGAGAAAAAAACCATCTGAAGACACGCTGAGAAGGCAGCCATTCGAAAGCCAACGAGAGGGTCCTCAGGGGAAACCAACCCTGAAAACACCTTGATCTGTGCCTTCCAGGCTCCAGAACTGTGAGAAAATAAATTTCTGTGGTGTAAACCAACCAGTCTGTGGTATTTTGTTATGGCAGCCCAAGCAGACTAATACACAAACCGTCAAGTTAAGGGAGTGATCTGGAAGCAAGGCCTTAATACCAGGTTGCAGTTGACAATACCAAGAGCTGGTATAAAACAGACGGCAAGGAGTAAAGTCAGAAACACAGGAGAGAAGAGTCAGATGGCAGAGTCAAAGTAAGAGACAAGAGCAATATACATTTGACTTCCAATCTGTGAAGGGACAGGGTGGGAGATGTGGCCATGGGCTCCATCAGGCAGGGATGTGGCCAAATGCAATGCTACAGAGTCCCAACTTCATTCTGTGAAGTGAGGTAGGAAAGTGATCAGGCCTGGATCGTATGAGGCGTTGGTGAGATGAGAGTACAACATTTTGGTATTTCAAGGGATTAGGCAAAAGATGACTTAGGCTCTAATTAAGACAGGATTCGAGCCATCTCAGTGGCTGCCACAGGGATGGAGGCTGACAGAATTAACCCAGGGAGGAAAGAGAGAGTAATCAAGAAAATAAGTGAAATACAAACCTGAGTAGACTGAGAAACACACACATTTGACTAAGCTTATTTCAAAGTTCCTGGACTTCTGTATCAGGAAAGGTGGTGCTCAGAATTAAGTTGATTATAGAAATCTAACATTACATTGTCTCACTCCCAAATCTGTGACTGTGAAACTTGTTTATCTTTTGGGCTAGCCCTGGGCCTTGCATGGAGCACTCACTCCACAGACACTAGTTAAGTGAGTGAGAGAATGTGGGAGGTGTCAGACATGCAAAATGAGCAGCTTTGTCCATCACAGTGGTTTTCAAAATAAAGAAAATGAACTCATGCAAGTTGACTCTATTTCTAACGTTACTTCTGTGTTATTTGAAAAGCATCCAAATTCAGCGAAGGGCAGGAGATGGTATGTGTTTGCAAGTTTGATCCTGGGCCTAGGCACACACTTGATGTGGTGACTCCCTGGGTTGATGGCACGTCTCAGGGAAGTAAATTAAGGATGCATAGTGTCGTGTGGACGTCTTTAACAGAATTGAGAGCTGTGAAACTAATCCATAAAGAAGCTCTCCATATCCCATGTTGTTCCCTTTCTTGTTCCTCCCTCCCAAAGAGTGAACCCCCATTCTGGTAATCCCGGTGGACCTTCCCCAGAGTCAGCACACACCCTTTTTTAATCTCTGGGACTATCCTCTCATCTAGTGAAGTCTTTGGACTGTAGTTATTCCTAAACTATGACACTTTGCTTAGGCTGAAAAAAAACTCCCTGCAGGAAATGTTTATCAGTCGATATTATTTTCCATTATTCAAAGAATGAGACATTATTTCACAGAGTGTATCTTCTTCTTCATTGCACTCATTCTCACAGGACACAGAGGACAGGACACTCATGCTCACCTCCCTGCAGCCTCAGATGACTAGTAACAGCAACTAGATTATTTAGAACCTATGTTTCTGTGGTGGGTGAATTATTCCCAAGAAACTCAACAGAGCAAACACTACACCAAGGATAGTGGGGTATAGAAAGGTAATTAAGGTATGGCTTCTCGCCATCAATAGAGGAGACACAGATACAAATACTGCTAATGCCAATCGGATGACCAAAAACACCTCAGTCTAAAGTAAGCAAGTGCTGAGGGAGTTTAAGGAGGCAAGAGGTTGATTTTAAATGGGGACAAGGAAGAGCCTTTCCTGAGGAAACTGTGTCCAAGTTTGAGGCTCCTGCTTGATAAGGCAAACTCAGTTCCCCACGGGAGACCTATTTTCACATTGGGAGTCCGAGATCCCTTTAAGAGGCTGGTCAACGCAGAAAACCTTCAGCTGCAGAGGAGAAACAGGAGTGACATGTTAGCTTATCACGATGCCTAATTCTTCTGAAATTAAAAACTCAGAAAGGCATAAATATCCAGGTTTATTAAAAATAAAGCCTCAATGACTCACAAGTAGTTTCGTTCCACTGATTTTTTGAAAGCCAATTTTAGTGGATATATTATAAGATAAATACTAAGAGATTGCTTCAGGGCAGCCTGCCTCGGAAATCTGAAGCTGCCACTCTCAATACGTCAGACGTTGCCCACTGTTATTCCAAAGCAGCACCGTTATGCGCTGTACTGTCGTGGTTCATTCAGTGCCATCGGACACCTTGTGCTTGTGTGCGTGTGTGCAAATGCACGCGTGCTGATACAAGATTTGAATCCGAATGGAAAACAATGAACTTCAACTAATAGTCCTAAGAAAAGGTAACAAGCCTAGCAAAGAACAGTCTTCTTCTTCTTGACTCAGAAATATATTATAACTGTTAAATGACATAGCGATCCAGACAAGCCAGCTCCTGAAACTAAATACACATATTTGGGATTGTTTTTAGCGGTCTCCATGGCTACTCATGGGGTTGCCCAGTCTTCTCAGAACCTTGTGTTCACACGCATGAAGGAGCGCAACCACACCACCCACAGACTACAGAATTTACACTGGCCCCTCATTCAGTGAAGGATCTTTCCTAAATTGCCTTCCTTGTTATTTTGAATGTTCTTCCTGAACTTCCTGCAGTTCCTCTGTCAGTTCCTTCCTCACTCTGTGCCTTCAATATCAACCGTCAAGACCTTGGCGGTGGCGGGGGTGCACAGGGGGGAACTGGTTTCCTGTTCCACCGATAAATCCTTGTCAGTTGAGGCAGGTGCGTAGAGAAAACTCTCCTTGCTGCCTTTTTTCCCAGCCCAATTCTTCCTGCACATCCCTACCAAATGACTTTTCTCCCAGAGAGGTTTCTAGAACATCCCTGCTCCAAATCGATTTACAAGATTAAGTCCAAATGCATCAGCTGGATATAATGGACCCCCCACAATCTGGCATCCAAACTTTATCTACTGTAATCGCTCTTGATCCTTCATTCCAATTAGAAATGCCTATTCTCTGTTCTTCAAACAACCATTAATTTCCCCAATTCTTTTCCTCTGTTCATGCTTTTCTCCCTGCCTGTGATAGCCTCCAAATTTCTTTTCACTCAATTTAACTACAGCTAATTATTCTTATTGTGGTATCCATGTTGTATAAAGTCACCGAGTTAGTGAATACCGAACCATTGCTCTTAGTAGAAATGCAGAGTTAAGTTCCTGTGAGCCTCTGGACACATTTTTGTCAACCAATCAATACAGAATTGTTTCATATGTGTTTCTGTTTAAAGACATCTTATTTCACATACATTGTTGATTCATTAACATTGAATTCACAACCAACAGCACAGTAACTCAGGCCGGAACAAAGCTTAACTAACACACACTTTTTCTCTGTAATGTACATCACAGCCTTCTTGCGGTTAGAAACACTAGACAGCATTTCAGTACTATGCTTGGGGGATGTTTTAAACAGAGAAATCATCAACAAAAAGTACAAAAGTTCTGAAAACATGGCACTACGTAGAGAGCGAAAAGGACAATTGTTTACAGTATGAGAGCAGAAGCAAGAAGGCTGAGAGTGACCTCATTCGACCTCAGCCAGGAATGTTTTCACGACTCTGCACATGCCTGCAAATGACTGCAAATGGGACACAAGTATTGATGTTGGTGTTGCAAATCAAATTCAGCAGTAGGCAAATTCTCAGATACGGAATTGGAAAATAAAGAAGATTAATCGTATTACTTATCCATCAAGGAAGCCCTAGAGTAGCAGGACTGATCTTGAACTTTCAGTGGAAAACCTGGGTGTGAGGACTCCTTATTGCCTGTGTAAAATTAGCCAAGTATTTCGTCTCCCTAGACTTTTTTTTCAATACCAAACAAGAATGAGCTTGATTTTTTTCTTTCTTTTTATTTTTTTTAAATGGAGTCTCACTCTGTTGCCAAGACTGAAGTGCAGTGGCGTGATTATAGCTTACTGCGACTTCAAACTCCTGGGCTCAAGTCATTCTCCTGCCTCAGCCTCCCATTCTCTGGGATAACAGGCGTGAGCCACTGCACCCAGCAAAATCCACATGTTTTAATAAAGTATGGAAATCCCCTGTCTTCCGTAAAACCTACTCTAGCCTGTCCAGTCTCTATCTCCTCTGAATTCAGAGCCCTTGTTCTTAAAAATGCTTACATGTCATTTGATACAGTCTCTTTCACATTTTGTACTTCCTCAATTCATATGATTATTTAAATTTCAACTTGTTGAATAGACGATAAGCTTCTTGAGGGCAAGGGACTGTCGTTTGCTTCTTTGTCTCATTCACCTGCACCTGGAGCAATTTTCCATCATAAATAAATACATAAGTGCAAGGCCCACAAGCATCATTCCACAGGCTTCTCTCAGGATCCTGAAGGCAGGGGTATGTGGTTTACACACAAGAGGCATCCTATATCATGCTCAGTTAGGGCTCTTGGCATCTAGCTGGCAGCAGTCAGACCAGCAAACTTATGAAACCTGCTTGCAAAAGAGCTTATCTTTCCCTGTAGATAAACTACCTGGCACTAAACCAAAGCCACTTATATACAACTTAAGAAAGTTCAATTGGCTTTCCGATAGCTTCTGTGCTTCCAGTTTGTTTTTGTTTTTGTTGTTTTGTTTTTAAGAGACAGGGATCTCCTTGTGTTGCCCAGGCCGGGCTCAAGGGATCTCCTGCCTCAGCCTCCCAACTAGCTGGGACTCCAGCCACCACGCCCAGCTTGCCTCCAGCGTTTAGACAAAGACCAGCCCCAAGCCTGCTAACCTCGGAAGAGTAAATCTTCTCATAGGGCACATGACCTGGAAAAGCAAGCAAGATTTTGCCCCTCGTGAAATTGCTATGCAGTTATTTTTTCAGATATTCAACATTTATTAAACTGCCCTGATATAAACTGATGTCTGGGTGTTAATTAGAATCCAACACCCAAACATCCTGATATTCTCCCCTTTCCTAATAACTTATGCTGTTTTCACAGCAGGCCACAGTTTCACAGAATTCCATGATGGAAATAACTGGAAAGAGGGGAAAAGAGAGGCGATATTCAGAGGAAAGCCGTCAGCCCGGTGCAATAGGGAAGAATCATATCACACAGATAACTCATGACGTGCTCTTGGCCGTGGGTTTACCCTTATACTTTCTTAGTGATTTATTCAAGGGCTCTGCTTTGTTTCACTTGCAAACTATTTTAACATCGCTGTGGGTAAACAGAGTGTCACCAGATTTCCCGTCTTTCCTGGGCCATTTTTCCTAGTTATATAAATGTTTGTCTTAATCCTACTTCTTCCTCTGCACTTTTCAAAATGTTTTTTTATGCTTCTAGTCTGCACAGGGTCAGTGTGCTAATTACCAAACGAGATGAAGATGAAAGAGTCTCCATATTCAGAGGCCAAATAGCTAGGCTGGAGTCTTTAGGCAACATCATTTTTTTTTTTTAGAGCATTCGTAGTCATCCATCCAGGCACCCTTCAACCTCACATGTTGTTGCAAATTATTAACTGACAGCTCCAAATGGGCTCAGAGCAGAAAACTCAAGGATCCAATAATGGCTGCTTCTGCTTTTGTGGTTTTCGGAAGTGGGGGAGGTGGCAGTCAGGTATGTTAATTTATCAGCATGTTTTCTTCATCTCTAAACGTACATTAGAGGGGAGAAGTCTGGGTTAAATGTGAACGTTCCACAATTTTCCCACCATCTAAACTGTGTTATATTTGGCAAATAGTTTTCTGGAAGGGGAACAACACGTTAAGCTCTGGCCATGACATAGTTTGTGATAAGCTTAACTGAATTCAAGAAGGAAAAATCTATGCCAACTGTTCTTACACTCTTTCAATTTCTCATGCACCCAGGGAAGGGGAAAAAAAAAAACTTAAACAAAGCTTGAATATTTCAAAAGAAACTTGACATATGAACCATATTAATTAATCCTGATACTATTCTGAAGTGATTTTAAAATTATAAACAATCCTCTCATGATTTCCAGAGAGAACTATTTAGATGAAAATATTCACAATTGAAACAGGTTAAAAAATTTCATTAAGTTGGTTTTTAAATATTCCTATTCAACCCCAAAGTGAAAGAAAAATAGACCATTTTTTGCTATAAATCAACATAGATGAGATAATCACAGACATAAGTTTTCCGTTTCTTTATGAGAACTGCTTATATTTTTGTGAGCTACACATCAGAACAATATTTCTGTTTAAAGTGTTTAATAGTTGAGACTGAAAATTCTATAACCTAAAATCCAGCAGTTTCCAAGTTTTCCTCAACTAAGCCCGGCATACTGTTCGCTAAGGGGAGGAAGTCTAACTGTAAGGAAATGATTCATTCATGAGCAACCGGCCTACACATTCCATTTCATCTTTAGTGAGGCTGGCAACTGAAGTTTAGTGCATGGTTTAAAGGGAAATTACTTATTGAAACTTTTCAGCCTCATAGCAATGATATTTCAAATGATTTTAGAGTATCTTAGAAGCGAGGCCAGATATCAAGAGAATGGCACAGGCCAGCCTACGTAAGGCAAATCATTTTTTTCACTTAGCATTAGTTGCAGTACTTGTTGCGTAACAAAGAAACTCTCCTAAGTGTAGGTAAGTAGACAGATACCAATTCAGGTGGGACTTGGTGTAAGAAAGGCCTTTGCTGTCCTTCAGTCGGCCTTAAATGCCCAACTAGTATCTTTAGAGAGATATTGAAAGAGGGAAGTAGTCATTAAAGCAAGTATGAAGGTAGAATGTCTTTGAGATTCTGATAAAAATTATGAACTCGTTTCTTTAAAAAAATGATCATATGTACAATTTGGCAAATGTGCAAGAGACTTCTGAATTCATGGAAGTATAACAATTTATGAACCTCATTCTAAGAATCCCAGAATAAAGGCATTTTCCTCTAGTAAAAAGTAAATGTCAATTGAATGAAATAACTTCAAATTGTTCGAATCATCTACACACATTGATTTATCTTTTTCAATGAATTTTTATTAAGTACCTACCCTCACTCAAAGCACTGTGCAAAATGCTATCCACCCTTAGGTGGTCTCAGTTAGCAGCACCTCAACATGCAAGAGTAGGGTAAGGGGCAGCGTATCACTTTACGGTAATTGTATTATTGCAGCCAAGGGTTTTGCTGCTGCTGCTGCTGTTGTTGTTATACTCGAGTTTAGCTTTTTATACTTATCTTTCTTTAGAAATATTTCTGCAAGTCCAGAACACATGTTAAGTTTTAATTGTGCAACTCAGGGTGAGTGTCTAAAAACCTTACTGACTTAGCGGATGGAGCTTTATTATCAATTATCCTTTTGCATTAGCCAGGGCTCTTCGGAGAAACAGAACCGAGAGATTGCATAGAGAGATATACAGAGAAGATTTATTATGAGGAATTGGCTCAGGAGGCTGTGGAGGCTTAGAACTCCTACAACCTGCCACCTGCAAGCCAGAGGCCCAGGAAAGCCAGGGGTGTGGTTCTGGTCCAAATCCAAAGGCCTGAAAACCAGGGGAGACAATGGTCCATTTCCCAGCCAGAGTCCAAAGGCCGAAGAACCAGGAGCGCCAATGTCCAAGGGCAGGAGAAGATGGATGTCCCAGCTCAGACAGAGAACAAATTCACCTTCCTTCTGCCTTTTTGTTCTACTCAGGCTCTTACCAGATTAGGTGATGCCCACCAACATTGGCAAGAGCAATCTTCTTTACTCAGTCTCCTGATTCAAATACTAATTTCTTCCAGAAACACCCCACAAATAATGTTTTATCTGCTATCTGGGCATCCCTCAGCCCAGTCACGTTTGCACATAAAATTAGCGATCACAAAGTGTCCCCAAAAACCTCACTCACCCAGCATGAAGAGAACGATTATCAGTTACCTGTTTCAAAGCCTAGGCTCAAACCTTACACAGTATTGCCTCCGGCCATGCAACAGAACCCAGGGCAAAGTCAGGAAGAAGCTTTCAGAGTTTCACTTAGATCAGATATCTGACTTCTGGTGCTGCAGTACAAGCAGGTTCGGAGAGCAATGCCCCTAAATGCAGGAACTGAAACAGCTGCCGAATCCCAGCAGCCTGCAAAATACAAACCTAACACTTGAGGTCCTTTAGCTGAGAACTCCCAAGAGTTCTTCAGCTATTTCTACTATCTTTGCACACTGAATGTCAACACAAAAAGGCATTTTAAGGTAAGTGGGTTTGAATCCTGCTCCACCCGCTATTTCCTGGCTCTGTAACCTCGGGCAAGGCAGCTAATATTTTGAAATCTCATAGGATCTCTATCACGGAGGCTCTTGCAAAGACTAATCTTCCAAAGGGTTTAGTGTGGTACCTGACAAAAGAAGCATTCTACAAATGTAACTCTTTTTTCTTGTCATATTTTCTCTCCTGCCTCCCAGCCCCCAGCACCCCGATTTTTACAACCCATGGAAGCTAGGATCTAGATCAGAAAAAGTCACTTGCTCAAAGCCACATACTAACATACTGGGGAACCGAAATTGGAAACAAACTAAGTCCAGCAATCCCTTGCCAGCAAGCACTCTAGTAAATACAGTATGGATGCACGTAAACATGTAGTCAGGCAAAGTACACTGAACATCGCTGATGCAGTGAGAAATAAGACAGGGCCTTTGTTTTCGCAGTGGAAAGGAGTCCAGTGAGAAAAACCTTGGATGTGCACATGTTTATGTATATGATGCGATTTTTTTCAGCAGTAAAAACAAACCCATGGATCTCCCAGAGAAAGAATGTGGCAGATTGGGTCAGCGATCATTTTCTACAAAAAGTGACACTTGATCTGGGCATCAAGGTACAGTGAACACATTTGAAGTCAGAACACCAGGGTAAAATTACTCTATCACTTATAAGCATTGAGACTTTGAATAAATTCCTTAATATTTTCTAAGTTATAGTTTTTCTTCTGTAGAAAATGGGGGTAATAATATCCACCTCATGGAATTACTACGAAGACTGAATTAAGCAATATTTGTAAAATCCCTTATCATCATATAATTCATCATCCAAACTAGGATACTTTTGAGAGTATAAGAAGGCGCTACTAAAAATTACACCAGGGCAAGAGGCATAAACCAGGACATATGGTCACCCTATTTATCTCAGTATCTAACACACAGATGACATTCAAAATACATCAGTTCTTTTCTTTGTTCCTGAGTATTGAAGAATGTACTATCTGAGGTAGCAGAACAGGGAAATACGTAACAGAGGGAACTGTTACATATGAACAGAGGAATATTACAATATACAATGTTATTAAAAGGTTCATCTCATTTATACAATCACATAATTAAAAAGTATAACCACTGGAAGGAATCAAGATATCATTAAATCTAAATGCTTTATTTTATAGATGAAGGAAATGAATCTCCAAATGGTTAAATGACAAAGATATTTAGTTTCAGAGCCACGACCAGCTCCTAGGTTTTTTGAATACTCACCCAAGGACCACACCACCGTAACATCCCTCATCTCTAAGAAAGATTTCTCCCGAATCAGAGCTGTCATAGAAATGATGGAAAATCCATTACTCTCCTTGACAGCTTATCTCACAGTTCTTGAATCCAACCAACTGCAAATCCAACCAGTACTGTCTTCAAGGAAGACCTGTACAACTAGCAGCTCCCTTAGCCAAGAAGGAGGAATAATTTTATTCTGCTACATGTTATTTATTGCCAAGTTAAGAAAAAACAAAAAGCTTCTTCCTCATTTATATAACAGATTTTCTTTGGATTTGGAGACGTCATTCAGAAAAGATATATTTTATGGAGCAAACGATTTAAGAATAGGATTTCATAAATAATGTACTTCAGGTAAACCTAATTCTTCCAATTGATGAAATAACTCTCTGGAGGAGAAATTATCAATACTTTTTTTGCACAGCATGAATACACTAATAGGCACACGTTATCATCATGAACATGGTTCTCGAAAGCAGGTGGGTGATAGCAGAATCTTTGGGAGATATGTATAATTTTTTTCTCAAAGATCCCCAAATTATTCTGATACTCTCCTGACATCCACCCTACATCCCCCCACAAAACACACACACACACAGACACACACACATACTCCAAGCCATTTTTCATGGCTCTTGGAGTAAATTGAACATAGATAATGTTTCCACCTGAAAAATAAGTTGGAGAGAGAGAGAGAGATTTCCATCCTTTTTTATTGTGTTGTTGAAACCTTGTTCAATAGTTTCCTCTCTAAAAGTTCTATAGCCTCATCCTCCAAGCAGAGTCAGCTCCTCAGTCCTCTGTGATCTTAGAGCATTTGCAACCACCCCTGTTATCATCCTTAGCCACACTCTCTATTATAATAATTGCTCCAGTCTCTGTGCTCAATAAACTGCTACCCAGAGATATGTATTAGAATTCATATTGCTCTGTAAACTCATAACAGCCTGGCACATAGTAGGAGCTCAAATAATCACCTACTGAAGGGATTATTTGAGGTGCCCAGGAAACAATCTACTAGCACAGATAATATCCAGGAATGTTTTTTAGGACAAAGGAGATGATCTGTGTAAAAGCACTGTAAGTCCTTTGGAAGAAAGGTCCTGTAAAACTACAAGGTACTATTCTCCTCTATCGTGTGGCAAATAGCTACAGTGCTTTCCTTAAATGGTACTTAGTGGCCTGGAAAGCTAATGTCTCTCTTTAAGTGCCTGAACCCCAGAGAGTCACTTATGTAACTGGAAGCATTTGAGTTATTCCGTTACATGAAGTCATTTTGTTTTTAAAAGTGCTGCACACAAGACTTTCTTATCTGACCTAGCTCATTATTTGTAGCCTTAGAGAAGTGACTTAAAAAAAAAAAAAAAAAAACCTCATATGATAGAAAAATGAGAGAGAAAAAAGCTAAGTTCTATAAAAGAAAATGTTTAAGATGTAGGGTGGGAGTGGGAACCTAACCAGATCCAGCCTATTAAATTAACCAATGAAGTTTTTAGGCTCTCAAGTCTTGTGAGAATGCATGATACTCTAGAAAAATTTACCTAAATGTACATATTTTGGCTTTTATAAATGTGCCTTCTGGTTTAAAGAAGAGACAAGTTATTGCAAGATGATGTGGACAAAGAAAGGAGTATGATATAGACACAGAATTTAAATTTCACCTCACATGGTTTTTTACAAAGTATAAAATGATGTCAGATTCGGTAAAACAATTGCTAGGTTTTATTTATGGCCTGCAGCTGTTTTATTTTCTTTATGGTCAAATTTTATGGAAATAGTCATTCACCTGGTGGTATACTGACATTTATTTTTTAAAAATACTTTGTAACTATGTTGTGCAAAAATAAATAGCAAGCAAACTTCCCTGTGCTATTCAGTGGTGGTTTAAATTCAAAAACCCGTTCTACAAAACACTAAATGTAGTCACTGATTTCATAAGTTAATAAAAAGATTTTAGTATCCATCTACAATACTACCACCACCCTCCAAAAAGAAAAAAGAAAACTTCATTTTCAATCTGTTTGTTGATTCATACAGAAACATATTCATTTATCACTGAATGAACTTATTCCAAGCTGTCTCTGAGAGTTTTATGAATTCCAAATGCACATTTTGAGGTGTTTAGACTGAATTATAAACATTTCAGCACTGTACTCATGTATTATTAATTCCTATTAAAGAGGTACCTGAAGAGCATGACTATGTTATCAATGACTTCCAACCATAGATATTTTCAGCAAGCATTTTTGAGCTCCTATTATATCTAATGGGGCCACTAGTTGCTATAAGTAGCTGTAAAACTTGATTTTTGCCTCAAGGAGTTTCTGTCATTGTATACCCTAAAGAAAGAAATGTGGAGCGGAGGAAATCAAAATACTTAAACCTGTTTGTCCTAAGAAGTGGGAATCTTTCTTTTTATGTTAACATTTTTAAATATGGGCAGCCTCCCCATTGATGACGCTATGAGTTTACTTATTTCCCTCTTTTTCAGTTTGGTGACTGTCATGTGAATCTGATTTCAGCAACCTTTTGTATTCAAACTTCTGCTATACATAATGACAGACACTCCAGGGAACTGAGTATTGACACAAACATCTTCAGACTGAAGAACATGGGTCATATGCTCTATTAGCTGGAGAAAGATATTTTGCCTTTCAAGCTCTGGATTTTTATTTTTTATTGAATAAACATTGTGGCAAGCTCACCATCTGCCCAATATATTGTAGTAAGCACTGGAGATTTGCAAAAATGACTATGTTCCCTACCCTCAAGAAATCAAAGTCTTCAGAAGGCTTATAAATAATAATAGTCTAGAGAAGTTGGCAAAGATCAAGTTTCACACATTTTTATACCCTTCCTCTATTTCTTTCTCAGAGAATGGCCCTATCCTACCCACTCATCCCAAGGATCGTTCTAGACTCATTCCTCTCCTTCAATCCAAACATTTAAACAGAGTGCAAGCTCTGTTGACTTCACCTTCTAAATTCCTTCCAAATTTATTTCTACCGCCACTGCCCTGTCTCAGATCTGCTTGTCTTTCCTCCTGGAATGCTGCAATGATCTCTACATTTAGCAGAATTGTTTAAGTGAGAAGAGAAATAAACCCAACTCAATCTAGCCTAAGGAAAAATAATTGGGGGTGGCAGGTTATTTTCTGAAAGAAAAAAAGTTGGGTAGCTTGTAAAATCAAAAGAATAACGGTGGGACCCAGTGCAAGTAAGCACTCAGAGTCCAGAAACTAGGACTCTCTCTCCCCTCCTGTTGTCTCTGTTTCAATGTGTGCCGTGGCCTTTTTCTGTCCTGCTGCAGTGGGTTTACCCAGGCCTCAGGAAAGACAGCTACACTGGATGGCATAGTGTCCCCTCCCCACTGCAAAAAAAAAAATTCACTTCTTCCCAGAATCTGTAAATGTGACCTTAACTGGAAATAGTGTCTTTGCATATGTAATCAAGTTAAGATGAGATCATACTGAATTAGGGTGGGCTCTAATTCAATGACTGATACATCTTCGTAAGAAGAGGGAAATTTGGACGCAGAGGCACACTGCGAGAAGGTGGCCATGTGACAATGGAGGCAGGTATTGGAGTGATGCACCTAGAAGCCAAGGAAGCCAAGGATTTCCAGGAACCACCAAAGCTACGAGAGGCAAGGAAGGATTCTCCCCAACAGCCTTCAGAGCACGCCCTGCTGACACCTCCATTTTGGACTTCCAGCCTCCAGAACTGTGAGAGAATAAATTTCTATTTTATAAATCATCCAGTTTGTGATTTTTGTTTTTTAACCACAGCCCTAGGAAACTAATGTCATGGCCAATGGCAAACCCAGGTTTTGATCATTTCAGTTTAGGATCCCTAACAGAAAGAGAATGCTTCTGTCTTCCATACCAGCATATGTAGAATCCTACTCCCTGAATCCGATTGACCTAACTGTAGGAACTCACCCGTTCCCTGGACGGATCAGAGTGCGGGGGATGGGACGCTAGCAGCGCCCACGCCTAGGAAATGTGTGCCTCTCTCTGATGAGGAGAAGGGGCAGGGAACAGTGGTTGGAAGCCTCCTCAAAAACATATGGAGCAGGACAGGAGTGGTTACTCAGAGAAAGGGGAAAGATGCTGATATCAAAACAGGGGGCAGGGATGGATGCTGAGCAAACAGCTGACATCAGTTGTGGCCTCTTAAGTTACCTCTCTGCATTTTACCTTGTCCCCTTCAATCCACTCTCCAAGTCCCTGCTAGACTGGTCTTCCCCAAAAACATCTGTCACCATGTGGCCCCCTTAAAATCCTTTACCAGTTCTCTTTAATTTTCAGAGTAACATAGGTCGTCACTCTGCCCTTCCTCCTGTGCCACCCCAACACCCACCAACTTCCAGACAGACCAAACCTCCTGCAGTTCTCTCCACACTCAGGGAACCTCCAAACCTCCCTCTTCTGGCTCCTTCCTAGAATGTTCTTTCTACGTTCTGTGCTTTGTTAATTTCTGTTCATCCTTTAAAATTGCATTCAAATATCAATTGTAACTGCTTCTCTACACATCACCTCACTTTCTGGCTTCATAGTTCTCATCTGCAATACGAGGGCTCACCGTTATTAATTTCCAGGAGAAATCTCTTCAGACCTCAGTGTGCTTCCCTGGTAACTGAAGGGTAAGTCTGATTTCTTATATGAGGCCAAAAGGGCTGATGAAAACCATAGAAATAGATCAAAGGACTTCAAGCAAATTTTTCTCTCCCTAGCAATAAAATACTACCTAGTTCTGAAATCCTAGATTTGCTGTAAGTGAAGAACTCAGAACCTAGAAAGAGTTGTTATGCAGTAGATGAAGGGGATGTTGCTATAAATCAAATAAAAGCAAATCACTTATTCATTCAAAAATAATGGGAAGAGGAAAGGAAGATGCAGTCTGCCAATATGACTGGAGGGTTACGGTGAAAGGTCTGAGCACCTCTTGGATACCTGGTCTCATTACAGGATCTGGAAATTCCATGTAACTCATTCCCTGGGCATCATCATAAATCCAGATCTGATTGGACAGGACAGCCCACTAAGCCAGGGCCATTCATTTATACCTCAGCACTGACTGTATTGTGTAATCCAATCATGTATTTAATAATATAAGCTCTAGGCTCAGACTGGATTGATTCAAATCTATGCTCTACCATTACAATATGTGGCCTTAGGGCCTTAGGGGCCTTATTTAAACTCCTAATATCCCTCACCTGTAAAACTGGGACAGCAATGCTACCTCTCTCACAGGGTCCAAGCACTTAGAACACTAGTTGACATACAGTAAGTGTTCAGTAAATATTTTTATTATTTTATCTCCAGTCTTTTAGCCGGAGCATAAGAAATGAAGGAAAGCTGAGGGTGGGGATGCAACCAGCATGGGGAAGGCCCCAGTAGAGAGCAGCCGGTGAGACAGCTCAAGAGAAGGAGGGTGCAGTGGCTAAACCTGGCTCTAAAGGCATCCTTGCTTTAGCTGGGGCCGGCATGAATTGGAAGCAGCTAAACGACAGAGGTCCCATTTATTCAGGGCCAGTCATTTCTCTGTCACGGCCTCTTTCAAATTGGAAGCTCCTTTGGATGAATCTGAAGGTAGGATTGTCACCTTCAAATTTTTCACTGTTTTTCCACCCTTCTGGCAAGAAGGGAAACCTTTCAGTGATGCAATTCATAGATCCTCTATAATGCAGCAAGGGAAAATAAACTTTCTTGCTGGGACACAGTAATCTGCCCTGCTGCCCTACACAGAATGGTGCGAGGGCCAACTCACATAACAAAAGTTTAAAATGATAGTTATGAAAACAAAACCACACAAACTGATAAGAGATATCATTTTAGACATGCTTATTGTGTTAGTCAGGGTTCGCCGGAGAAACAGAACCAATAGAATGTGTACGATGGGTGGGGGACTGAGACTGATTGATTTTTAGGGAGTTGGCTCACACAGTTGTGGGGGCCAAGTCCAAAATCTGCAGGGTAAACCAGCAGGCTGGAGCCCCAGGGAAGAGTTGGTATTGCAGCTTGAATCTAAAGGCAGTCTGCTGGCAGAATTCCCTCTTCCTTGGGGAAGGGCAGTCTTTTTTCTCTGGAGGCCTTCAACTGATTGGATGAGACTCACCTACATTATGGAGGGTAATCTGCTTTACCAAAGTCTACTGATTTAAATGTTAATCTCATGTAAAAAATACTATCCAGTGGTCGACCAAATCTCTGGGGATTGTGGCCTGGCCAATCTGATGCATAAAATTAATCATAACAGTTATTAGTCTTTTTCTTCCCCAATTCCAAGGAAATGTCATCACTTTAACCAGTGCAATACTGCACATACTGGTTAGGTTAGAGTTCTATTCTCTCTCTTTCTCTCTCTCTCTCAGAAATATAACAGTAACTATTTCAACTATACATTTTTGTTTTCTTCGCACTCTCTTTTGTGAAAACAAGGCCCACAGCCCCCAAATCTCTGAGTCTAATATCACTAGGTCCCAAATTCCATGTGCACTTAAGACATACTATGGAGAACCATGCCCCAGAGTTAGTTAGCTCCCTAATATTGGTGTGAATTTATTACTAAGTTGTTTGAAATAAAGTCAAATGACACAAATAGGATTTGACACGTTATTGCTCTTAACTCATACTGAATTTAACACATTGTGATGTGAGACACAAACTAACACAAAATGATATGTACTAAGAACCACAAAATGGATTAGGTAAATTTAAAGTCACAGTCAAAATGATATTAATACCAAGGTGAGCAATGCACTATATTTGCTTTTATATTGCCTGTAGAGTCTAGGATGCCCCCAGTACAAATTTTAAAACCACCTTTCTAGAAATTCAAGCAGAGAATTTGCTCTAAAATCTTTCATACTCTCAGAATATTTAATGTCAATATAACCATACTTGCTCAGGCCCCTACTCTTCTGGGTGCCAGTTACTTCTCACTTTTGCCTGCACATTGCGTACGTGCCCTTTGTACAAAGGATTTTAATCGTTTTCGAAGACAAGAGAGAGATTGTAATTCATCGTTCCCTGAAGGACATAAACTATTCATTTATCCATCCATCTATCCATCCAGTCATTCAGCAAGTATTTATTGATATCCACATACTCCGCTAGGTTCTAGAATACACTGATAGACAATGCACACTCCATAACCTCCTTGAGCCTATGGTGTATTGGGGAGAAAAGAGTCCTCCGGAGTTGACAGACTAACATGGAAAGAAAAAAACAAGTATCTAACAGTTTGGTGTGCTTTGCAGGAAATATGCAAGTAAGTACTTTTTCTTTAATCTGCAGGTTATTGTGAGAGTGAACCAAGGAGGAGCAAATAGAGGAGGCCGGGGAGGAGGACCACACGAGGCTCAGCTGAAGAAGGAACACGTAGGCTAAGACCTGAGGCTTGAGAAGACCTTAGGCAGGGTAATGGTAAAAGAAGGAACATTCCTGGGAGAAAGAACATAGCAGTGCGAAGGCCTTTCCCTAGGAAGCAGCAGAGAGTAGGAGATAAACATAGACCATGGATGGGAACAGACAGGGCCCCACCATGCCGAGCCTCATTGGGCCGTCTTAACCCCAAAATGTAGCTGAGACCCAAAAGAGCCATGTAAGTCAGAACATCTAAAACAGGTTCCCCCCCCATTCAAGAAATTTAAATCATTTGGGGAAAACATGTATCTTGAAATAGCAACCAGTTATATGCAACTTCTCTCTTTTCATACTGAAGTCCCAGCTCTACAGATATAATCTAAGTATCTGTGTTTAAATTACTGAAAGCACATTTATAAAACACTGTTTGTTAAGACCAAATATTCCCTCTGCACTATACTTACATTATAAGCTTGTGGCTACCACCTCTAGCAAACCTTGAGAAAAGTAGAAAGAAGGTTCAACAAAATATTACAGGTTGAGTAAAAGAGAAGACAAAAATATTAAATATTACCAAATGGACTCAACAATGGATTTTCTTCCAGGATATCTGAAAGCACATTTTAGTTTAGTCTAAAATAAAGATTTTTTTTTCCACTTATTAAATTTTATTAGCTGCAAAGAAATAAATCTGCAGAGATTAATATAAAATGCATGTGAAATACTAGGGTAGTCATAGACTAAGGTGTCGTTGAGAATATGTCAGGGATGTTAGGGACACTGTAACCCAGACGCCTCTACATACAAATGTATGGGTGAAGAGCTAAACCATAATGCTGTCAGAGGGAACGTCGTGCATGAACATGTGCTCATGAATTCAGCGATGTATCTTTAGAAGAGATACAATGCCAGATTCCTAAGCTGTCTCCCTAATTGTGATTTTTAGTCTTTGCTCTTTTCTTGCCTCTATCATTGAGAATCCAGGAGCCAGAGCACTGTATCTGAATATAAGTAATTAGTTGTTATTTATTCCTTTCTATTGACTTGGATGTGAATGTCTTCATTTTTCTATGTTGAGACTAAGACCTGCATCATATCAATCAATGTTTGCAAGACGCATTGAAACTCTGAAACTAACAGTGTGGAGTGAGGGTTAGTTTCTCACCAGAAAATGACCTCCAAGCTCTCTGAGAGTCCTGAGATGCTGAGACAGGATACATTTGTTGTACATCCATCATGACAAAGGCTAAGGTCAAGGCTGCAATAACAGGAAGCACTGGTCTAGGTCAGAAAAGCACTGGTCTTTTCCTAATATGGAGGGAAAAGAATGTGTTCTCAGCAACTTAAATTACTAGTCAATAAAATTCAACATATGTCTTACGAGTGGAGAATAAAATGAAAAGAAAATTAATTTTAAAACTCAAAATGAAATTGAGACAGGTCAGGGAAGACCCATTTGGGAGACAGAGTCAACCCTGACTTTCAAGGAACCATAAATTAGCAAAGGAGAAAGAGAAGTACTTTTTTACTATGAAAGGAAGTTAAAACAGCCACATTTCCTTCAAATTAGGAACAGATTTGAGCAGCCGTAATTTCCCAGGATGAGTGGGCTACCTAAATTACCTAATCGGATGAGGGTCATTTGATCAGAGTAACTGACACTGCATTAACTCCACATAATTCTCCAACCAAAACGAATCAGTCTACAGAACCTTTCAGTGGTCTTAATTGATGATAGCATTGTTTGCCTTTAGCACACTATTTCTTTAGCATTTGAAAATGTTATTAAAGATTTTCTTCATTTTTAGGTCTTTTTTCTGTTTAAGCATAAAAATACTCTAAGCCAGGCAACACAGAAAGGAAAATAAAAAGGTAAATTTTCTGAAATATATGAAAAATGCAGCTGGGAGAGGTGGTGCATGCTTTTAGTCCCAGCTACTTGGGAGGCTGAGGCAGGAAGATAGCTTGAGCCCAGGAGTTGGAGACTAGCCGTGCAACACAGCAAGACCCTACCTCAACAACAACAACAAAAAACAGAAAAATAATTTTTTTTTTTTTTTTTTGAGACAGAGTCTCACTCTGTTGCCCTGGCTAGAGTGAGTGCCATGGCATTAGCCTAGTTCACAGCAACCTCAAAGTCCTGGGCTCAAGCGATCCTCCTGCCTCAGCCTCCCGAGTAGCTGGAACTACAGGCATGTGCCACCATGCCCGGCTAATTTTTTCTATGTATTTTTAGTTGTCCGATTAATTTCTTTCTGTTTTTTTAGTAGAGACAGGGTCTCGCTCTTGCTCAGGCTGGTCTCGAACTCCTGAGCTCAAACAATCCGCCCATCTCGGCCTCCTAGAGTGCTAGGATTACAGGCGTGAGCCACCGCGCCGGCCCCAGAAAAATAATTTTAACAATAAATTAATTTAGTGAATAAAAATGCAGGGGATATTTTTTAAAGCCTTTGGATATTCTAAATGAAATCAATAGCAAATTTTAACAGAAAAAATACAACAAAATTCGGAGCAGCAGCCCATAAGACTATATGAAAAACCTCCTAGAGCTAACAAACGAACAAATTCAGCAAAGTTGCAGGGTACAAAATCAACATGCAAAAATCAGCTGCATTTCTATACACCAACAATAAACAATTCAAAAAGGAAATTAAGAACACAATTCCATTTACAAAGTACACTGATTAAGATGACAAGTTTTGAAGCCAGACTGCTTGAGTTCAAGGCCCAACTGCCACTACTAACTAATCTTTTGCAAATTGCCTAATCACTCTGTGCCTCAGTGGCCTCATCTATAAAAATGGGAATAAATCATTACCTATTTCCTGGGGTCGATGTGAGAAGAAATCAGTTAAAGTATGCCAGTTGTTTGAAACAGTCACGTTAGGCCGGGCGCGATGGCTCACGCCTGTAATCCTAGCACTCTGGGAGTCCGAGGCGGGTGGATTGCTCAAGGTCAGGAGTTCAAGACCAGCCTGAGCAAGAGTGAGACCTGTCTCTACTAAAAATAGAAAGAAATTCGCTGGACAACTAAAAATATATTAAAAAAAAATTAGCCGGGCATGGTGGTGCGTGCCTGTAGTCCCAGCTACTAAGGAGGCTGAAGTAGAAGGATTGCTTGAGCCCAGGAGTTTGAGGTTGCTGTGAGCTAGGCTGACACCATGGCACTCTAGCCCAGGCAACAGGGCAAGACTCTGTCTCAAAAAAAAGAAAAGAAAAAGAAAAGAAAGCATAAAACATGTGACACAGAGTGAACACTCAGTAAGTGTGAGATACATGAAAGGAAATTAAAATACACAAGCATGAGGAACAATAATCAGAAAGCCCTGAAACTGACATTATTTATCAATGCTTTTGGAGTTGGCTTTATGTATTTGGGGGAATTGTTTTGCTTTTGCTATTTAGCTGTGCTGTTTCAGACTTCAAGGCATGTGAGCGTTAACAGTGAAGGATGGCAAAGGGACTCTACAATGCACAGAAACCACTGCATCCCGTGCAGGATGCGCAACGAGCAGCTAGGCATTTCTGAAACCTGCCTTTGTCTCTGTCGTCTCCACATCTAACCATCTGTCAAGTCCAATGCTTCTACCTTCAAATGGTTCTCCAGTCTCCCCCGTCCACATCCTCCCTACTTCAACTACCCTGGTTCATGTTCTCATGGTCTCTCACTACAGTGCTGCCACAGCCTCAAACTCGTCTCCCTTTCTCTAATCTCATAATCTTCAAATCCTTCATAACCCCTACACATCCACCAGGGATGATCTGTTAACCACACCACTTCCTGACCATACTAGATCTCTGCTGTCCCCTCCAGCCTCGTCCATTACACAACTGAATGGTTTTCAAGCAACTGCTTGCAGTGCACTGTGCTCTTCTTGCTGGTTTTCACTCCATTACCTTCCTTCATGCTATCTTCTCTTACAAAGATTGCCGTCTTTCCTACCTACCCTCTTTAACTGGCCAACACTTAATCATTCTTTAAGATTTCTATCAGGGGCCACCTTCTCCCCATTGACTTGAACTCACACATCCCCAAAATGATTATCTCAGGTTTTTGTATAACACCCTCTGACTACCTCCAGCATTTCCCTTATGGTCATGCGTTACCATTTTCTTTTATGGGTTGTCTCCCCAACACTGCAATTTCCTTGGAAACAAGACTTGTTTATTTATATTAATACTTGTATCCTCTATGCCTTGCATAGTACCTGGTACACAGGGAAAACAAGGACCCAACTGTTCTGGATCAACATGTATCTCCAGCACCTCACATAGGGCCTGGCAAGACATTTAGTAGATATTTAGTAGGTATTGAGAGAGAGCGCCGAATCCTAACCACTGGACCACCAGGGAGCGACATTTAATAGGTATTGAAAAGAAAGGAATAGAGGAAGGGAGAGAGGGAGGAAGGAAGGGCAGAGGGTATGAGAAAGGTTCGCAAAAGAGATGCTGCTTCAACCAAGTCATGAAGGACTCGGTCAAATGTATCCAGGTATTCCAAAAAAAAAGTTGTGAATGCAAAAGCTTGGAGATAAACAACAAGGGTTAATTCGGGGAACTGCAAATAGTTTGTCATAGCTGGAGAGTCGGTTAATAGGACCTGACAAGTCCAGATAGGCAGCCTAACACCTGATGATAGCCACATCACCCTTCACTATAATTATTGGTTCATATCAGTTTTTTCCATCAGACCATAAGCTCCATGGGATCAGGGACAAGGGTTGTTTTTTTCCTTCCTGTTATTTGTAGCTTCCTTATCAAACACAATCAGTGCTCAAAAATTATTTTTTGACTTTTAGGTGGCTTTGCTGCAACTCATGGTAACATCGGTCTATCATGTAGCCAATGGAGAATCGCTGAACTATCATGTAAGAGACTGGCATGATCACATGTAGGAAACATCACGTGGCAGCAATACCAAAAATGACAAAGAAGAGGGCTAGCTGGAAGTGAGGATACAGACAATGAAATGTATCCACACAAGCATTTTCATTCACCAAGTATCATGGGTTTGCAAATAATGTCAAATAATGAAACATTTTTAAAAAGAAATTCTGGCCAGGCGTGGTGGCTCACGCCTGTAATCCTAGCTCTCTGGGAGGCCGAGGCGGGCGGATTGTTTGAGCTCAGGAGTTCGAAGCCAGCCTGA
>NW_012153951.1:246064-298763 GCF_000956105.1 Propithecus coquereli
GCTCACGGCTATAATCCTAGCACTCTAGGAGGCTGAGGCAGGAGGATCACTTGAGCTCAGGAGTTTGAGACAAACTTGAGCAAGGGTGAGACTCTGTCTCTACTAAAAATAGAAAAATTAGTCAGGCATGGTGGTGTATGCCTGTAGTCCCAGCTACTCTGGAGGCTGAGGCAGGAGGATCACTTGAGCCCAGGAGTTTGAGGTTGCTGTGAGCTAGGCTGACCCAGACGTAGTCCCCACCCTCAGAGCTTATAGTCTAATGGGGCAAAAAGGGAGAATTTGTCTCAAAAAAAAAAAAAAAAAAAGAAATTCTATCCTCATTACTTCCTAACATTGCTCATATGTACATTATCCAGAAAAATCATCATATGCCTTCCCTTAGTTGGACCATTCTACATTTAGAGGCACTAGAAGAACTTACTACTGAGTAGTTATTTATTACACAGGTTAATTATATACATTAAAGAGGTCAGGAACTCTGTAGTAGGCTTCTACAACTTTTTAAATTATTTAGAACTTCATGAAAAAAGTAGTGTATTATAGACATACAAACCAATGGAACAGAATAGAAAGTCCAAAGATAGGCCCAAATGTATACAGCATCTCACATCAGTGAGGAAAAGATAGTTTTTTAAATACATGGCTCTGTGACAATGAATCACCGTCTGGAAAAAGATAAAGTTGGATCCCAAGAAGTCACAAATTTAAATAATGAATATAAAAACATTAAACCATAAACCTTTTCAAAGAAAACAAGGACAAATTCCTCTATAACTTTGGACAGAGAGAAGCCTTTCTAACCAGCTATCAAAATTCAAAAGCCACAAAAGAAAACAATTGACAAATTTATTACACAAAATTTTTAAAAACTTCTACTAGGTATTTTAAAGGAAGCCAAAAAAAGAAGTAACAAACTGGGGGAAAAAATTTTGACTCACATCATAGACAAAAACCTCATTTCCCTAATATTTACACAAATATTAGAAATTTGGGAGAAAGAGACCAACATCCTTAAACCTGTGCAAAGATAATCAACATCACTCATAATAAACTAAATTCAAATTAAAATTGCACTAACATACCATTTCTCACCTCTGAGAGAGTCAAAAGCCCAGCATCTGATATCACATTCTGTTGGCAAAGCCGAGGGTAAAGAGGTACCTACTGTGTCGACTGGCATAATTGCCCTGTGGAAGCCACTTCACCATAACTAAAAGACTTCCGATGCACTCAACCCAGCCACCTCAACTCCAGGAACTTATCCCACAGATAAACTTCCCACATGCTAGATGTTCTTCACTATAGCACTGTTTGCAGCAGTAAAAAAAAATTTTAAAAAGGGAGAAATAACACAAATGTGTACCTATACAAGGCCAGTTATATAAGCAATGATAGATCCACTTATCTCTTCTCTCTAAATACTAATATGGAAAGATGTCTATGATATATGAAGTTTTAAAAAGCCAGCTATGTAAGAAAGCGATGAAATAGGAATATATATTAATCTTTGCTTGTATTTGTACATTTCAAGAATACATATGCAATTAATAAAAGAAGATAGGACAAGTGTATAAAAATGAACTGGTCAAAAACAGGTAAAAGTGACACTTCTCAATGTTACCTTTTTAATATTGGGAGTTTTTTATCCATATGAGAATATCACCTATTCAAAATGTCAGTGGACAAACTGACAGTGGACAAAGAAAATAATTACCAAATTTTTAACTAAAATAAAAAGAATTGGCATAAAAATGGAGAACCGAGAACTCTTAAAAATAATTTTATAGAGGTGAAAGATCCAGTGATATGTTTTATGTTTCAAACTCATCTATGATTTCTCCCTATGACATGACTGTTTTTATAACAACAAGTTTCTCGCAAAACTGTCCTCCATACGTTTTTGTCTGGCCAGCAAAGGGTGGGTAATAAAGTTAGGGGCCTTTACTATAAGTAGAGCAGGAGCTTAAAAACTGATATAAGCTTGTTTTCATGTCTAACAATTTGTCCAAGCACAATCGTATACTGTTTTTCTTTTAAAAGTATATACATCATCATTATTTACATTTCATCATTTTTAGAGCAACAATATATCTTACGCAAGTATGGGGGGAAACAAAAGAACCAAAGGAAATTGGCTTGAATCAAGAGCAGTGAGGAAAACAGAGAGTGGAACTGTAACTATTTCAAGAAGTGATGCACACAATCAATTTCAACAATATTAATGTGTCAAAAAGTGGTAACTTAAGCCAGCCTGCTTTCACCACAAAAGGGGTGGAAAGATATGAACGCTTTCTCCCTCGGTAAAACCTTTCCCGCCAAACCACACCAAATGATGGCAACAGATACACCAAATCTGCCAGTACTAGGAAATGAAAGACAAATACAGGAGACATTCAAAAGCAATCAAGCATTTGGGAAAAATAAGGAAGAATGAACTAGTTGGTTCTGACCGATTTTAAAATGCTGAAGTAAGTAGATAAACTTGGAAATGAAATCATAGAAAACATCACATACAAAGAAGGTTATACTGAGGACATCTTAAGATATAGAATATTTTCTCAAAGTTCTTATCCAGATCACAAAGGGACAATGTCACGTTTTCAAATTATGGAGCAGTTTCAACATGAATACAGATCCCCATTTTATAGAAGGAAAATTGTTGCGTAGAGAAGTGACATAGATTGCCTCCCATATCAGATAAACCAATACAAAGTGGAGCCTGGATTTCTGGAACCTACATTCTTGACCACTAAATAACATCAAAAAGTGACGGTAGATAATCAATGAGGAAGAAAAGCAGAGATGCACATTAAAAAAAATTTTTGAGGGCCATTTTTCGGGTGTACAAATAGTTCCCCATGTTACCGAGCACATGTAGATTCTCATCCTTTTGCATAACAGGAGCAATAAAAAAGCAGCAAAAGTTAATATTTGTTGATGACTTGGTATGTGCCAAACTCTTTGCCTTCACTATTTCATTTTTTCCTCACAACATGCTGTGATGTGAGTGCCATTATCATCCTCATTATAAAATTGGAAATTGGAAATTGGAACTTAGAAAAGTTAAGCAACTTACCTGTCATTCAACTTCCAAGTGGTAAAGCCAAAATTCAAACTTGACCCTGAAGCCATGCTTATCTTAGAAGCTGTTAACATGAAGGCTGAGAGGTCAGACTCTGAAAGTTAATCCTGGCACCACAACCTCTGAGCTGGGCCACCTTAGGCCAGTTACTAAACCTTTCTGTGCCTATGCTTCAGTTGTTTCACCTGTACCGTGAGAACGATATTAGTACTTACTTCGTGGTGTTCTTGTTAGAATTAAATGAGTTAATACAAGCAAAGCCCTCGACAGCAACCCTGAACCCAGAAAATCCTGTACAATCACAAATATCAGCTATGGTTATGATGACAATAATGATAATTGTTATTGTTATCATTCACACCCTGGGCTATCTTCCAGCACCGCAAAATAGTGAATGCTCATAAGATTTCCCTGAACCACTAGGAAAAGTTTATCTTCAATAAGCTTAACGGAAAAGAAAGTTTGCAGTATATTTTAGAAATTTCTCTACTTAAAACATTTATGTGCTCAATGGAGTCTGCCTTTATTATCCCAAAAAGTCATTATAAGGAACAATGAAATTAGATAAATAAGCTACCATTTTTTTGTGAGAACATTGACTCACAATAATGAGAGCCAGGTACCAACATTTGATTACATTTTCCTTCATACTTTTGATGACCAAAGGATTTGCAATTAATATCAGTTCCTTAAAAAAAAAATAATAGCAACCTGGTAATGGAACATCCAAATTCTTTTAGAGTTTATCTTTGCTATTAAAAAAAAAAAAACCATTCCATGCTAATTTGAAAAGTAAGACACCATAGTAACCTAAGATTCCATCCATACTGAATGTAGATGAAAAAAAATTGTTGTTGCTACAGTCTGTATGTATTATTTCCAACGCACAGTCCAAAGCCTTATATAAATTCTAAACAAAAAAATAAATACTTACCTTGGGGATAATGGCAATATTTTTAGAGAAACATCCTATCACACTTTTATGTAATCATTCAACAAAAACAAAATTTTTTTTCTAAATTTAGAGACACGTTGGAAACAAGATTTTACTGAATTCCAAATTGGTCCAGTTTCCCAGCTGGATCATTTCTTCCTGTTTGCATAGATTAATGTTTTTTAATTAACTGCTTGCCTAACTTCAGATGGCCCTACATCTTCTGCACATAAAAACATTTTCTTATTTCCCGTTCAATACGTGTCAGACACACTTGCCTGTTTCACCGCACTGGAAAATTAAGTTAGAACACACATATTTTCGGAGACATGCAGAGGCCACAAAGAAATGGGGAGGGAGGAATCACTCCTATTGTCACTAAATGGGAAAGAAATACGAATTTCTAAAGACAGACACCTCCCACAGAAGAAAAAATTAAGAAGCCTATTATCTGTCCATTTTTAAACTAAATTTATAGGTGGGAGGAAACATAGTTTGTTTTAACTACTCAGGAGAAAGGCAGAGGAAACTATTTTAAGTCTATAATATCTTATTAGTCTCTTATGACAATAACTTCTTTACACTTTATAACGTGGAAAGTCAACACGTGAAAAAGGTGTGGGTGGGCAATGGTACACTTTGCCTTTGTCTTATGTTATATTCTAGGTTTCTTACCCACTCTGTGTCTTCTGCCAGTACCCTTTCTTGCAGTGAGAGGAGAGGTACAGGTTGCTGACGTGAGAGGACACAGAATGGGTGAGATAACTAAAATATCACACATGGCAAAATGCGCTACATTGAAAGGCTTCTCATTCAATTGGTCAACTACATTACATTATATCAAGGAAGGGTACTGACATAGACTGGGAAATAGAAATTGGAAAAGACAAATAAAACAGAAACTGAAAATTTTCAACACATTAAAAAGCTAAAAGTTTGGATAAAATAATATTGAAAAGGTTTTGGCAGGGTATGGTGGCTCATACCTGTAATCCCAGCAATTCGGAGGCTGAGGCAGGAGGATGGCTTGAGGCCAGGAGTTTGAGACTAGTCTGGGCAACATAGTGAGACTCCCATCTCTACAAAAAATAAGAAAAATTAGCCAGGCATGGTGGCATGCACCTGCAGTTCCAGCTAGTCTATGATCACCCCAGAGCACTCCAACCTCGTCTCAAAAATAATAATATTAAAAGGGTTTTTTCCTAGTCGATTCAGCAAATATTTTGTGCCTACTATCTGCCTTGCTCTGTGCCAAATAAGCTAATATTAATATTCTTTAGTACATTCACACGTACATACTTTTTGTTCCCAAAGAGATTTTCAGCTACAAAATCCACATTGGAATTTTGTGATTAGGAAAACAAATCGAAGGATCTATAGAGATGGATGGGATTAGAAAGAACCTGGCAGCACAGAGATCATTCCAGACCAAGAGGACAGCGCGATAAACCAGAGGTTCAGGGAGAGCACAGCTTGTCCCAGGAACAGTAAGTAGATCAACCCAGGTGGGGCTGATGCGCCAGAGACAATGCAACAATTGGAAAAACTGTGGGAGTCTGAGTAGAGCCAGGTTTCAAGTCTCACCTCGCACACTGGTTGTTCAAGTAAACTACTTGTGCCTGACACATAGTAGATGTTCAATCTACTATCTTCGATCAATATTACTAAACTGGAGAATAATGTCAGAAATGGGAGGTGTGTTGGAAAAGTAGAATGGGATTAGATAATAATCTAATATATCTAGCTAGGAAGAACAGCTAAAAAGAAATAAGCAAAGATACTCAATATCACTAGTAATCATGGAAATGCATATTATAGCTGTGAGATAACATATTTTGCCCATCAGATTAGAAAAAAGGTGAAAAGGGATACCATCCACTGTTTGCTGAGATGTAAAGAAATAACCATTTTCTTGCAGAATCAATAGGTGTATGGATTGGCATAATCCAAACAAAAGTTGAAGATTTGCTACAGGCTGTGGCTGTTCACATATCTTCCCATTCCAGGATCCAGCCTGCGAGAGAGTCTCCTATCTGCTATTCTCGTGGCAGAGATCAGAACCAAAAGGCTGAGCTGAACTGTGTGATCTGACTTAAGGCTCTTCATAGGTCATGTCTGCACATGTTCCATTGAACGAAGCCAGTTACGTGGTCCAAGCCTGAAGATTTGGTGGGTGGGTGGGTGGGAGACATGGTGAAGAGGGATAATCTTCTAACAGGGCAGCTCTGTATATCACATGGCAATAGGTGGGGATATATAATCCGAAAAGAAGGGAGTAATTGGGAACAATCCATAGACTCACACCATAACTGGTCTGCCTGCTTCAACACAGCAGCCAGAGCCATCCAATTAAAACAGAATTCTCATTCTGTCACTCCTCTACTCAAAACCTTTCAACAGTTATCCATCTCACTCAGAGTAAAACCCAGACTTCCCTATGGCTTAAAAGGCCTTACATGGTTTGACTTCCCTCCCCATGCCACACATCTCTAATCGCTCTTCCCTCTAAAGCTTCTCTTTATCCTCCCTGGCTTCCCACCTGCCTCATGGCCTTTGCACATACTAGGCCCGCTGCCTGAAGCACTCCATCCACATATGCCCTGGCCCAGCCCCTCATTCCTTTAGGTTTCATTCAAATGACAACTTAAGAGTAGATATGCGGTGGCTACACTAATACATATGTGTGATAAAACTGCATAGAATCACACACACACACACACACACACACACACGCACACAAATGAGTGATGTCAAAACTGGTGAAATTTCAATATAGTCTATAGACTATACCAATGTCAACTTCCCTGGTTTTGATATTGTACATAGTTATACAAGATATTAACATGGAGGAAGCTAAGCAAAGTGTACATGAAAACTTCTTGTACTATTTTGCAACTTCTAGTGAGTCTATAATTATTTCAAAATAAAATATTTTTAATGAGGAAAAACATTGGTGATCAATCACCTTGTTACACCATATAAAATGGCACCCCCGCACCATTTATCCCTTTATTCTTCTCTATTCCTCTTCATTATCCTTATTGTGAGCTACAGATTTCCTTGTTGCTGTAGGTGATACATGTCCTTGATTACTGTCTATTTCCATAACTAGAACATAAATACTGTGAGAGCAGGGGCTTTGTCTGCTTTGTTTGCTATTGATTCCTTGGTACCAAGAAGAATACCTAGAATATAGTGGGTACTCCATAAACACCTGTAAAAGGAAATGAATGTGCCCAGCAGTCAAAATTGGAAACTACCTAAATAAGAAATTACTCATAAATAGGAAAATAATTAAATAAATTTTGATATATACCAAAATACTATACAACAATTTAAAGAATGAAGTAGATCTATATGTACTTACATAAAAAGAGCTCTATGATTGAATGCTAAGAGTAAAAATAAATTGTAAAAAGTTAAGACACGATAATCCCAATCAGTGAAGCAGAAAATCACCATAATGGTTAAGAGTGGGGACTCTTAAATGTACATCCTCGTCCCATTTTTAATTGGCAGGGTGGCCTTGGGCAAGTTACTCAATCTTAACTTGCCTCCATTTCCTCATCTTTAAAATCAAAATAATAATGCTACAGGGATTAAATGAATTAACTCATGTAAAGCCCATGACATAGTATATTCCGTCTATAGTATTTAGCATAGTATAAACATTTAATATATGTTCGCTATGATTCTTTATGTATAAAATCCTATAGGTACATACACATAAGTGTTTTAAATTCATAGAGAAAGGTCAATACTGACACATAGGAAAGCATTAACAGTGGCGACCTCTGGGGAGAGATGAGGGGAGGGATGTGGGATGATTCTTTTTTTTAATTAAATAAATCCACACATCTGAAAGCCAAATATAAATTATTTTAAATTACACAAGCTAATGCTTTCTTCCATGACTATGGATAATCAAGGATTAACTACACAGCTGCTTCACCTAAATTCGTAGTGTAGTTTGCAGGGCCCAGAAGCGAACACACACACACACACACACACACACACACACACACAGCTGCAGCAGTCCACCCCAGGGCCCTGCCCGCACACTCCTAATTGCTGAGAAATCCTGGCATGGGCTCTGTTGTGCCCAAGGTGTGCTGAAGGGCAGAAGTCTAAGAGCACAACTTCTCCTTCTCTCTCTGATCTCTATCCATCAGGGACTCTATTAGATTAAGCCTCACACTACGAAAAACCGTTTCCAACTCAGAATTCTGCTAAGGACTCCTACCTCTTGCAGGCTTTCAGCTGATTGGTCGGTTGACTTATTTTCTTATTTTATTCCTGTTATATGGTATTTTGTCTTTTGAAAAACATCTCTACTTTATATCTCAGCATTGTTTTAGCTTATTGCTCAACTATGCTACTTAACTTTTTTTTTTTTTTTTTTTGAGACAGGGTCTCACTCTGTTGACCAGGCTACAGTGCAGCAGCATCGTGATATCTCACTGCAACCTCGAACTCCTGGGCTCAAGCCATCCTCCTGCCTCAGCCTTTCCAGTAGTTGATACTACAGGAATGCAACACCATGCCCAGCTAATTTTCATATTTTTTGTAGAAATGGGATCTCACTTTTTTGCCCAGGTTTGTCTCAATCTCCTGGCCTCAAGTAATCCTCCTGCCTCAACCTTCCAAAGTGCTAGGATTATAGACACCAGCCACCATGCCCAGTCAACTTTGCCTTTTGTTTACCATCCATTTCATCTTTAAGTTTCTTGGTTTTACTTTTTTCTTTTTTACCTTTTATTTTAAATCACATACTTTTATGTTTAATCATTTTTGTTTCTTTTCTTAGTGTCCTTTTTCTAATCCCTTTTTTTCTATTAGTTTTAATTACCGTTATTTTTTAAAATTTCATGATCTGATCATTCTATTTAACTTTTTTCTTAATATTTTTGTCTTTCTATCCATCTTATTTTTAAATTCAATAAAGTCTACACAAATTTTCATCTTTATTTCTTTAAGCCCTTTGAGTTGTTAAAATTCATTATCTTATTTTTTATATAATTCTTGTGCGTTTTGCATTTCGTGGATGATTTAAGATAACTTTTTTCTTGTCCTCTCTTAAATTTTAATTCGTTGTTGTGTTACAATTCGTCTTTATCGTGGCCAGCAGGAAGCGTCATACCACGTCAATAGGAAAGTCTGGAGACTTGTTTTTCAGCCGTCCCTGGAGCCCCCTCCAGTTCTACCACTCTCTCCACTTTTATAATGTTTGCTTTCTAAATATCTTACTCCAGAGTAGTCATGACAGGGTATGCACTGTCTCATCTCCTCACAAGATGATCCTTATTCTAAAATTCAGAGTCCAAGTATAACCAAAGGAGTTCAAGTTGGACAAGAGATTATATAGCAAGAGAAAGACATGTTGCTTCGGCAACGTGTCTAGCCTGACTTTGGCTAAACCACCCATAGATTTCTATCAAAGAAGGAGAAGTGCAGTATCGATGATCAGATTTATGAGATCACTTCTACGTCAGCCTGATTCTTATATACGTACTTCTAGCTTAGTTTTCTCCCTTTTCAGCAGATCTATAAAAGGATTCTCCAAGGTATCCGTGTCGTCAGCTATCTTCCCTCCTTATGAGACAAGAAGCTCGAGAGAACTGAGCTGACCCTCTATGGAGGAGGAGAAGAAGAGGGTCATTCATTTTGTTCTGTCCTGAGTCCACTCTGCTTTAACTGAATGACACATAAAGGTATAGTCAAATCTTAAGTAGTGTGGTTTATTTAGCCTTTCAAAATCAAATGAAAAGACAATGCTCCTTCAACTGAAGAGATGTCTGTGACTCACAGGTCTCAAGATACAGCAAAACAGCTGAGTTTGGGTTTCTCCTTTTCTATGTCACTTTCCCAAAGAGAAACACAGAGTTATCCTGAGAAAACAACCTACTTGCTTTTCTGGGCTTGGCCCATAATGTTAATGATTCTAATTTCTCACAGTTTTCTTCCATTATGCTTCCTGTTTATTCTTTATGGACTCTCTCTTCCCGGTGGGTCCAGCCTGCTGCTGCACAATCCCTATCATTTTATTTCCCCATTAGTTTTAGGAAATGACACTAGCCAAGTATCCTGACTGAAGATCCAGTCATCAGGCCATTCCTATCCACTCCCTGCACTGATCCATGACAACCCTCTTCATTCAGCTCTCTCTCTAATGAAGGCCCCTCAGACCGGGTATCTTTCAAGCTCTTTCCATCTGTGCTATACCCCGACCCATTTGAGTTTGCTCTGCTCAACCAGCAACTGCAATTCTGGCTGATGCTAAGCTAAATGAGGATGTTGGCGTTTATATGTCATTATCATCACGAATGCACTACCTTGTGAATGAGAATTCCCAGGAAGTGATTGCAAAGGAATTCAACAGTAAGGATCTTCCGTGGGTTAGTAGATGTCTGCTGTAAGACCTGTATGTTTTAGAAATTCATTTATTTATATTCAGTGTTTAGGACTCTCCCTTTTTTTCCTCCAGCTAAAAATGGGGGAGATTGGCAGTAGAAACTCCACTGTGATAGCTGTCTACTGCAGAGATCTACTGCTGTGCAATTCATGCTCTAGAAATATGTTCATTCTGCTCATTCTCTCAGTTCCCTGATAAACTGCATCCACCTGGCCCACCTGTGCTGTCATAAGGAACAGACAGCGTTGCCATTATCCTTTCCAATATTTTGTTTCATTTTATTTCAGACTCTGACAAGAAAGCATTCATTAAATAAAAGACCTGGCTATATTCCAAGAAAGTATAAAGGTTTAAATTTAACTATGCTGTTAGCAGAACTCATTAAAAGAAGGAAGCCAAATCAGGGGCCTCCAACAAGGTCTGCAGAAAAGGCATTCATGAAGCTCCCCCAAATTTACCAAGTTGTTGGAATTCAGGGAAGTGATCATGGTCTTGGATCACAGAAAGTGTAAATTGGTTGGCATAATTCTTAGATTTTTCAGAAAGCTTTTGCCAAAATCCTAGCACAGAAATAAATATGTCACTTGCTGCCAAACCATGAAAATAAAATATTAAATGATAAAAATATTCCACTGAAAATAAGCCTAGAAAATAGCTATAACCAAATGGAAGAATTTGAAGATTTCTTCCAGTGTCAAGAGTTGACAGCATTTAGAAAAGATAACCAATACCAAATTACATCTGTATTTAAAACAAAATATGTTCAAAGGTTCTGAGAAATGTAAGCTCAATAACTCCTGCTGCCATTCACAAAATAGGTATCATTACTCATAAAAATGTAATAATCTAATATGGGGGGAAAAGCGTCCATGCCCAAAGATATTCTTCTCAGTATTATTTACAATATTTTTTATCTGAAACCATCTAAATGATCCAAAATTGTGAAATTATTAAGTAATGATTAATTAGTAAATGAAATGATCAATGTCAAATACACAACAGAGTAATTTTCTACATTAAAAATTATTTTTGAGGAAATGATTTTCATAATAATTTTAATTTAAAAGGCATGATAAAAAATTGAATAAGCAGTGTATGTAAAATGATATAGATAAAAGCAGGAAATTTTAAATGACAGAATTATCCACAGCTAGGTGTGAAAACAGGTGACATTCAGTTTCCTCTCTATGTAACATGATGTTTAGTGAATTTTTTTTCCATTGCCCTAGAATTAACAACTAGAACCCAAAACTGAGGACAAATGTATGAAGTAATTAGGTAAAATGTCCTAAGGGAGTCAAAAATAATGGGGGCCAAACATCACCTCAGGGTTGATTAAACAACAGCTAAGCTGGTTCTGCCATCTGACCCTACACCCACCATGACTCCAATTCAAATAAGTAGAAGAGACAACCCAGGTTATAAGGAGTGAGTTATTTAAGGTAAATGGGGACCTCCTGCAGCCAAGGAGATGGAACCCCAGAGAATCACTTGCCTATAGGAAAAAAGGTCACCCTCTCACCTGGCTGGGTTCTGACTGGGCTATAGAATCTGTGAATCCATGCTGTTCCTACCATTCGAGTAAAATGATGGCCCTTTTAGGGAAGCATGATATGTGTTTGGGGACACATATAAACATATGAAATTTCTCCTCCCAGCTCCCCCAATACACATGAGGGACCAATCAGAGACCCAAAAAAGGGAATGGGAGAAGGTGACCCAGTGGCAAACCGCATCCCTCCCATCCTCCTGTCTCTACTCCCAACTGAAAAAAAGAAAAATGGAGTGGTGGAGGCCTAAGCCTGGCTGGTCGGGGAGAAGAGAGGAGATATCTGCGGAATTGGTTATAAGATCAATGCTTCACAAGGGGCCACACCAAGTGTTTAATAACTGGAAGTGATTGGAAAATGTGGGATAGGTACAAGGTATTGTTAAGCAATGTGAAGAAGAGTGACACTGCAGAAGTGTTTGGAGTTCACATATTCAATACACTAGTTATGTATTTTTAACATGTTTTCTACCATCATTATTTGGGAGTTTTTGTATTTGTTTCTGTTTCGTTGGTTTTCAAACTCTAACCACTTTTAATTTGGTCATATCAAATATTTTTGAGGATTCAGGATATAAGTGATAAATAATTAGGTCCCAGGGCCCGTCTCTGCTCCTATAGTAGAGCCTTATGCATTTTGTGAACATGTCTAGTCTTCCCCATTAAACTGCAAGCTCTTTGAGTGCAAAGTTTGATGTATATTTTTACCCCAAAGGACCAATGCTGTGCCTTGCATATAGAGGGTACTCAATAGATATTAACAGAATAAGCTATTTGTTCCTATATTTTACCAATATTTCAAAGTAAATATGAGAAAAATTGTATACACATTTGTTAATGAAGAGTCATCTGAGTGATAGGTCAGTTAGTCCTAGAATTGTAAATCAGAGCCCTATATAAATTCTTCCACCCTGGTAGACCAGTGATTGACTGATATAGTTGTATTAAATATTTACAATCCAATCCAACACACACGCCTTCCGACTACTCTAAATTTAGAAAAATACCCCAACTTATTTTAAGCTGGGAAAACCTTGTTGTGCAAAGCAATTACCTCTATTACCAACTTCTTAAAAATCTAATTCATCTGATGCTGAAATTTGATAATGTTATTCATCCTTAGTTATCCTACAATGACTAATTATTAACAGGAGAAATTGTTCTATATTATAAATTATCAATCACTCTTATTGTATGGGTCATAATTAAATACAAATTTGAGGAAATTAAGGTCAGTATCCTAATATCTAAGGTGGTAAATCACATTTACTCAAGTTGAGCAAGTATAGTTGGCCAAATAAGTTATATAAACAACCTGAAAGTCATCTGAAGATTGTGTTATGCAATCTTTTACTAAAATTTGTGAATGGAAATTCTACAGGACACAAGAATTAAGGCCAAAGTGTTATTTTAAAGGCATAACTAAAGAACTATTTCATAATTTCGTATTTTAACAACAAAGAAAATTATTCAAAGTCTAGATTCAAAGAAAACTTTTCCCAGCCCAAAAATCTATCAGGAAAGTTAATATGTGAAGCATTAATTTTTTCCTCATTATTACATTTACTCCAAATTGCATTTTAAACATCAACTGTTTTATTAGTTCCTTCCCAGAAACATACCTGTAAAATATCTTATGTGGTTGCAAATGTTATTATATGTATAGAGAAACAAATAAACTTGACCTAAGGCCAGGCACGGTGGCTCATGCCTGTAATCCTAGCACTCTGGGAGGCCAAGGCGGGTGTGGTGGATCGCTCAAGGTCAGGAGTTCGAGACTAGGTTGAGCAAGAGCGAGACCCCGTCTCTACTAAAAATAGAAAGAAATTAGATGGACAACAAATAAACTTGACCTAAAGAAGCATAAATTATAGTAGATGTTTGGTGTCGCCATTTAATTAGTGAAAATATCAAATGTCTAAGATTCAAATTAGGGACTCAATTCATAATTGTAACAGAATGGCACTATGCCAATAAAATTAAATGTAAAATTCAATTTTTTGTACTCTATTTCTTTTCAAAAAAAAAGTCTGATGACTAAAAAGGAATGACTGCAACTATTTTTAAGAATAAAAAAGGTTTAAAGCACAAAATAGCATGAAAAATAAGTCAGCTGATATATATATCAGCAGCCTTAAACTAAAATTGAGTCATCCTACTTGAATGTTTAAGAATTCTGATTATAACTAAGGCAAAATAAATGTCTTTTCCACTTTAAAAAAAGGGAAAAGTCAGTGCAGTTGCTGTGATTGGGCTTAACATCTTGCTCTAAGCTTCCTGGCAGCTAAGAAGGAGTGGAAAATTTAAGTCTGTTACTTAACCTCACCAATGGAATGATGACAGTACTTTCTTCGAAGAGATATTGTAATACCCTGAGAAAATGTGAGTGAAGTGTTTGGCATAGTGCCTAGCACGTGGGAGATGTCTAAGGATGTTCTCCAGTATCACTATATAAAAGGAAAAGACAGGTGATGTTTCTCAAAGAAGATGGTTAATGCTAGTACCAAATTCTAGGAGAAATTTCCTATATGAATCATGTAGTAGGGACTTAGGTAAGAACCACTTCATTACACTTGACTGCAGTAGAGCTTGAAGTACAGACAGTTTCCTCTTCCAGGGAATGCTCATTGTGTTGGTGCCAGACACAGTGCCTTGCTCATAGGAAATAGTCATGTTTAATCGATCTGGTTACAAAGTAATTCTCTTCGATAAATACATCTGAATATCAAAGCCTTTCCCTTTTTCTTCCACAGTCTGTTCACAGCCTGCAAATGTCCTGAGCTGTGGCTGATGCTGTCATCAACGCTTCCAACTACTTGTAAAGGAAAAAAAAACCCTAAATTCCCATTCTCTGCCACCTACGTTAATGGAGCACATCAACTGATCAAGAGCTGAGAAAGGGCGGGCGCGGTGGCTCACGCCTGTAATCCTAGCACTCTGGGAGGCTGAGGCGGGTGGATCGTTTGAGCTCAGGAGTTCGAGACCAGCCTGAGCAAGAGCGAGACACCGTCTCTACTGAAAAAAAAAGAAAGAAATTAGCTGGACAAACAAACATATATACATATAAAAAATTAGCTGGGTATGGTGTCACGTGCCTGTAGTCCCAGCTACTTGGGAGGCTGAGGCAGGAGGATCGCTTGAGCCCAGGAGTTTGAGGTTGCTGTGAGCCAAGATGATGCCACGGCACTCACTCTAGCCAGGGCAACAGAGTGAGACTCTGTCTCAAAAAAAAAAAAAAAAAGGAGCTAAGAAAGGCAACAGAGTAGAATATGGATGACATCTTCCCTATCATTTTGCAAGTTGAAATCCTATCTTCTTTAAAAAAAACTCTGAGCATTTGAGAAAATCTCAACTTCCTAATTTTCGCCTTACCTCCCATTCTCTTTATAACCAGGTTCAAATCTGCTATCCTGTTTCCTCCTTGTACCCTCACACCCACCACAGTCAGGTTTCTGCTGGTATAGGAAGTCCCACCTCTCCACTGAAACTACTCTTGCTTTGCAAAATCTCCAATGATTCTTAATTACCAAACACTATAGACACTTCAATTTGTATATTTTTTGACCACTCTGAAACATATATATTTTGGAATACATCCTCTTTTCTTGTGACTTATATAATAGCACACTTTCATGGCTCTCCTATGCCTGACCATTTTCTCTCTCTCCCTCTTCTTTGTCAGGTCCATATTTTCTCACTTTTACATTTTTTGTGGGAAAATTCACCCATACACATCCTTCCACTACTCTCCTCCACCCACAAAGCAATCCCTGGGCCCACTAATCTACACCAGTAGGAAATGGGCTACTAAAGCTTTGCATCCTCAAGGAGTGTGTACTTTGATGCAGCCATCAAGGAAAGTGAAATAAAAAAGAATTTCCCAAAGGGCAAAGTCAGGAGTCATAGAGAATAGGGACTCGGGAATGCTCAGAAGGCAGGAAGCCAAGAGCTACCAGATAAACGAATCAAGGACCTTTTCTAATGCCAGAGAAGAGAGTCTTCATAATTTTCAAAATTCCTGTCCAGTAGAATTTGATAATTGCTATGGATAGTAACTTCTATGTATTTCTTATTTCCCTTTTTTCTGAATGGGAAATTTTATAGAAGTTATTCTACTCCTCCTCTACCATTATATTTTTAATACTTACGGGGCATATAGAATACCTTTTAGTTTATAGGTCAACAAACTGCAAGAAGCTACATCTGGCCCCATTGAAGAGCACCAGGAAGACCCAAAGGTCAAGGACTTTGAGTCAGATGAGTAACCTAATGGAATTTGGTGGCTTTCTTCCTTGCGGAGGGACTGATGGTGCTCTATGAGTGAACGGAAGTGTGTTCATGGATACCTGGGAGTACAGAATGTTGACACAGGTATCTGAAATGGAGACAGTTTCTTGCTTGAGCAACTAATAGGATCAGTGGTGACACCACTCACTAAGACAAGAAAGGCCAGGTTTGAGGGAAAGATTCAATTTTGCACATGTTGAGTGTGGGGTGTCCATGAAAACCCAAGTAGAGACACTACCAGTATAGTTACATATAAGATCTAAAGTTATACATACAATCTAGAGTTCAAAAAACAAAAAAAAATCTGAGAATTCATAACATGCAAATAATATATAAAACCTCAAAAATGAATAAGTTCATCTGAAGATGAACGTGGACATCTATAGTATGAATTTGAAAACATTATTTCAAGTTTATAAATTTTGTCACTTCTCACATGTGGGCTTTCGGCTTTCGTTCTCATGTTTAGTCAGTAAACACAGTTTTTATGCTGAGGGTCAATCTCCTATGAGCTCTGACCCTGCCTCTCGGGAATAACCAGTAGAAAACACTGTTCTAGTAAAGTCAGTGGAAAGTTTATAGACTTATTTGAATCTTATCCACATTATTTATAGTCCGAGAAACAGAACTAGAACATTTAGGGTAAAATGGGCTTTTCTGAATAACCCTCATCATTCACAGTCATAATTAAAAACATCATAAAATCTCAGGATTAAAAAGACCCACAGAGCTTTTTTTTTTTTTTTTGAGACAGAGTCTCACTCTTTTGCCCGGGCTAGAGTGAGTGCTGTGGCGTCAACCTAGCTCACAGCAACAGCAACGTCAAACTCCTGGGCTCAAGCAATCCTTCTGCCTCAGCCTCCCGAGTAGCTGGGACTACAGGCATGCGCCACCATGCCCGGCTAATTTTTTTCTATATATTTTTAGTTGTCCGATTAATTTCTTTCTATTTTTAGTAGAGACGGGGTCTCGCTCTTGCTCAGGCTGGTTTCGAACTCCTGAGCTCAAACAATCCGCCCGCCTCGGCCTCCCAGAGTGCTAGGATTACAGGCGTGAGCCACCGCGCCCGGCCCGACCCACAGAGCTTTACAAACCAACATACACACTACCATAAATGTTACCACTACATAAAGATTACATATTATAAGTATAATTTAATAAGAATCCTAAATGAATAAATTTAAGAGTTATTCCTACAACATTTGAAAGATAAAGAAAAAAAACTATTCCAAGAAATAACTTAGTGAGTGCAAAAATGTTGTTTAAGTGCTTAATCTCAAGATAGAGCTTTTCCATCTCTAATATTCATATAAACAAACTCACTGATGATATTCTGACATCAGCAAGAAAGTTTAGTTTAAATATTAGGAATCACCTTTTCACTGCAAGGTCATGCAAACATTGCTAGAGTTTACTAAAGGAGTTTGTGGAATCTCCCTCAGAGGTTTTTAAGAATCGGTTAGACACTCATTTAAAGGAATTAGTTTAAGATAACTTGAATGTACTTCTTTGGCAGCAGGGAGTTGAACCACAAGATTGTTGTTCTATGGCACTATTTCCTGGCAGGAAATTGAAGGTGGGAAAAGAAAATAACAGTGAGTTTGAAGTTTGGGGTTTTATTATTTAAATCATTTCCTCGTATTTAATGACCTGCAAATTTCACCATTTATGGCATTTAAATATATTCGAGACTCTGGGATGTTTTTCAAGCCCTTGCCAAATGGGATTTACTTAATTTCTGAGTAATTTATACTTGGGATTTCTCTGAAGCAGGCATAATGTCTTGGTTCTGGCTCCAGCTTTATAACTTCCAGTCAATTCAGAGAACCACAAGACTGAGCTACCACAGTGGACTGACCTCTATTGTTCAAGGACATTTTGGCTGGCCTGGACCCTCTTTGATACTTGAAACTAGTATTTGAAGTCATACACAGGAACTACCTCTATGGTGGGAAGCAGTTAACGTTTCCAACCAAAAAGTCTATACAGTCAACTTTTGCTTATTGGGTTAATGAAGTAGGGAAAGGTAATGACTGAATCCCAAATCATAGATAAAGCAAAACCACAATTAAGCACTGTTAATCCACATCCAAGTCAACACCTCAACATTCTAAATGAATAACGAAAGAACATATATAAAACAGTAAGGGGAAACTGACTCAAAGACTTCTCAGAAAGCAGCCTTGGAAGGCAAGGGTTGCCAAGTACGGAGTTCACAGGAGAGTGCTAGACTCTGCTCTACACCCTTATTTGTTTTTTCTTAAGAACTTGGATATAGAATTCTCTCTTAAGGAGTACAGGGGGAAAGGTCACTTTTTTTATTTCAGAATATTATGGGGGTACAAACATTTTGGTTACATGAATTGCTTTTGTACTGTTTGAGTAAAAGCATGCCCATCTCCCAGATAGTATCCATTGTACTCATTAGGTGTGAATTTACCCATCCCCTTCTCCTTCTCTCCCACTTGCTTGATTTCCAATGAATGTTATTTCCATATGTGCACATTGGTGTTGATCGATTGTTCAACATCCATATGTGCACATTAGTGTTGTTCCAATTTAATGGTGAGTACACGTGGTGTTTGTTTTTCCATTCTTGTGATACTTCACTTAGAAGAATGGTCTCCAGTTCCATCCAAGTTAATATAAAAGGTATTAGTTCACCCTTTTATTATGGCTGAGTAGTACTCCATAGTGTACATATTCCACATTTTATTAATCCACTCATGTATTGATGGGCACTTGGGTTGTTTCTACATCTTTGCAATTGTGAATTGTGCTGCTATAAACATTCGGGTGCAGATGTCTTTTTTATAGAATGTGTTTTTTCCTTTGGGCAAATATCCAATAGTGGGATTGCTGGATCAAACGGTAGTTCTACTTTTAGTTCTTTGAAATATTTCCATAAGGTCACTTTAAATCAAATTTCCAACAATATCATAATCAAGCAACAAAGTATTTTTTGAATAGATTATTAAATAACTGAAATGAACATTGCTTGTTGATGGCCACTACAAAGGACACCATTTTAAGATTCACAAAATGCCTGGCAAATGAATGATTTCTCTCAGAGTTTCTCTCCTAGAAACAGAGGCCTACCTCCACTGCACCTCCAGGACCTCCAGTAACTCCAGCCCAAAACTGCAGGAGCTAAAGGAACGATGTTCCTGTGCGGAGGGGTGATTGGCTGATGCTACAGGCGATTACAGGCTGATGATGAAAACACACAGGCATTATGGCCAAAATAGCATCATCCTCAATGCTTTCCATCTAGAAAATGCTCCAAAAGCAAAAGAAAAGTAATGGCTGTAGGTGGAAAGAGACTAAAACTAGACACAGTCTTCTTTCATGAAGAAAGTATATGGGGAATTAGCGCCCAGGGCTGGCTTAGCTCAGACACAGCAAGCAGTGGATAAATTGGTCTCAGCGAACAATGGTCAGGTCCCCAGATCTTCCATTTCCTGTCCGTGTACCTTGAGCAAGTCCTTTACTTTCCTTAAGGTTCAGTCTTCTCATTAAAAAGAACAAGAAAAAAGGAGAAAGAGAAGAAAGAGGCAGGGAGAGGAAGAAGTCTGTATGATACACCCCTGGTGGATCGTTGTGAGGATAAAAAAGTTAACTACATGAAAGTTCTTTGAAAAGTACAGAATTCTACAGAAAACAAGGAATTTTATAATTTGATTATCATTACTTGCATAATTATCAATTCGATGTCCTCTTACATACAACCTAGCTCTGTCCCAAAATTCACCCAGGAGTTGGAGTAATAGAAGCATTCTAAATGCAGAATAAAGATACAGTACTTAAAAGACAAAGGGAGCTATATACAGAAGGTCCTGACTGTAGGTGGACTTTAGGTGGATTTATAGGATTAACCCCATCGTAAATCAAGGAGCATCTGTATTCACAATCCATAGGCCATGCATATACAATGTGTGCCAAGTAACAGGCCCCACACATAGTACACCACTTATTATGTACACATAATCACATACTTAATCTATAATTGGTCCAACAACTTTTATGAAAAGGTGAAATATTTTCATAAAATCTGGATGCCTAATGGCTATACCAAACAATTTATGTCTTACTATTGCCTAAAATGTCGTCTCTTAGGATGGCAGTTTAGTTTTTCCTGTCCTACTCTAGAGTAATTATCTCCTTCTCTGGGAGTACCAAAAAAATGCCCATCTAATAACAGTTTCTTAATAATGAAATTTATAAAAAAGAGAAATGAACATTTCTGTGTATATGGGCTGGGCACTTTATGTATAACCCTACTGAGACGCCAGGGAAGCCTAATGCTTGCTGAGAAGCTACCATGCTCCAGGTGCTGTAATAAGCAATTTCCATACGCTAGCTCATTTAATTCTAACAGCAATCATGAAAGACACCTCTCACTTTTTCAGATGAGAAAGGTGAGCCTCAGTGAGATTAAGACTTACCCAAATTCACACAACAGGTTGCAAATTTGAGATTCCAGCAACTTAACTTTCTCATTCCAAACATGTTTAAACAGTAAGCAGTTAATTTATGTAAAAGAAATAAGGTTCACAAAATTATTCCTAGAATATACAACTATCTATAAAACAACCATGTCAATGGATAGCAGCTTAAATCTTTCTCAAGACCCAAATATCAATAGGTAAAATGAAAATATGGCCACAGTCCTAATAAAAAGTTATCACATTTGACCCCAATTTTTTTATTTCTTTCACTTATTTTTCCCTTGGATTTGGACTTGTGGAATATTTCTTAGGCTTTTGTTAAAGGCATATGCATATTCTTTCTTAAGTTGGTCATTTTGAGAGCCAAGAAAAGATAGGGAATTTGACAAGTGAGAACTTTATAAATTAAGGAATTTTCAAAACACTTGGTCTGCAATAATGCTATTGGCATCCAATCAATCAAAAATTATTGTATAACTATGTTCGTTCTCAGCTTCAGGAAAATGTCACCTCCAGAGTAGATTAGGTTCCCTTTATCATTTTATTGCATCCTGTCCTTTTCCTTTGTAGCTGTTTAATGTCTTTCTGCTTCATGCTATCATAAGCTGAGCTAAATAAGGGCAGGTACCGTTATGTCCCATTCCCAGACTCTTCCTAGGGTTTGCACACACACAAAAGGCATTTGTTAAACATCTGCTACCTGAATGAATGAAATGTTTAGCAATTGGCTATACAATCCACGGCAGAACACTTCCATTAGTGTTTCCTGCAGGGACACCAATTCAGTCAATTTTTTGAAGTATAAAAAAAAGACCACCTCGCTTCAATATTTTAAGGATAACATCGTTGCACATTTTTTGCCTTATCAGAATGTTTCCTGCGGCTTTTCTGCCAATAAGATGATTAAAGCCAAACACGCCAAACTAATCTCATCCAAAAACAGGACAACAGCCTGCCATCGCACCTGCACCAAGCCGTGTCTGCTCGTTCCCGGAGTCGTATTCACGTTCAAAGACGAGATCTTCCTTTGCATTCTCAGGACTTTTTCCAGATTTATTTCTCAGCAAGCACTCATACCTGTCTGGTTTCTATCTCCTGTCAGTTTTTAACTATTAATATTCCAAACGCAACTCACGAGCACACCGGTAAAAAAAAAAAAAAAAAAAAAAAAAAAACGCTGTCCTAAGGCAAAGAATATGAAAACTACACAGCATGAAAAACAAGAAAGATTAGTATTAAGAATTAACCTTTATCAGATTAAAAAAAAAAAAACAACTTTTAACTCCTCCCTGCTTGGTAATTAGTAGTATTTTAATTTTAAAAAAATTTTAACTTTGTAAAAGTGAGTTTTTTAATTAGGTTCATTTTTAAGTCTGGAATCACAGCAAGTGAGCTGGTATGTACATATGGAAATCAATGTTTCCATTTCCAAAATGCTCATTTTCTATAACATCACCTTTGTTACCCTTTATATAAAACTGCCTTCTCTGAAATTTCTCCCGTCATAGTTGGCAGAATACCGTCTCTGCAGCATCTTCTGCAAACTAAGCCTTTCTCTCCTGAAACGTTCATGTCCTTTTTCCTGAACTTCCTTCCATAAATGAATCTCTACAATAATAACTCACTCAGGAGTTTTCACCCAGTGAGATTTACTGCCTCTGTTTAAATGACAGCACGCATTACTTCTACCGCATGGGCGGACTAACCAACGGTCTGTGAAGCATATTTTTATATGAACTCAAGATATAAAAATGAATTGCCCTTTTGTGTAATCTTTGGCCCATGTCTCTGGAAAGTTCTCTCAATGTATTTTTATAAGACATGCTCAACTAGTATTCTCCTTTCTTGAGAATTTTCTTCTGATGTTTTTGGGCTTCTTTTCCCATTGTGCAATGGCACCTTTTCTTTTTAGTGGCCACTGGCAAATCTTACTATGAAGATGAAACTTTCCCTCTGGAAATTTCATAGATTTGTTAGACTACCCATTTCCAAGTTCAAATTTCTTCTCTTTATTAGTGAAGTTAAATAATGTGATTATTAGACTTTCTATTCTTTCATAATGACAATAAACTTTATTTTTATTTACTTTTTTCTTTTACACTGTTGCTATGAAAATATATCACCTATGTAAAGAGTGTATTAATCACTTGCATTTCAGAAAGAAATAATAAAATGATCACTCTGTACGTGCCACCCACCTTAAGAAAAAGAGCTTTGCTGGTCATCACAGGATTTCTGTGGGCCCCTCCCCCCAGGCATCCCTCTCTCGGAGCTCTCTCCCTTCTTCTCTCTGGGTAACTACTGCTCTGAATTTTATGTTAATTATTCCCTTTCTTTATTAACAAGTTTGCCACATATTTCTGAACGCATTAAAAAAATTTGTCTCTTTTTAGAACTTCATGTGAAGGGATCATACTTTATGGATTCTTCTGTTTTTTGTTTCTTTTACTCTACATAACGTTTTTGGGATTCAAGTATACTAACACATGCAGCTGAGTTCATGAATTTTTACTGCTGTAAAATATTCCAGTGTATGAATATACCGCAATTTATTTATATAAATTTTTAATACCTGCCAATTTCACAAGAGTAAAAATATCTCAATAATTATTGATAGCATTTCCCTAATTATTAATGAGTCTGAGCATCTTTTCAGATGGTTATGAGCCATTAACATTTCCTCTTCTGTAAAATTCCTAATAATGTGTTTTGCCTGTTTCTTTTTACCTTTTTGATCTTTTTATTGATGTTTTCTTGTATCTTCTATCATTTGTTGCTATATTCATTCACTTTTTCCTTTCTTTCAACGAACAGGAATTCTTGCTTTTACTGTGATTGGATTTATAAACCTTTCCTTAATGGTTTATACATTTTGTGTCTTGTTTAAGAAATCTGCCCTACCTTTAGACCATAATGATATTCTCCTATATCATGCCTCCTAAACTTTTTATAGTTTTGGCTTTCACATTTAATTCTTTAGTCTACTAGGTATTGCTTGTGCATGAAATGATGTAGGGATCTAATGTTATTTTTTTTACATCACTAAACATTTAGCCCCCCACAATTTACAGAGAAGTGTGTCCTTTCCCCACTGGTCTGTGATGGCACTACATCATATTAATATATCGAGGGTATACATAAGTACTAGTCCCTTTCCATTTCTGAGTTCTCTGTTCTGTTTCTGTGCCAATACCACACTGTATCAATATCATGTTGTTATAATTCCCATAACTTCATAATTATGAGAATTTCAATTTCTCCACATTAATCTCTTGAACTCTGATATGGTAAATCCGCATCTTACTAATTTTCTTCATTAGTGTGCTGTCTACTATTGGACCTTTGTTCTTACGTGAATTTCGGAATCATTTCCAAAACCCTTTGGGACTTTTATTGAACTTGCATTAAATTTATAGTTAAATATATGTGAACCTGGCATCTTATAATACTGAATCTTGCTCTTTGTACATGGTATGTCTCTCCATGTGTTTCAGTAGTTTTAATGTCTTTAAAGAAAGGTAATGATTTTTTCACACAGAGCCTGCATATTTTTCATTCCTAGGAACTTAACTTTTGCTAATATTACAAATTGCAAATATATACAACTGATGTTTTAAAATGAAATTTCCACTGAAGCATAACATGCATATGGGAAAATACACAAATAATAACTGTATGTCCCAACAAATTATCACAAAGTAAACTTGCCCATGTGGGCCCACCCTCCCCCATAAAAATAAGACAATGACAGCTCCCCAAGTGTCCAAATCACTATCGATTTCCTCTGCAACTTTCTATCACCAATTTCCATCCCCATTACCTTTCCCTGTTATTGTGTGCATCTGCTTTCTCTCAACCATTATGTTTGTGAGCTTCGTCCATATTATTACATGTGTAATAGCTATAGTTCATTCTCTTTCATTTCTTATAGTGTTACATGGTGTGAATGTGTGAATGTAATACAATTGATTTATTCATTTTCCTGATAGTGAATATTTAAATCATTTCCAGGTTTAGGTTATTACAAGTAAAACTACAATGAACATTCTTGTATATGTCATTTGATAAACACATGTACCCAGGAACAGGGCTGCTAAGTCACAGAGTATGTTCATGTTCATCTTTAGTGGACAGTGCCAGTTTTTCGAAACAAGTGCAAAATTTACACTCTCACTATCAGTGTAAGAGAGTTCCATTTGTTCCATACCATCTTCAACATTTGGTATTATAGGTCTTTTCCCTTTTAACTTTTCTGGTGGGTGCTTTATGGTACATTATTGTGATTTTAGCTTGCATTTCCCTGATCACTAATGAATTGGAGCACCTTTTTATATTTATCAACTAAAGTGCTTGTTCAAGTCAATTGCCCATTTTTTTATTCAATTGTCTCTATCTTACTGATCTGTAGTTCTTAATGTTCTGGCTACACGCCTTGTCAGTTGTGTGTATTGCTGATATCTTTTCCCACACTGTGGCGTACCTCTTTGTTTATTAAATAATATCCTTTGATGAACAGAAGCTCTTAGTTTTAATGTTGGACAACTTATTGATACTTTCCTTCATAGCAAACACTTTTTGCATCCCTCTCCAGAAATCACTCCTACCCCAAGGTCATAAAGATAGTCTCCAATATTATCTTCTAGAAACTTTATTGTTTTACTAGTCTTAGAACTGTATTCTTACTGATTCTTAGAAATCAAACTGATTTTTGGATAGCGTGTAAAGCAGGGCTTAAGTCTTACTTTTTCCCATATGGCTATCTAATTGATTCAAAACCATTTATTTAGAAAATTGTCATATTCCCACTGCTCTGCAGTGTCACATTTGCCATGAATTAGAGGTGGGTCAGTTTGTGGAATTTGTGTTTTGCTCCATTGATCTATTTGTCTAGGCTTATATGAATAATACACAATATTAATTAACTTAGGATTAAAATCAGTCTTGAGATCCATCAGTCTAAATCTCCCAACTTTGTTGTCCTTCAAGAGTATTTTATATTTCCATATACATTTTATAATCAACTTGCCAATTTATGCACAACACACACACACACACAGCTTCGTGAGAATTTTGATTTGGATTGCATTGAATCTATGGGTTCATTTGAGTGGAACTAACTTTATATTCAAAATATAAAGTCTTCCAAACCATGAACTTGTTATAATCTTTCCTATATTTAGATTTTCTTTCATTTTTCTCTAAAAATGTTTCACAATTTTCTGTGAAAATACCTGCATTTCTTCCATTAGATTTATTCCTAGTTATGTGATATTTTTTATTTTTACAAATGATATTGTTTTTAAATTTCACCTTCTAATTGTTGCTGGTATTTAGAAACACATTGATATTTTTATGATGATTTGTTTGGATGCTTTGTTAAATTCACTTATTAATTCTAATAGCTTATCTGTGGGTTGTTTTGAAGATTTTTATGTGTAATTACATCATCTATGAAAAATGACTTGTATTTTTTTCCTTTCTAATCCTTAGGCTTTTTATTTCTTTTTTTTTTTTTTTGCCTTATTTGTTATAATTTTTTCCCCCAGTCTTGCCTATGAAACATGACAGAATGCAAAAAAATAAAGAAAAATATTTAAAAAGCAGGTTTTCTGTTATCAAGCTCTTTGTCCAAAGTCTCTTGTTGTGCACCCTCCTCTCTACTCCTAATTAAAGCTGTCCAACCATATTCCTCTGCTAACATATCTCAACCATTCCTCTAGGTTCCTAATCTGGACCATGTGACCACCAACTTCAGCAACTCCTTGCCTGCAATCTGGACTTCCCTAGCTCTTCAGCATTCTGCTACATCAGTCTGCAAGTCTAATATTACCAATAGCTAATATGTTTTGCTCATTTATAAGATACACAGCATCGTGCTCAGTTCTATATATTTCATCCTCACAACAAACCAAGAAGCTAATACTATTATTAGTTGTAATATCTTTGTGATCTTTTTATAACACAATGAGTGTGTTTTTCTTCTGTAACAAGAAAATAAGAAAAACTTCTTAAAATAAATGTTTGTTGAATACTTTATTGGAAAAATCTATACGTTCTTATAAATACATGTATCGCTTCTCAGCCTTTTGGCTAGATCGAATGTAATATATATACACACTTATCCATCTACAGGGTGCCCCAAAAGTCACCATATATAGGGAAAATGGGAAATTGTAGCTAAATGAATATTTTGTAAATAAATAAATAAAATAATAAATAAAATTTCGAATATTTGTAAATAAAGATACATTTAACTATAATTTCTCATTTTCCCTATATATTGTGGTGACTTTTGGGACACCCTGTAGAGTTCAAGGAAAATATATGGAAGGAGAAAGACAAGTAGAAGGTTTTTTATCACTCAAGAATAAAGTCCATTTTAAATGGGCATAAGTGTATCCAAGTAGGAAAAATAGCACATGCTAATTTGTTCTTGATATGACTTCTTTAGGACAACTTAAAATGAAGGAATTACCACTTTATGCCCTTTTAGTCCTTTTCTTTTGTGTTGCAATTCTATTAAGGGGGAGATATATTTGTGGTATTTATAATTTTCCCTTTGCTATATGAGTAGTTTTCTGGTAGAAGTTATATTAAGGTCATAAATGCACAGCAGGTAATATTTTTTTAAAAAAAAGATAAAAAACTCTATTTGGAGCTCTGTCAAACTGTGGTTAAGTGAATTTTTAAAAAGCATTAGCTCCAATTTTTTTCAATTATGATACAATAATCTTGCCACCTACCTCAAAGAATTGTGTGAATTAATGGGATAAAATAATTTGAGTTCCTTCAAAATAGGCACCCTAAATATAGGTAAAGTTGTTTCATACTGTTCCATTAACTTTAAGTCTTCTTATACAAATAAAATATAAGAAGGGAACAAAAGACAAATGTAGTTTATATTCTAACCACTTACTCTTAAAAAAATGATTTTTTGATACATGTCTCTATATTATAATCTATTTCTGCCATTTCTTGAGAAACAACATTAAAGAATTAAAAGTGTTTGCCCTTTGATGCAGTAATTCTACTCTTGTGAATCTTGCCTAACACAGCCAAAATATCAAAAAAGTTTTATCCACAAATGTTCATTACATATTTAATGGCATAGAAAAAAAACTAATGATCCACGAGTAGAAGAATGTCTAAATTGTGATTTAGTCACATGATGAAACATTATGTAAACATTAAAATATGTATGTTTTTAAAGGTATTTAACAATACATTTAAATATATTTAATTTTATAAATAACAAGGGGAATGGTATATCTTATAAAGTTAAGTGAAAACAAGACAATGAAATTGTTTAGACACTCTGAGCTCAGCTATACCAAAGAAAGGATTAAAATGAAAAAGTTTAACAATCCTTGTCTTAGAATGGTCAAGTTATAATTACACCACCCTCTTTTAATTTTTTCAGTATCTGTGGTGAATTTTTATTGTTTGTGATGAGGAAAATTGGAAATCTTATTTTAGAAAAAATACTTTCAGGGATACGTTTTAAGTTCAATGGATCAAGTTAACCAAGAAACTGAAGCAATGTGATGCATGCAACTCTGGTTCCAACACACGGACGCTACAGTCAGACACATCAGTGCTTCAGTTTTACTCAACAAGGAGTAGAATTAATCAACCCATGAGGCTCACTCAGTATGGTGAGGTCCCACATTCTAGCACCACAAAAAACCTAGCAAAACAACATTTAGTCACTAAGAACACCCAGCACCATTGCTCACTCAATTGCTATCGATGTATTCATTAAATATCTCCTGAATAAACATTTTCTCTGCAGCTTCAGATACACAGGAAAAGACCAGATATCTGGTTCATTGGATGCACAAGTTCTGTTTCCCTAAATTGGCCTATGAGTAATTGCTTTCCAACTTCATGACAGCTAAATTATCCTTCTAAAGTCTACAAGTAAATTGTCTTAGTTCTGAGACCATTAATAATTTGTTTTGCAGGATAAAATTGTGTCAACCAACCACAGCAGCTGAGTAAGTTTCTGAGAACAGCCCCTTTTCCTTTCTCACTCTTTTACTCTGTATTTAGTTTAGTGCAGGACAGGTATGGCTTTGCCCACAAGAATCGTAAGCCTCTCGTAGAATTTCCTCTGGCTTCAAACAAGCTTTGTTCACCAGACTTGAGGTTCGGTGACAAATGCTTGCATCCTCACCTCAGCAAATGGGACAGACTTGGAAATCTGACATGATCAGTAATTGCATATTTCATGTTGGCCCCTGAGTCACACCCATGAAAATCCTTGTTCTGAGTCTGAGAATGGTCTTTTCAGGAAAAAGCTTGGGCTATGAAGTCAAAGAATTCTGGATTCAAATCTTGGCAAAGCCAATTATTTGTCCTACAACCTTGGGCAAGTTACTCCATCCCTAGAGCCTAAGTTTCCTCATTTGCAAAATGGAGATAGAAATTCCCAATTCTTTTGAGTTTGATTTCTCAAGAAATCTTGAGAAATCTTCATACAAGGTAGGTAGGTAAAAGGCTTAATATGGTATTTGATATTAATATCCACTAAATTGTAGTGCAAATGAATGTATAGGTGCTAAAACAAAAGTTTCAAGTGAGACACTTCCTAAAATGAGGAATTAGAACAAGATGCAAAATTATTCAAAAAATCTAAGGGAATGTGTATGAATATTGAGAGCTGATGATTAGGAAGGAGGCTATTGGTAGCATTGTTTTTAGTACCTTGAAGATATTATTTTGACTTTTTTTCTTAATTAGTATTATTGAAGTCTAACACAGAGAAAAGTTATAAAATGTAAATGTAAAGCACAAAAATTATCACTGAATAAACACCCACAGATAAAGCTCCCATTCCAGTTAAGAAATAAAACATTGCCAGCACCACAGAAACTCAGAAAGTTTTTTTGTTTAAAGGCTTTTCAGAGGATTGCCCTACCCTTCACCTAAAGCCAGGGAATAAGCAACTTTAAAAGGAGGCAATGTCCCCTGCAGCTGGGAACATGGAGGCAAGAAGCTGACTGAAGCAGCCCATGCAGGAAAGTAACTTTTCTGGGAATTTATCAGTGCCGATGTATTAATGAGTATTAATTAATATATGAGTGTTTCTCTTGGACCAAATGTAATCTCATGTAGGAGAGAGAACTGTACGGGAATTTTAGATAATAAGAGTGCCTGCAAGAAAAATTAACAGGCATCAACAGAAAGAAACGAAAGTTTTTGTTCCTTGGGGCAATAGAAGAAGTGAGCAACTAGACTAAACAGAAATGCACTTGCCCATGTGAGAGGAATTGCAACATGGGGCTCATCTCTGAAGAACCTATGCATGTGCTCACACAAGGAAGAATCAGCTGGAATGTCTGCAATGTCCAGAGTATGTCCCTGTCACCTCCACAATACCAGTCAAGTAAAATTTCCTGTCCTGTCCTCTCCTTCGTCCCCACCTATCAACATGGGAGAGGTCATGAACAAGGTAGCAAGTGAAGAGAGGAGGAATTGAAGGCTGGTTGGGCATGAGAGAGAAAGCCCGTTACATGGCCACCGAATGCCACCCGGTCTGGGACACAGGGTTCCCAGCCTGGAGCAGGCTTGGACTGCAGAAGGAAGAGGAGCTTCAACTTCAAATCAAGTTTCATCTTTTCATGAAGATCTATGGCTCTTACATGGGACTGAATGTTTTACTCTTTGGATTTGGACTCTTTGAACTATTCAAGATTATCCAGAAAATTCAAGGGATTGCACACATCTTCAGCGGAAGAGAAGAATAGGCTTCACGCTAATAAATGTAAAGGAACAACGAAATGAAAAAAAAAAGTTACTTTCTGATTACATGCTCGATTCATATGTGTTCAATACACTGGAAATATCATTAATTTTATTATCATGGCAAAATTTAAGACAAGTGGAGGAAAAAGCCACATCATATCCAAGTCCGGCAGCATTTGGTGTGATTTAGACATCCAGGACCACCAGCAGAATTATACAATGACACATGAATGCCTACCCTGGTGAAGTAGCTGCCCCTGGAACATAATTCTTTGAAAGTTTCTTAAAATGGCATTGCCTATTTCAGTGTAATGAGCAAGGAAAGCATCCTCATGCCTCTGTGTCACTTACCTGAACGCACATGTGTGTAGCAATGATGAGGAAGGACACCTGTGGGCCGGATCTCCAGGTTACTGCTCAGACCCAGAGCACGTTCATCTGTTCTTTGCACTGCCATAACTTTACCAGCAACCTCGATGAAGCACACAATGGAAAAGTTCATCCAAGAAAGTGTCTTTCCTGGACGCTGATACTGCTTGCACTTGTCATGGTAATCCTTGGAGCACTGCATCATATCAAAAAAAAGCAGGATTGTTAGCATAAATGAAAAGTCATTCAAAAATAATCAAAAATGTAACTTTCTTCCTTTGTTTAAAGCCTGCAATATAAAATTTGAAACTCGATGATTATAAAACAAGGGGAAAATATCAAACACCAGAAATATGCTGTCAATTAACTCTCACAAGCAAAAGCAGATTAAAATAGGGTGCTTAGATATTGAAGCGGGTATCTGGCTTGTATCTAATAGGGTTTTACAGTTCTAGAATTTAAAAACTGAATAAATAGACAAAATCATCCTCCAGATCTTGATCTACTCACCAATTAATTAAAATTTAATTTTGCCATAGCTATAAACTTTTAGCCAGGTTCTATTCTCAACCTAATATTTTGTGTGTCTGTCTTCATTAAGGGGCCTTAGTCTAGAATCCAAAGATATCAGACACAGGAAGTATCTTAAAAATCATTTTATTCCACTCCCTCATTTTTCACAGAGGAAAAGCAAAGACCCAGAGAGATAAAATGACTTGTCTAAAGTTGCCTAACTAGTTGTAAAGATGAGTGTAGAACTCTAACTAATATCATTTGCATTAGACTGGGGATTTTTCCACTATATTTTCCATAACCTTTGGGTTCTCCGGAGATGCTTCAAAGGCTGCCTCAAGTTAAGGAAGATTTTTTAGCAGTTTTCTGTGGAACACCAGTCCCCATTATTCTTTCCCCATTCAAACTAAGCAACTCCACTATAATGTGTCTAACATATTTGTTTCTTTGTTAGATTTCATTTGAGGAACACATTTGGCTAGAATAATTTGAAAACTATTGCTTTCTATGAGTATCAGTGAATTTCTATTTTTTAAAAAAATGCATTGGGAATCAACAGAATAAACCTAAGCATGATTTATCATTTTACTGAGCTCTACAAAATAAACTTGAACTGCTACCAGCACTTAACAAAAATAACAAACATTAGTTAAACAAACTTTAAATTGATACTTCCCTTCCAAAAGGTGTTAACTTGCCAATAAATCACTAATTGGCTGTTTGTTAGACTTTAGTTGAATAACTAGTTTCAGCCACATCCTATATTGTATCTTCCTTTGTTTCATTTCACATAAGAAAACCACTGAAAGAAAATATGTTTAGAATATGACTTCATGTAAGAGGATACAAAGATCAACATGTGCGTGTCAGTTATTTCCACAAAAAACAGGCAAGTTATATCGGGGATGTCATCTGTAGTCATTTCAAAACCCTGTCACTAATTGGGAACTTTGCATCTCAGGACACCTTTGTTCAAATATATCTACCTCCAATCATTCTAGTTGCAGAGAAGGAGTTATCTCTAATACTAGTGGAGATACCTATGCTCTGGCAATACCTAAAATTTCCTGCCTTGTTATCATATATCTTTACAATTGGTTTTCTAGTTAACTGAAAGAAGATGATGGACAGATTTGATGTATATGAAATAAATAAAGGCAGCTTTTTAATCTCAATAGTATTGATTCTTCCAAGGATAAGATGGGAAGCACATAAGCCAAGATGACTAGAACCTAAACAGGTGATAGGTTCATGTAGGAAGTTCAATATGTGTCTGAGGACAAAGGAGTAGCAATACCTTTTCACCTTCCACATGAAAATTTGACCTTTAGCTTAGCTTCTAGCTCTGTTCCCTTGGTAACCTAATAAAAATTGGCATGTTACCTATTTTACAAGGCAACTTTGCTTATGATAAAAATAATTTCTAATTGGTGGACTGCATCCGGCTGGGAAAACAATAAATACCTGGTTGGATGTCCAGGGCATTTGAGCATTCCCTGAGGGCATTGACTCTTGTCCTACCTTGTCCTACCTTTAGGGTGCCATATCCTTGGGATCTCCTGAGGTCATTGCCTATGGAAATGCTGAAAGCTATGCCTATGGAATTGTCTCAAGAGACACTGGCCCCTGTGGGACATGTTCAAACCAGATCCCACATCCACCCAATGTAGATTCATCTTCTTTCATCTGAGCTGTCATTTGAAGAGAAAGTAACTCCGGACAGCTGAATAAACTGTTGTGTCAACTGTTAAAACGATTCTCTATAGAAAGGAGCACCTGATACTGCCCCATCAATAAGTTAAGCCTCCTTCCAAGTGGACAGGGGCAAAGTATGGGTATGGTCATTTTGTGAGCCTGAGTGTTTAGTTGACTGTAAGGAGAATGCTTGGTGGACATTGCAACTCCAGAAAAAAGGACTCAAAGATATTATGAATGGTTGTCATGGACTCTTAGAATTTGAAGAGAATGCAAACTACTACCCCAAACATGAACTTCCTCCACAGGAGCACTAGCAATAGTTCCCTTTGTCTTCAGGGGAACAACATCAGTAAATATTGACTGTGTGATGCTATGAAAACAAAACCCAAAATTTAGTAGCTTGCAGTAACATTTATTTTTTGCTCACAGCAGAAGTTTATCACAGATGGGCCACCTGAGGCTATGCACGCATTATGTCTACTCCAAGACCTAGACTGAAGGAGCAGCCTCTATCTAGAACAATGCCAATTATCTTGAGAGAGGAAAAAGAGGACATAGAAAACCACAGGCTGATGCCTCCACTCACAGAGTGATGTGAGTGGCCAGAACAAGTCAAGTGGTCAAGTCCACAGCCAGTGAAGATGAAGAAATATAATCCACACTCAAGGTGGGAAGAGACGTATTCTTTAACAATAATCAACCTACCGCAAGAACTTAAACCTTATGAGGTCTTACATAATCTCTTTTGTCCTCCTATTCAGCCAAAATCTACTTCCTTGTTACTTTTACTAGTTGGTACTAGATCTGTCCTCCCACTTGACACCTAATGTCTAAGTCTTTTTCCTTTCAATAAATCTATATGACATTGAGGTCTGTATGAGCACCTCACAACATCCTACAGAGGATATAAAAATAACCAAAAAAAATGGTCCCACCTTCAAGTGTCTAATGGGGAAGACAGGCTTAACTTTTTCTATGATCAAAATTATTGACACAACAGCCACAAAGTACTATGAAAACAGAGGAGAGGAAAATGATTACATCAGACTGGACCACCAAGGAAAGATATCACATTTCCAGACCAAACTTCCTCACTTCTGTCAACTTTACGCTTTCAACTTTATAGCTTTCCAGACCCTTGTCTTCCTCTAGTCAATATCCTTCTTTGCCCAGAAACAAAGATAATAATTCAGGCTTCTTCGGACCTAATCAGTGTAGATCAGAATTATAAAGGCAGGCTAAGACTCTTTTAGTCATTTTTGTTCTCTCACAAACCGTTCATTCATATTGAGATTATGATAAACCAAAACAACGAGGTCTTTTTCACATGTATAAATAGTGACCACATCATCCCTTATCTGGTGCTATTAGTTTCTTATTAGATCTGACATGTCAACCTAGCAAAATCATCTTACATGCTGTTGCTGGTGGTCAATATATTTGTAGTGGCTGCTTGCTTTCTGCACCTTCTCAAACGTGGTCAACGTGCCACCTGTAGCCTTCTCATCCACATCACTAATAAAAAAAAGAAAGTGGCATTAGATAATATGAACACCAGAAATCTTCCAATAACCAGCTTACTTTCTGGATCATTCAGTCAATTACTGCTATATAACCCAAATTATTGCCTAACCTACAACACTCCAAATTCTCTTCAGGATAGCAAAAGAAATTTTGTCAAATAATGATGTTCAAAATTATAGCTATAAATTGTGAGGACCAGGCCTTTTCCTCTACTCATGGGAATTTAGGAGAAAAGGGAGGAAAGGCAAAAGGAGAAGGTGTGATTTACGCCCTCTCCAGAAACACAAGGAGGACAGGCTCCAGCTGAAGGACAGAAGACACATGGGGACCTCAAGGGAAATAAACAGCCATCAGCTGAGGCAGCATCCACATGTGTCAGGAGGATGAGGTTTCACCCTCTGGGAGAACACGTGAGAATGACTCAGGACGGCACATCTGATTTAAGGTCTAGAACTAATCGAACTTCTCCATGTTCTACTCTGTGTGTTCTTGATAAATGTACACTTATTCTTTTTTTAAACAGATTTATTGAGATATGATTTGCATGCCATACAATTCACCTGTTTCAAGTATATGGCTTTTAATGTATTCACAGAGTTGTGCAACAATCACCAAAAGCAATATTAGAAGACTTTCATTACCCCAAAAAGAAACCACGCACCTCATAGTCACTCTTGCAGTCCTCCCCTTTCCACCATCTCTAGGCAACCACTCATCTACTTACTGTCCCTACGGATTTGCCTATTCAGGACTTTCATGTAGTGGAATAATATAGTTGGTGGTCTTTTGTGGCTTCTTTCACATGGCACAATGTTTTCAAAGTTCGTCCATGTTCTAGTATGTATTAGTACTTGATTCCTTTTCATGGTTGAACAATATTCCATAGTGTATACCACATTTGTTTATCCATTCATCCACTGATGGACATGTTTCCACCTTGAGGCTATCATGAACAATGCTACCATAAACATTCAAGTGACAGTTTTTATGTGGATAGACGTTTTCAATTCTCTTGGACATCTATCCAGGAGTGGATTTACTGAGTCACATGATAGCTCTATGTTTAAGCATCCAAGGAACTTCCATATTGCTTTCCAAATTGACTGCACTACTTTACATTCCTAACAATAGTGTATCACATCCTCTCTAGCACTATAATCTGACTTTTTTGTTCTACATGCTTACATTCACTCAATGATATTTTCAAGAATTTTGTCCAGGATGATCAAATTCTCCATATCTTAGGCTGTAGAAGTTTTCTTCCTATTTTAAGAGACAGTATGATAACTGTCAATCTCCTACAATCACTCCCATTCCCCAAGCTTGTCCAAATGTCACCATTTCTCAAAGATCACTTTGCATGAAGGCAAAAAAGAAGATATCCACTTGGGTCTTTTTCTTCAACACTGAGAAGAAGGTTTGCACAAATCCCCTCAAACATAGATTTTTTGAGTTAAATTAGTTTTGGTTATTTGGCATTAATTTATGCTTTTATTTCCCTATATTATTCCAATGTTGAGTTATAATAAGTAACATGTCATGAAATACAAAAATCAACATTATAAGAGAAAAGATTATGTAACAAAAAATTGGATAAAATATTTCCAATTGATAAATAAATATTATAGATGTGCACCTACGGATGGGCTTTCTTGGAAAGAGCATTATGAATCACCAGAGAAGTTATGGGGATATTCAGAGTGAAGGAGAAGGTGACGAATGGATCCATTTGGCAAGATCCATTCCTGGGTGAAGCACTCACATGGAGAGAAGGACAGGAGGAGAGAGGCTTGGGACTCCACACTCCTTCTGGGACACTACAGCTCAAGCTGTGAGGTGGCCCCGCCACCACCACCACACACCTCCAGACTGATCAGGGAGCTGCTTGAAGTCTATGCAGTGACATTGAACCAGACAACAGACACAACAGGGACCCAGTGGCTCCCATTCCCAGGTTGCTGCAACTGACCATTCAGAGCTCTGAAGTTCAGAACTCCTGGTCTACACAGGGATCAGCTTTGCTTCAGCTGCCTCCACATCACCCTGGCCAGGTCAAGAAGGCAACAGAGAAAGAAGACGGTCTCACATGCCCCATGACTGGGAGCTGAGCACTCCTCCCCTCCACAGAGGATTTGAGCAGAATGGCTGCCACATGCCACCTGAGAAGCCCTGTGGTGACGGCCTCCATGGGACATGGACAGGGGAGAGCCCTGGCCACCTAGCAGACTGGTCCTACAGCTCACCCCCCATGACCCCCACGCTGCCACCTGATCCTGTGGCTCTGCTCTTGAGGTTTTGGCGCTGCCGCTAGACCCCGCAGCTCTGCCCTGGCAGTCCCCACACTGCTGCCCAGCCCTGCAGCTCTGCCCCCATGGTTCCTGCACTGCTGTCCATCCCAGAGCCCCACCCATGCAGCTCCTGAGCTGCCTCCAGGACCCACAGCCTTGCCTAGACAGCTCCTGCACTGCCACTGAGACATGCAGCTCTGCCCACAAGGTTCCCAAGCTGATGCTGACACCTGTGGCCCCACCCCCATGGCTCCTACCAAATGCCTGGTAGAAACCACCACCCCCTGTCCCCTGTCCAGTGCTCTACCAGGGAAATGCTAATATTGAGCCACCATCATACCTGGACCCACTTAGAGTGAAGGTCCACAGCCTTGACACCCATGACCAATGCCTAGATAGCCTCACCCAACTGCCACTGTCACCACTGCATGGAGACCCAGGCAGAGCAATCTCCCATAATGCCAGCCTCCATAGAGAGGAACTCACCCAAACCCCACCACGAGCTTCCAACAGTAGCTTGTGGAATAACCCACCACTCCACACAAAGATCATGCAGCACCAGCTTGGACTGTGACAATGACATGCCGGGAATGTGGCCAACGTTTCCCGCAAAAAAACGGGTCCCTTTGGTAGAGTTGCAAGGGATAAGAAAATAATAGAGAAAAATGGAAAATAAAAGAAATAAAAGAATACACAAAAATATAGTTTTATAAGTTTATGAAGATTATAGGCAAAGCAGGATCTCAGGGGGCCTAGACCTTCTCTGTGGGTCTCAAAAAGCCCCGAATGAAGTCTTACATGGTAACTTATAGGGAATAGTGATTAGTTGCCAGGGGTAACAGATTTACATAACAACAGGTAGTTCCTCTCAGGTTAACAGATTTTCAAAAGGCTTCTACAGATCCTTTAACTAATTCTATCTACGTGAACAAATGGTTACAAAATCTTTCAAAGATTAACTTCTAAGTTCTAAGGTAAATTTATCACTTAACAGAGGGGTTAAACAGAGGTATATTGGCTCCATATTTATTAGGTTATTGTGAATGGAGACAGGTAGTCTGGAGTGTTTAAACAGGAGCTTGCTTTTAGTCATTCAGGCAGCTGTCTGTTCCAGGGGGCACTCCATTGTCAGCTCTCATCCCGTAGTTTTTAACAGATTCACTTTGCTTTACAAAGCAAATCCAAACCTTTGGGTCTGAGGAATGTGGCGCCTTGTGGGATACAGCCGCTACTGTCTTTCAGAGACGCCCTTCCGAGTGCAACAGCATTTGAAATGCAAACCAACACGTTCACATATTCCTTCAGGGCAAAGCTCTGCAAAACTCCTAAGACAAATTCTGTCTGCAAACACATTTATATTAATTCATGGAGCAACAACGACAGGGGAATAGGACAACAGAGGATAGCTGTATTACAGGCTCTCAGTACATCCACCCTCTCTTACCAGGTCAGTCTTCCAGAATAGGTCACAAGAGTGCCATCTAGTTACAACTCCTTCTTCTCACAAAGTAGGAGAGCTCCCAGCAAAGGAGAAGAGGTATACTGCAAATCCATTGGCCCTAAGCTGAGAGAAGAGGTTTCAAATGAGAAAAAACTCAGCAAAAGAACTCCAGAAGCATGAAAAAACAAGCTATTCAACACCCCCAAGAAATCACAATGGATCTACAGTAATGGGTGCCAACCAAAAGGAAATTGTCTAAATGTCACAAATGGAATTCAGAATAAGGATGGCAAATTAGATGAATGGATTGAAGAGAAAGTTGAAAACCAATACAAAGAGTCAAAAAAATATTTTAGGACATCAATGAAAAAAAAATGAAAAAGTCACTAAAGAGCTAGACAACATAAGAAAGGATATAACAGAACTCAAAGAAATAAAAGGGCCATTTAGGGAATTTCAAAACACAGCAGAAAGCTTCAACAACAGCCTAGACCAAGCAGAAGAAAGAATCTCAGACCCTGAAGACCTAGGCTCTCAAACTAACCCAATCAGTCAAAGATGCAGATAAAAGAATGAAGAAGAATGAACAATCACTCAGAGAAATATGAGATTATGTAAAGTGAGCCAATGTATGAATATATAGGTATCCCACAAGGAGAAGAAGAAAAACCAGAAAGCATGGAAAACTGATTTGACGGAATTATTGAGGAAAACTTCTCTAATATAACCAGAAATTCAGATATCCAGATAGAAGATGGTCATCAAACACTGGGAAGGTTCATAGCAAAGGGGATATATCCAAGACACATAGTCATCAATTTGGCCAAAGTCAAAATGAAGGAGAAAATTCTACATGCAAAAGGTGAAAGCAGTAACTAACCTACAAAGGAAAATCTATCAGGCTAACAGCAGACTTCTCAGCAGAGATCTTATAAGCCGGAAGGGATCGGGGACCCATTTTTAGTGTTCTTAAACAGAACAACTACTAGCCAAGAATTCTGTATCCTGCAAAACTAAGTTATAAAAATGATGGGGAAATAAAGACTTTTCCAGATAAGCAAACACTAAGGGGATTTGTTACTGATAGACCTGCCTACAGAAAATACTCAGAACTGAACTAGACATTGAACAGCACAATAGATACCCACCAGAGTAAAAACACCCAAAAGTTAAAACTCATAACTCTTATAAAACAGTAGCACAACAGAGAAAACAAAACAACAAGGTATCTTACAGCATGATGAACAAAACAGTATCCCACATATTAACACTAACACAGAACATGAATGGTCTTAATTCACCATAAAAGACACAGACCGGCTGAGTGGATGAAAAAACACACCCCAATATATGCTGTCTCCAAGAAGCACATCTAACTCCCAAGGACTCACACAGATTCAAGGTAAAGGGGTAGAAAAAAATACTCCACACAGATGGAAACCAAAAATGAGCAAGTGTAGCCATTCTCATATCAGATAAAACAGACTCTAAACCAGTATGGTAAAAAAACAAAAAAAAAGAAAGAAAAAGATGGTCATTATATGATGGTAAAGGGAACAATTCAACAAGAAGACATAACAATCCTAAACATGCATGCACCAACACAAAAGCTCCCAGATGCATGAAGCAAATTATACTATATCTAAGCAAAGACACAAACAGAAGCATCGTAATTGCTGGAGAATTCAACACCCCACTGACAGAGCTGGACAGATCACCAAAAATAAACACTAGACTTAAATGGAATTCTAGAACAAAAAGACTTTACAGACATTTACAGATCATTCTACCCAAAAACTACTGAATAAACATTCAGTACTCATTCTACTCATCAGGACATGGGACATTCTCCAAGATTGATCATATCTTAGGCCACAGAACAAATCTCAGAAAATTCAAAAAAATGAAAATCATACCACGTATCTTCTCAGATCACAGTGTAATAAAACTAGAAATCAATTCCAAAAGAAACACTCAAATCTACACAAAGTCATGGAAATTAAACAACCTGCTACTGAATGATCCTTGGGTCAATGATGAAATTAAGATGGAAATAAAAATATTCCTCAAACAGCAAAGGGGACACAAGCTATTAAAATCTACGGGATACAGTAAAAGCAGTCCTAAGGGGAAAGTTCACAGCCTTAAATATCTACATCAAAAAGACAGAAAGATCACAAATTAACAACTTAATGTCACTGAAGGAACTAGAAAAAGAAGAACAAACCAAATCCAAAGCCAGCAGAAGAAAAGAAATATCAAGGCTCAGAGCAGAACTAAACAAAATATGAACCAAAAAAATTTTAAAAATACAAAGGATCAATGAAACAAAAAGTTGGTTCTTTGAAAAGATAAACAAAATTGATAGACCATTAGCCAGATTAACCAGAAATAGAAAAGAAAGGACTCAGGCTGGGCGCGGTGGCTCACGCCTGTAATCCTCGCACTCTGGGAGGCTGAGGCAGGAGGATCGCTTGAGCTCAGGAGTTCGAGACCAGCCTGAGCAAGAGCGAGACCCCATCTCTACCAAAAAAATAGAAAGAAATGAGCTGGACAATTAAAAATATATAGAAAAAATTAGCTGGACATGGTGGTGCATGGCTGTAGTCCCAGCTACTTGGGAGGCCAAGGCAGGAGGATTGCTTGAGCCCAGGAATTTGAGGTTGTTGTGAGCTGGGCTAATGTCACGGCACTCTAGCCCAGGCAACGGAGTGAGACTTTGTCTCAAAAAAAAAAAAATTAAAAAAAAAAGGAAGGACTCAGATAACCTCAATGAGAAATGACAAAGGAGACATTACAACTGATACCACAGAAATGCAAAATATCATTTGTGAATACTGTGAAAACCTCTATGCACACTAACTAGAAAATGGATAGGAAATGGATAAATTCCTTGAAATACACAACCTCTCAAGCCTGAATTAGGAAGAAATAGAAATCCTGAATAGCCCAGTAACAAGCAGTGAGATTGAAGCAGTAATAAAAAAACTCCCAACCAAAAATCCCTGGACCAGATGGATTCATAGCTGAATTCTGCCAGACCTACAAAGAAGAACTGGTACCTATTCTGCAGAAACTATTCCATAACAGTGAGAAGGAGGAAATCCACCCAAACTCATTCTATGAAGCCAATATCACCTTGATACCAAAGCCAGGAAAGGATGTGACAAAAAAAGAAAACTATGGACACCCCTTATGAGCATATTTGCAAAAATCCTCAACAATATACTAGCAAACTGAATTCAACAGCACATCACAAAGATAATTCACCATGATCAAGTGGGTTTCATCCTAGTATTCAAGGATGGTTTAACATATTCAAATCAATAACCATGATTTACCACATAAACAGAATGAAAAACAAAGCTCATATGATCATCTCAATAGGTGCAGAAAAAGCATTCAATAAAATCCAGCACCTTTTCATGATAAAAACCCTCAACAAACTAGGCACAGAAAGAACATACCTCAAAACATTTAAAGTCATATATGACAAACCCATAGCCAACATCATACTAAATGGGGAAAAGTTGAAAGCGTTCCCCCTAAGAACTGGAACAAGACAAGTGTGCTCACTGTTACCACTTCTATTCAATATAGAATTGGAAGTCCTAGCTAGAGCAATCAGGCAAGAAAAAGAAATAAAAGGTATCCAAATCAAGAAGGAGAAAGTCAAATTATCCCTGTTTGCCCACAATATGATCTTGTGTCTAAAAAACCCTAAAGATTCCACCAAAAGTCTCCTACAATTGATAAATAAATTCAGCAAAGACTTAGGTTACAAAATCAATGTATACAAATCAGTACCATTTCTATACACTAATAACAGTCAAGCTAAGAGTCAAATAAGGACTCAACACCATTTACAATAGCTATAAGCAAAATAAAATACCTAGGAATATACTTAACCAAGGAGGTGAAAGATCTCTGCAAAGAGAACTGCAAAATGCTGGTGAAAGAAATCATAGATGACACAAACAAATGAAAAAACATCCCAAGCTCATAGATTGGTAAAATCAGCATCGCTAAAATGTCCATACTGCCCAAATTGATTTACAGATTCAATGCAATCCTCATCAAAATACCAATGTCATATTTCACAGATCTAGAAAAAAATAATTCTATCTTTCATTTGGAAATAAAAAAGAGCACAAATTGCCAAAGCAATCTTGAGCAAAAAGTGTGCAAAAGACATGAACAGAAGTTTTTCAAAAGGAAATAGAACAATGACCACTAAACATATGAAAAAAATGCTCAACATCACTAATCATCAGGGAAATGCAAATTAGAACAACAATGAGATACCACCTTACCCCTATCAGAATGGCCATTATTAAAAAGTGAAAAACTAATCAATGCTGGCATGAATGTAGAGAAAAAGGAATGCTTAGACACTGTTGGGGGACTGAAAATTAGTACAACCTCTATGGAAAACAGTACAGAGATTCATCAAAGAAATAAATGTAGAGTCACCATTTGATCCAGCAATTCCACTACCATATGCCCAAAGGAAAAGAAGTCATTTTATCAAAAAGACACCTTTTTTTTCTTTCTCCACAAAATACAAATAGTTTATGCAATTCTGATTTGGTGGTGCTTTTACAGTCAACACAAAGTTCAACACCTTTAAATTTAAATGAAAAAGTAGACGATCTATTTTAGAATTACAATTTCAAGAAAAAAATATGTATTTATATGCTGACTTTACATATACAAACAAAAATTGGACTTTGAAGCCCTAACATTTCAAAATTATTCGTCCTCCTCCATACAAACCTATTATTATTCAGCAATAGTACTACTGATTTAAAAACAGAAGGTAAATATATCCTTCGGATGTAACGCTTTGTCTTTAATTTGTACAACTCACCAAGGCTGTTTTCATTCTTAGCACCCCAGGTTTACCAGGATGTGATCCAAAGCAAACCAGCATAGATTTTTCAAGGAAAACCTTTTCCAGAAACTTCATTACCTATTTCTTTCCTCTACTATGAAGAAGCTGTCCCCACCTGCATGATTCTGAACAGTGTGTTGACATTGTTGCTTCAAATTGCATCCCGGCAGGCAGTGATCACCTGGTTCTTTGGTTTTCCGACACGCAAATGACCTGCTCTTTGAATTGCTTGATTGACTGCTTTGAGGTTTTCCAATAGCTCTGTGTGATTGTTACAGCGAATTTTATATTCATTTAGCAAGTCTTTATTAAGGTCATAGAGTTCCTGAACTCAGATGTTTATAGCAGCACAATTCACAATTGCAAAGATGTAGAATCTACCTAAGTGCCTATCAATTCACAAGTGCATTAAGAAAATGTGGTGTGTATATATACCATGGAGTACTACTCAGCCATCAAAAGGAATGAAATAATGTCACTTGCAGGAACATGGATGGAACAGGAGACCGTTATCCTGAGTGGAATGGAAAAACAAACACCACCTGTACTCACTAATAAATGGAAGCTAAACAATGGGCACACACAGGCACATAGAGATGTAAAGGTCATCGTAAATCAAGAAGGAGGGAAGGTAAGAGTGTGTGAGGGGTAAAAACTTACCTATTGGGTACAATGAACATTATTCCAATGATGGGCACACTAGAAGCCCCAACTTAAGCATTTTACAAGGTTTCCATGCAACAAAAACATTTGTTCTCCCTTAATATTTTGAAATAAAAAATATTTTCTTCCCAAACATAACTTTAAATTATCTGCCATTTTAATTATCTAATTCGAATCCAACCCCCTCCTCATTTCAGCATGCTTAAAGCTCTCTATAAATCTGAACTATCTCTGTACAGCTTCTCACATTTCCTAGGTGGCGTAGTTAATTGCTGCATATATTTGATCCAATGCCTAAACCTAATTCTACTTGCATTTGACTGAGTTCAAGTCCTGTCCAGTCCTCTGGAATTAATCCTCCAGAAAGAAGGGGAAAGCATCTGAACAGTACCAAGGTGCTAACTTAGGGTAGAGTAAGGAAAAAGCCTTGAGGAGTAACAAACATCCCTGTGATTTTGTCCGTTTCTTTACAAAGAAGCCTCTGAGGTGAAAGGAGCATCTATACAGGGACATCTAGTGGCAAAGGGGAATCAGCGCAGTGACTGGCTCCTTGGCAGTCCTGGAACCTTACCTTCGCTCTATCTTCATGTATGGGGAAAAATTCCTGAATTCTGGGTATTGGCCGTTTATAGTATTTATGTCAGCAATAGAGCAACAACAAAATTACTTGAAAAAGCAAAGAATTTGAGCTAAATTTTCTTTCACAATAACAGAAATTAGGCTTATAGCCAAGATGGATTTGTATTCACTACGTTTCTATATTTTTTCAAGCCATAGTACTATTAAGAAGTAAAGGAACAGTTTTGCCAAAATTAATCTCTCTAGAAACATTAAAAGCCACAATAAACCAATCGCCCTTTATGTTGTAGAACATTAGTTTAATAGCATTACTTTATAGAGCAATATGACCATAATAAAAAAACTAATAGAAAATTAATGATCTATATCACAATCAAAATCATTAAAATGAAATAACAATGAATCTTAATTAAACCATTTGGCATCCTTAAAATGTTTTCTTGTGTGCCTTTTTGATAGAAATTGTTTTGCTTTTTTCTTTAAAATGAGATAGAAAATTAAACAAAAACTTACTGCAGGTAGGAGGCGGGAGGGGGGATGTGTATATTCACACCTAATGGGTGCGGTGCACACGGTCTGGGGGATGGACACGCTTGAAGCTCTGACTCGGGTGGGGCAAAGGCAATATATGTAACCTAAACATTTACACCCCCGTAATATATTGAAATTAAAAAAAGAACTGCATTGGAAATACTATTTCTCCCCTTAGCTTTCTTTCCTGCTGGAACAGAAAAAGCAACTGCTTTTCAGGTATTCAGGTATTCCTGGAGGGTTGTGGAGCCAAAAACAAAAGGGAGAGCATTTTGATCTGATCTCAGATCAATGTTTTGATTTTAAATTAATTACTGACCTTAATCATTTCAACAGACCAGCCTGGGATCTTGCTCAAGGCTAAACTCCAGAAGCGCCATTTAATGATTATTTTGTTTTTGTTTTGCCTTCCTCTCCTAAGTTATCCTTCACCGTCAGGGGAAACCAACCTGTAGCACTTCTGGCTCTTTCCATGTACCTGCCTTTATTTTTCCTAATAATTACTCTTCACCATAATTTCTCATTTTTACTGATATTAACATGGACTTTAATATTTTATTGACAAATTCGCACTCACATGAGTTTATGAAAACAGTAAGCTTGTATTTGAATTGTTATCCAGTCATCAGGGACAGTTCATATTCTCATTTTTGTGGACACCTTACTTCTAACTTTCCCAACACTTACTATCCTCCCTTTAAACTTCTCAGCATTTACCAGTCATAAAATAATTTGGCATTGATTTTTATTGAGGAAGCCTTAAATTACTAAACACCTCATTTCACCCACTCCCAGGTCATAAGTTGATCCTATTTTTATGCAACTATCCATATAGCATATAAATGTATGATATGATATATGATAAATAAATGCATATATATACAATAAGTAAACAAAGTAGTAAAAACTTTAAGAACATTGAGCAACTTGTCTTAGCTAAAAAAAGCAACAAAAGCATAACCAGTGATTATCTGAATCCAGGTGGAAGAGATGCGGAAAGGGTGTCTCATTCTAATGAATTTAAACATATAGAGTATAATTGTGAAAATGTATGATTATACAGTCACTCGATTATTAAGTATAGATTTCTCAATCTTTTACCCTATATCTTGTCCCCAAATGTCCCATATATCCACGCTTTTTCTCAGACTTCAATGGGTACAATACCCATAGTGGCTAGGATTTTTGAAATTCGCAATCAAAGGTCACACTAGACTTCTAGATTTGGGGTACAGTTAGGCTGACAAAGTCATTACCGTGTAACTCATCCAAAGGGCAAATTAGGATATAGTTAGAGAGGACTTGAATTGGAAGAACTGTGTGAACTTATGGTTTTGATAGACAGATAAATACATACATATCTATACACATACTACAGAAATAAGTATAGATATGCGTATGTTTGTATGTATTATTAATATGTATATTTTTATTCCCTGATCTGCCCATTAAAAGGCCTGGAAGCAATGATACACCAATACCAATGAGCACAGCTGTGTCCAGATCTTGGCTTCTAATTATCATTCTCCACTAAAAGAAAATAACGCTTCATGGAGAAATGGCTGACTACAGGCAGAATTGAAGCAGGGGAAGGACAAGATAAGCCCAGAACACCTTATTAGTCCAGAGATCAAGGAAGCATGCAAAGAATGATGAGGATATGTCAAAAGGACACAAAAGCCAGCTTGAACAAACACCTTCTAGCTAAATTAGGGGCAATTTGAGCATATCAAACAAAGACAATAATAGATTATAACCTACTGAATCAAATAGAACACAGATTTAAATAACTGGGTCAATTGAAATTTTGATGAAGAGATGTGTTATTAAGGGATTACACCACAAAATACTTACTTATTACAAAGGGAAAACAGAGTAAGTTTACAGTGGAAAAGTCTGAGAGAGACCCCCTTACTCAAGTGATCAAAGGAAACACCATCAGCAACAGGATAAATCAAAATCATGTGCAACATGATAGGGTGCAATGAGAAGAACTTAGCATCTCTTCCAGCATGTTTCTAACAGACTCACAACTGAATCAAATTAAAGGACATTCTTCAAAATAATTGGCCTTTTATTTTCAAAAGTGTCAAGATTGTGAAAGTCAAGACTAAGGAACTGTTCCAAAATTAAGAAAGCAGAAGAGACATGAGACCTAATTACAATGAGTGATTCTACTGAATCCTTTTCCTCTAATTGGCGTGATTGGGACAATTGATAAAACTTTAATAGATTCTGAGAAATATACCACAGTAATGTATCAATGTAAATTTGCTGATTTAGTGGTTGAATTTGGTTATGTAGGAGAATGTCCTTTTTGTAAGAAATACACATTATTCAGGAGTGAGCAACACACTACTAAATGATTTGGAAAAAAAAAATAGTACTATACTATACTTCCAACTTTTTTGTAAATTTATGTTTATTCTAAAATTTTAAACATTGTACACTATATATGAAAGTCTATGCAAGCATTTGAGTAGAATTGTTTTCAAAATATTCATATAAAATATATTGAGAACCAACTTTCCACATCCATTTCATGAATTTACTATTTGGTTGGAAAATTCATCACCCTGTAACTGTTTAGACAGCAGTATAATTATTTTTTTTCTGTTTGACATGATTCACTCAAAAAATAGTCAATGAATACATAGCAGGGAAGATAAGGATACCAGCGAATAAGGTAGACAACACCTTGGTCGTTTTCAGTTTATATTCTGTTGAGGACATAGCCAATAAACAAGTAAAGAAACAATCTCAGACAGTGGCTGTGACATGAAGAAAATAAAACAAGGTAACGTGAGCGAAAGTAGATTGTGTAGAAGAAGGTGACTTTAGAGAAAGTGGTCAGAGAGGAGCCTCCGTGGGAAGATGATATTCCAGTGATGAGAACAAGCTGTGAGAAATTCTGGGTAAAGATGGCCCAGACAAGGGAAACACATTGTACAGCAGCCCTGGGCAAGAGTGAGTGTGGTGCTTTGCCGGAAGGGAAGTGCAGCCACAGTGGCTGGAAGAACAAGCAAGGGGAGTTGATAAGAAATGAGGCCTGAGATGAGATCTAGGGGCGAAGTCACACGGGCCCTTGCCGGCCATGTTGACAAGTCAGGGTTCCATTCTAAGAGCACTGGGTAACCATGAAAGTTTGACCTTTAATGACCTCTCTTACCTTTACCAAATCACATTGTCTGTACTACAGGACAAATGGATTGATTGCTAAGATAAGAGAAAGGTAGCAAAGTGAAAAGTGATAAATTAGGAAGTTATTATAGTCCAAATGGGAATTGATTTGGTTAAAAAAAAACAGGATAATAGTTGAGACATGAAGAAGCAGACAGACTTGGGAATGTGTTTTGGACTTAATTCACAGCACACTTTTGTAAAATATGTATTTTTGGTTGAGCAAATTCTGTGTGTTTAACTTCTTTGTATTAATATTTTAGTACATAACTCTCTAATCTTGGCAGGAATTAAGTAATTAGGAGCCTATGAGTCTAGTTAGACCAAAAAAAAAAAACCAAAACAAATTAGGACAAAGTGAAAGTGGAAGAAGAAAGGATTCCTTTTGATATGCACTTCTTTCAATAATAATAGTCACTCTATCCTAGTGTAAGAAGTGCTAAGTAGCATTAGTTTTTACTCAAAAGAAGTGCAAGATTGACATAAAATGAGCACAAAATTGTCTTGTGAAGCAAGAAAGGAGAATACATTTACAAATGAAAAAAGAAAAAAGAAAAAGGAAATGAGATGTCAGGAAACACCATAACCCTGAATGGTTGCACGGTGAGTTGGAGGAGAGAAGGAGAGCTTGAAGAAATCAGAATGTTAGCCCTGCACTCTGGAAGTGTAACTAGGGGATACAGCACCTTTACTAACTAAGAGAAGGAAGTGTTGAGCTGTTCAATTTAACTAAAACCTGGAGGAAATACACTCCCGGAGCCCACTGTACCCCACAAACAAACTTTGCAAGGTCAAATGGTCCACCCGGATTAACTTACCTTCCTGAGAGCAGTGTTCTCTGGAGGCGAAGGGACCCAGAATACACCACTGTGAATAGCTGGGTTTTTTCCCTCCTGAACTCCCCTTATCTAAAAGTAAAGTTTTGCAAAAGAATTCAACTGTCGTAAATAGACTCCCCTAGGAGTTTCACAACCAGGGAAGACTAACTCCTATAACCAGAGAAGAGAAGTCAATACAATGATAAGAAATTGCCTAAACAGGCATCCTCACAAACTATCACATCTCCCATCTATTCTCCTAAGGGCCCTTTTATCTTTCCTAAAAATCATTTGTTTTCCAATATGTACCAATCTTCCCTCTCTTTCTCCTATCAAAATGGTATATAAGCCCCAAGTTCTAACCACATCTTTGAATCACATGTTTCTGTGAAGTCATTCAGATGTACATGAATGACAATCTCTTTTCTCTTGCCGATTTGTTTTTTTGTTAGTTTAAGTCACAAGTCCCCAATAGCTAACCCTAAGAGGATAGAGAAAAAAGAAAGAGGAAGAAAAAGAATTCCTTTTATAAAATAAATCTGACCTCATAAGCTTCTCCCAAATAAAGAACAAAACTCATTCCTCACCCAGTGGTTATTCTTGCAGCAAATTAAATTTAGAGGCCGGGCGCGGTGGCTCACCCCTGTAATCCTAGCTCTCTGGGAGGCCGAGGTGGGCGGATTGTTTGAGCTCAGGAGTTCGAAACCAGCCTGAGCAAGAGCGAGACCCCGTCTCTACTAAAAATAGAAAGAAATTAATTGGACAACTAAAAATATATAGAAAAAATTAGCCGGACATGGTGGCGCATGCCTATAGTCCCAGCTACTGGTGAGGCTGAGGCAGGAGGATCGCTTGAGCCCAGGAGTTTGAGGTTGCTGTGAGCTAGGATGATGCCACGGCACTCTAGCCCAGGCAACACAGTGAGACTCTGTCTCAAAAAAAAAAAAAAAAATTAAATTTAGAGATTATTTTATATCCCAACCAAACCGTACAAAGAATTTTAAGCAACGCACAACAAAAACACATATAGTAAAATAACAAAATATCAATAACGATACAACCTTTGGAAATTTTAAGGCATGCATAGGGAGGGATAAAAGCAAGTATTCAGATTTAGGTGTCTGTATAATTCGTTTTTCTCTCTAAAGTAGTCAAAGAGAAGAAGTTATTGTTGATTTTTGTTGTTAAAATGACGAATAAAGATACAACTATTCCTCAAAGAGCGCAGAACTTTTCTTATCGCTTAGAGCTACATGGGAATTTCTCACATGGGACTTCCCTAATAGGGCACTGGGCCATGTTATAGGAAACATGCTTGACAACATTTCCACTGCCAGTATAGTACCAGATTTCATAAGAACATTTCTTGTAGCATTACTCTGAGAAATGGAAGGCAATTCTTCACAAGGGGGCAAAGTGGGGCAAATGAGCTAATTAGCATTTCTGTTTGCCAAGCATTCTCAAAACTGGGCTTCTTAAATCTCTACCATCCCTGGTGATACTGATCAACAGAGTTGCCAGAAGCCAGACTAAGAGTTCCACAGCTCCTCAGAACATAGCAGGGCTCTTATTTGGTACATTTTCAAAACTATACATAAATGATAAGCCCCAAAGGAGACAGAACACTTCAAAGCACAGTTTTTTGCTTGACTGGTGACAACAATGATTAAAGTGCAATTAAGATGAGACAGCAAGAGAAATTTAGCTGGAAGCATTCTAGGCAAAGAAAGTGACTCCAGGTCTGGCTGCCTAAATGCATGCGTTTTGGAAAGTCGTTTACCTTCTGTGTCTCCATCCCTAAGGCAACTAAAGTATCTATATGCTACGGGTAAAGTTAGGTGATACAAAGGCATGTCAAAGACTAGGGAAAGTATACTCCTTTCATCATTAGCCACCACTAATCCACTACTTGTCTTTGAAGGAGGAGCAAAGCTACCACCTAGAACACACAGCACTTGAACAATGAACAACCAATTGGAGCAAGTCATTTAAGAGTTCGTTGCTTTCCAGAGGGTTACAAGTATGAACTGGAAAAGAAGAGTGAATTTATCCTTGAGACTCAATGAATTATTTTCAAGAAGACGCAGGAAAGTCAAAAGTATGGAATATGACATGTTCAACAGATGGTTCTATTTTTGATCACATGCAAAGTCAAAGTGTACCAATAATCAAGAAGTAAAAAAAAAATTAGCAGGCAATTTTGTCCATATGTTTTAAATAGAGCTACAAAGTTTATTTCTCTTTCTCTAATTGTTTCCAGGAAGTGATTTCTCCTTGTCTGCCTATGGATAACAAGATAAGGAAAATTGTGTCATTGGCTTTTGGAAGGCTAGTTGTCCAGTTAGTTGGTTAACCAGTTAGCGGCTCTAATTTAAAAAAAAGCAGATCACTTAAAGGAAAACTAATGAAATAGGTTGCTTTCTTTTGAAGGACAGTAATACAGCAACATGGTTAAAAGTATGGATTTGGAGTCAAAATTCCTGGGTTTAAATACTGGCTTGCTAGATGACCAAGAGCAATTTACTCACCTCTCTATATTTTTGTTTCCTTATCTGCAAAGGAAGGGATGGTAACTCTAAGCACACCATCAGATCATTTTGAAGATTAAATCACATAACTAATATAAAGCACTTGGAATAGGTTCTACTTTAAATCAAGTGCTCAAGGCCGGGCGTGGGGGCTCACACCTGTAATCCTAGCTCTCTGGGAGGCCGAGGCGGGCGGATTGTTTGAGCTCAGGAGTTCAAAACCAGGCTGAGCAAGAGCGAGACCCCATCTCTACTAAAAATAGAAAGAAATTAATTGGACAACTAAAAACACATAGAAAAAATTAGCCGGGCATGGTGGCGCATGCCTGTAGTCCCAGCTACTCGGGAGGCTGAGGCAGGAGGATCGCTTGAGCCCAGGAGTCTGAGGTTGCTGTGAGCGAGGATGACACCACAGCACTCTAGCCTGGGCAACACAGTGAGACTCTGTCTCAAAAAAAAAAAATAAATCAAGTGCTCATAAATGTTCATTGAAATGATTATACCTTTAGCAAAGTGACTTGTGGTTACTAAGCTAACCACCTATCCTGAGAGGTCGCCCCACTAGGTAACTGCTGAGAAACACTGAAGAGGAAGCTTCAATGCTGACATAGTCTAAGCTAGACTCAGTAATTCAACCATTCGACCATTTCTATTCTCAAAGCATATGATTTATTCTAAATAAATTTTCTCCCAAAAATGTTTTCCCCTCATAAAATTCATTCCAATATTTCAAATGCAGCTTATATTTACTTTAACTAGCTAAAGAACATTCCATCTCACATAAACACATTTTTAAAAAAATAATTAAAAGAAACAATGAGATTCCATATGGAGAAAGAAGACAATGAAAATGTGTTCATGATCTGAACTTCATAAATTATAGTTGGAATGTTTGTACAGCTGCACTATTTAATTGGTTTATTATCTGCCCAGAATTATGAGCAATACAAGGGGCATATTGCTAGACTACTCTTTTTATCCTGTTGAAAGTTAGTTAAAAACTTTTCACAGAAGCAATTTAGTTTACAGATGGAGGCAATTGGTTCACTTTGAATTTGATGGACTAGGGGAAAGATGGGAACTTCTGTACATTCTACATATATCAAGAATTTGGCTATTGGCCGGGCACGGTGGCTCACGCCTGTAATCCTAGCACTCTGGGAGGCCGAGGCAGGTGGATCACTCAAGGTCAGGAGTTCGAGACCAGCCTGAGC
>NW_012153951.1:299158-380123 GCF_000956105.1 Propithecus coquereli
AAAAGAACATATTTAAAATACCAAAGAATAAAATAAGTTTTAATGAAATAATCCTCCCAGATAGACCAGCACAATTAGAACATCAGTAAGCCATAAGGGCTAAACTGACAGCTGCTATGCTCATGATTTAGTTCTAACTTCCCCCACCTGACTGGTGCCACTACCATACAAGGCTGGTTGGCAAGAGTTTATGGAGGTTGAGTACACCAGTCTTCTATCAGCTTTTGACAAGGGTGCACTGTGTTTCTGTTTGAAGTGGAATTTGTGAATAGTTGCACAGCTCGACAGTATTTTTTAATTCTGTCTGCTTAACAGCCCCTCATGTCAAAGATATTGAAAACTACAAAACACTGATGAAAGAAACTGAAGGAGAAACAAATAAATAGAAAGATATCCTGTATTCATGGATTAGAAGAATTAATATGTTAAAATGTCTACACTATCCAAAGCAGCATACAGATTCTCTGTATAAGTAAAATAAGTAAAAAACACAATCTCTATCAAAATTCAAATGGCATTCTTTACAGAAATAGAAAAAATAATCCTAAAATTCACATAGAATCATAAAAAACCTTGAATAGCCACAGCATTACTGAGAAAGAAAAACAAAGTTGGAGGTATCACACTTCCTTATTTAAAATTATACTACAATGCTCTAATAATCAAAATAGTATGGTACTGGCATTGAAAACATAAACATAGACCAATGGAAAAGAATAGAGTGCCCAGAAATTGGTACAAACACACAGTCAATTAATTTTCACAAAGGGCACCAAGAGGACACAAAGGGGAAAGGTAGTCTCTTCAAAAATGTTGCTGGGAAAACTGGATTTGCATACACAAAAAAATGACATTGGACCCTTATCATATACCATACACAAAAATCAACTCAAAATGGATAAGAGACCTAAATGTAAGATCTGAAACTATAGAATTTTCACAAGAGAACATAGGGAGAAAGCTCCTTGACATCGATCTTGGCAATGATTTTTTTTGACATCACACCAGAAATTCAGACTACAAAAGCAAAAATAAATACACTGAACTATATTAAACAAAAAAGCTTCTGCATAGCAATCAACAAAATGAAAAGGCAACCTACAAACTGGGAAAAATATTTGCAAACCACATATCTAATGAGGGGTTAATATCCAAAATATATAAAGAACTCTTATAACTCAATAGCAAAAAACAAATGACTCGATAAAAAATAAGCAAAGGACCTAAAAATGGCCAACAGGGTTGGGAATGCAGATTAGGACAGCCATTATGGAAAACAGTATGGAGATTTCTCAAAAAATTAAAAATAGAATGACCATATGACCCAGCAATTCTCCTACTGGGTATACATCCAAGGAAATTTAAATCAGTGTGTCAAAAAGATATTTTCACTCATATGTATATTGCAGCACTACTCACAATAGCCAAGAATCAACGTAAGTGTACATCACAGATGAATGGATAAAGAAAAAGTGGTATATATACATAATGGAATACTATTTAGGTATTTTTTAAAATTCTGTCATTTGCAGTAACATGGATAAATCTGAAGGACATAATGTTAAGTGAAATAAGCCAGGCAAAGAAAGACAAATACTGTATGATCTCACTTACATGTGGAATCTAGGAAAGTTGATCTCATAGAAGTAGAGAGTTGAATGATGGTTAACAGAGTCTGGAGAGGAAAACGCAAGGGGGAATATGGGGAGAGGTCAGACAATGGATACAAAGTTACAGTTAGATAGGAGGAAAAAGTTCTGGTGTCCTACTACACAGGAGGGTGACTAGCTAATAAGAATGTATCGTGTATTTCAAGGTAGCTAGAAAAGATGATCTTGAAAGTTATCGCCACGAAGAAATGATAAAGGTTTGAGGTGACGGACAGGCTAACTACCCTGATCTGATCATTATACAATGTATACACATATTGAAACATCACAGTGCACCCCATAAAGATGTACAATTATCATGCGCCAGTTATAAGTAAAATTTTTTAAAGCTAAAAAATTTAATTAGAATATACCATTCAAAAAGCGGCCAACCAGTATACAAAAAGGTGCTCAACATCACTAACTATCAGGGAAATGAAAATTAAGACCACTATAAGATATCACCCCACACCCATTAGGACGGCTATTATCAAAAAGACAAGGGATAACAACGGTTGGCAAGGGTGTGGAGAAAGGGAACCCTAGCACACTATTGGTGGAAACGTAGATTGATACAACCATTATCAAAAACAGTATGGAGATTCCCAAAGACATTAAAAAATAGCTTACCATAAGATCCAACAATCCCTCTTCCAGGTATATACTCAAAGGAGATGAAATCTCACCAATTTCCTGAAAGGTATCTTCATAGAATGCACAGAAAGAACACTGACCTGTAAGACTTAGGTTTTAGGTTCTTCCATGAATCAAATCTTCCTTTGATCCCAGTTTCCTCAGCTCAAACTACAACTCAGAAATTTATTTTCTCACATAAAAAGAAGTCCAGAGGTAGGGCAAGTTTTAGGGTTAATTGATTCAATGCTTGAGGATCTCATCAGAAAGTACTCTCTCTGCTTTCTTGTCCAAAGCACCAACTTCATCCTAACAAGGTCATGAGATACCAGCCAGCAGCAACTGGGACCACATATTTCCTCATTCGCCTTGTGAATGTGCATCTTGCCTTAAGGAGTAAACCAATCACAGCCACTAGAGTAAATGTCACAGGACATTCATTACCTGAGACTTATGGTTCTCCATTACAACTGCACCTTAGAATTGCCTAGGAAGTACTTTTTAAAACACCCAACTCCCACACCCCAAAGACTCCAATTCAGTATGTCTGGGGTGGGACCGGAACATTTTCACCTTTTAAAAGCTCTTCAGATGATTTAAGTGTGTAAGTAGAAACACTACTTCAGAGTAATTAGGATGCACCCCTAAAGTTAGAGAAGGGGGTATGAAGAAGGCAATCAAGAAGTGAATACTGTAGTAGATACAGCTTTGTAGCATATACACCTTTAAACAGTCAAAGTGTACATTTGCATATTAATTGTTCAACAGTAAAGAAAGTTAGTTAGTGTTGTTTTTTCTGGCTACTTAACAAAGAAGGGTCATGGAAGACAGAAGAAAAGGAAGAGCTAATTTCTGAGGGAAGCGCCAAGAACAAAAGCTCCTTTTACTCGTCTCAGACAAACATTCTTGTAGAAATTTCTGAGATAGATTAGACATAGATGAGCTATACCAGGATAAAACAGGGGGTTCAATAAAGAGCGTATAGTCCGGAGGTCAAGGTAAGGTTGCCATTCAGGAATCTGAACAGACAGGAAAGTCAGTATCAGGATCCTGGGGACCAGGAGGTGACCGTGATCTGAGGCAGAAGCTATTTCCATCAGGCGAGGAACTGATTCAAGAGGGTAGGCAATTCAGAGCCCATAGAAGAGAACCATTGTGGAAATTAAATTAGCTAGAATTGGTGCAAAAAAAAACAGCAGTTGCAGACGCCTTTCAAGTCTAACTGTCTGTCTTCCTTTTATACAAAGACAGAGAAGAAAAGGAACTCTTCCCAAAGTAATAGTGAGACCTCTGAATAGGCAATACTTCTTGCTATGGTGCCTTTAGCAGAATTTTTCCTGCCAAGGTGCAAGGCTCACCAAACACTTGGGTTCTAGCCAAAAGTGATTGAAAATACAGAACACTAACAACTCAAAAAACACCCATCAAACAAATATGTGGTAAATGAAGGATGTGGGGAAATGTAAGACAGACATTCCAAAATGCGTCAAGAACAGATATAAGAAAAGCAATGATGTAAACGTTTTATCAAAATGGCATTAGTGAGGTCATTAATGATGTCTGAATGTTGGCAACTCAAAGAGTCTTGGGTATGTAAGCAGAATCACACAGAACACAGTTCTGGCAAAGTTACAAATAGGAAGCACTTGTGCAAACATTGTGTGACAATGCCCTTTGGGAAAGGCATGAGTGTAGTCCAAGAAGAAGTGTTATTTATCCCGTCTAAAGCAGCAGTCAGCTAATTCCTGATCACTTATTTCTACAGGCCCTCTTTCTAATTCCTTCAGAGTCAAATCATCGACAGATTGTGTCCGGCAGCCATCAATAGAACAACTATCCAACACATACCATTTAAACTCAAATGAGAATCAGAAAGCCCTTCTGTCTAAATTAAACTCTTTATCTTTCAAGAGAGTTCCTTCTCCTGTCTTAGAACTGCATCCACTGCAAGTCCTGGACAAGTTGCCAGTAATGCCTCCACGATTCTCATTCTCCCTAAGAGCTTAATTTTATATGTTTTTTGCCATTATAAGGGGACGGATGGGGGCAGTTTGGAATGAGAAAATTTAATTAATGAAAATGATGTGACTATAAAACAAGAAAGAGAATTGAAGACAAAAATGAGACAATCCTCAGGAAAATTCATTCAGCCAATATCTGTAAGAGCCTCTGATAAGCCAGACATCATAAATAGGCCTAAGATCACAAAGGCTTTCTGTTGACTGACAGCGAAAGAAGTGACTAATAGGATTTGTAAACCAAAGCTTGGGAAGGCGATGATGGAAGGGTATTCGACCTGAAATGACAGTTCATGAAAATTCTGTAAGCGGTGTTTTGGTGGACTGGAGAGATGAAGGAATGAGAAATGGAGGTCAATTACTTGTGCTGTAAATTTAAGTTAGTACATGTGGCATTTGCTCCTTCCACAGTTTTAAGTGATTTTGAGATTTATCAATCTATGTACTTCAAGTTGTTAATATATCCCACAGCATTGAACCATAGGACCATATGTCGAAATTGGGCTCCAAATGTACGTCTTTCAAGAAGTCTTTTCTCCTTGGATCACTCTGCAGCTGTCCCGTCAGGGCCTATTGACACTATTTCGTATAATGCAATAGCCGTATTGTGGGGAGTTAAGCCCATAGATGCACACCGGTTGTGCTCACATCCCGGCTCTAAAACTTACAAGTTGTATGACCCTAGATTTTCTCAATGAATGATCCCTTTTAAAAGCCCTTGTCACAGTTCTTAGAACAGGAAAAAGAAATTCTTCTTGATTTGTTTTGTACACATACGTTTGGTCTCAAGAAATGTCTATTGAATAACTGTCTTCACAAATGAACTCCAATGCATGGAAATACAATGATCGTACCTGAATAGCTTCACTTACAAATGGTCAAATGTCTGGAATTCAGAGCATTCTTTTTATAGTGTGTCAGAAATTCTGAGCATTTTTCTTATATTGTGTTGGGTTAGTAGGATCAGATTTGAGGGTTACACTGACTGTAGGAATGTGTGCCTACATCCGTGAACTTTAAGATCTGACATGCGCAGGCTCAAATCCAGCCGCTCATGTGTCTCTTAGCCTCAAACATCCACAATGTCCCCCCAAATAAGATAGAAGAAATTGGGGAATAACTTCTGGATAGCCATTTTAGACAAAAGACACAAGAATAGAAGACTATAAAGTATAAACATTATGATAAATCTTCAGTACTCTAGCCAGACTCTGTGCCAGGCCATCTCTTCCTGGAGGGATCCAAGTGGCGATTCAGCCACGTCTGTAGGGCTGCACATTTGAGAAGCACATGCAGGGCCGCATCCCCTCTCTAATATTGAGGCTCAGGGGCCCCAAGTCCATCTGTGGTTCATAATGGACACTGAGATATTTGAACAAAGTCAGCATGAGATGCTTCCTAAAGGTAGAAGGCTGTATGGCTGACTTCTTGAGGGTTTTAGAGGCATTGCTTGGTGAATCCATAGCTATGTAGCTGACAGTCTTTCAAGTGTGAACATCAGCACGTGCAGAGACAACAGAATCAGCAACGATACAGGGTTCCACGTCTTAGGGACAGCCTCCTACCTTCCTACTGTTTTACTTATCCTATCATGAAGATCTTTTTTCTTTTTTTTTTTTTGCTTCTCAAACCATAATATTTGATACCTAAGCTTCCTGGAGGCTTAACAGAATCCTTTACTTAAAACATAAACATATATTGTTTCACAATCCTGCTTCGAAATATGATAGCACTAAACAGAAAACCATTTCTTTTCCCTTTACCATGGTTCTAATGAAAATAAAGACACACTTGATGCTGACAGGTTATTGAGTCAAGCACAGGGTATTTTTGTTTATGGGGGTGGTGATTTGAGAGAAGAGGGAGGCTTTTTCTTCAATAACACATTTTTCAGTCATTAATTCATTATTTTATTGAATCCACCTCCACCCCGAGGCTTAGCACAGCATTCCTTAAAATCTGTGATAATTGTCAAAGTAATTTAGGTTTAACGGGACTTTTTGCTGACAGTGCTGGGGAAGGAGGGGGGAAAGCAATGAGCATTAAGGTACAAATTGCTCTTTCTAAACATATTACCTGCAACAGAATTCAAATGGTATTCCTTATTATCCCTCCACACACCTTCTTAACATGGACTCAAACGACTTTCTCACTCGCTTTCTTCCATTTTTCTTTTTAGAGAGCAAAACTGTGGCATGCTGTAAAAACATGTCATCACTGGTACACAGGCAATTAACTTTTATTAAACAAAGGCAGTGGTGGCATTTTAAAATGATGATTATTAATATATGCTAAAGAGGAGGGAATAGTCTTCTCATTATGAATCACCCCAAACTCTCTCTCTAGACACTCTTTTCATATGACCTTGAAATGAAAAACCTTTAGATCCTTACAAATGTTTTTTAAAAACTAAATCATTCAATAAGCTGGTTCAAATGTGATTTTCAGGCAGTAGTGTGCTGGTTTAGCAACCAGCTGTCATTTGCAGTCTTCGCCCCTCCTGATAAATACTCCCACCATAGCTGATTTCAAGCTACCGCCACGATGCCCCAACGCGGTGTCGGGAAGAGATACACACGGTCAGCTCCCACCACTGGTACGAACCCATCAGGGCTGAGGTAGAAGATGAAGCACACCCCCAAAATTCAGCTCTTATACCACCACTTGGGGCAGGGGGGAACCTATCAGAAATGATATATTTCCTCTGCCCCGCCAAGCCTGACAAGCCTTCCTCACTGGAATGTTCTCTAGGAGCTCACTTTTATCTATGATCCCAATCTAGGAGCTACAATCAAGAACAACTAAAAAAAAAAAGGAAGGCAGGGTGTTCAGTTGTCTAGACAATGTCTTAATAGCCCTTATTAGTATTATTATTGACTAGAACGAAGCACTTAGCATAAATGAACCCAGGGAATTCTCAAGGATCCCTGAGGAGTAAGCAGGCAGTAAGTGTGGATTCTGTTTTATAGGAAGCTAAGGGTTTCTGAGAAGATAAGAAATCAAGCTTGGCAATAGAACATTAAGCAGCAATAAACATTTTCAGCTGCATAGCGGAAGAGACCCTCTTCTCTGGGAAACACAACCACTCTTTATTCTCCCCCACACACACTCCAGTCTTTGTACTCTTAACAGTGGTTCCACTTAAACTTAACCTATTTTCCCCCAGCAGGAGCTCGGGGACCTGGTTAGCATAAAAAATTAGAAGCAGCAGCCTCTGTGAATTGGGACCTTCTTTTTGCCCCCACCCAGATTGTCACACGTCCTAAAAATATATGGAGAGAATAGCCTTATGTAGCCTTATGAAACAGGCCATCTCGTTGAGAAATTAAAACTTATCTTATGCTTCTTGCTGAAAACTCATTGGCCAAAAGAAAATAAGATTATTTTTTTTTCTCCTCTGCCAGTCATTTTTCTGGGTTCTGAATTTCTCAGAAGAAAAGTCATCGTTCTTGGTTTCAGACCCATTGGAATAGATTAAGCAATCCAGTCCCAAAGGTAGAGGGCATGGAAGTTCTTGCCCCACTAGGCCCTGAAAAGAGCCGGGTATCCAGAGACCGGAAGCTGAGGATGAGGGACCTTGGAGTCGTGATGGTAGGTTGGGAGTAGAAGACGGGCTGGTCCCTCCCAGCACCTAAGAAGTAGCAGCACTTCCAGGTGAATGTCTAGAACCCAGTCCAGCCTGGGCATCTGGTTCAGCGTTCCATGGAGGAAGTGGGTGGTAATAGAGAAATGCCTTCAAATGGACCACACAAGTTTAAACAACAAACATCTCAGCAACTGACAACTAGAACAGAGGACAGAGGCCGTAGGCCAATTATTCTGGTTCATTTAAGCCCTTTGGCTCTCTCACTATTCTGTGTGAAGAAGGTCTCCAGAAAAAAACGTCTTGAGTTTCGGTGTCCTGCTGACCAAGCAAATAGAGTGAGCCATATTTAACTTGATTTACAACAATAAAGAAATGAGATGCTTTTTGTATCTGAGTGTCATACTGAAAATCTTGGAGTCCCTTTACTGTGGCAGGAAAAACTTCTTATAATCCTCCCTTGCCAACTTAGGCTAACTGGATACCCTACCCTGGTTTTTTGTTTGTTTGCTTGCTTGCTTGTTTTTTGGTTTTTTGTTTGTTTGTTTGTTTGAGACAGGGTCTTACTCTATTGCCAGAGGTAGAATGCAGTGACATCATTATAGCTCACAGCAACCTCAAATGCCTGGGCACAAGCATCCTCCTGCCTAAGCCTCCTGAGTAGCTGAGACAATAGGTACATGCCACCACACCCAGCTATTTTTCTATTTTTTGTGGAGATGGAGTCTCACAATGTTGCTTGGGCTGAAACCCTGTTAATCCCATACTCCCGTGAATGTTCCCTGGTTCAACAAATATCTCCACTGCAAATGAACTAACTACTCATGAAGCTAGACTTAGTTAACTGGCTCAGGGCTCGGACATTTATACCTGCAAAGTGTAGATTACCCTAGATCTTTACCCCTTTTTGATTAAATTAAACTTGATCAAAGATGTATGCACCCTCTTTAAATTAGTAATTACTATGGAGAAATGTTGCTCCTACTTTACCTTTTTTGCCTGATTTGAATATTTAGATATATCTGAGGTACATTTCTGGAATCTTAGCTGCTTTGTACAGAAATGTTATGAAACAAAGCAAAAACAGACAAAGCATGAAAAATGTATCGATCGCCACTAGCGAGTCAAGTGCCCAAAGCTCTCTTGCTTTCCATGACGTCAGAGAATAACAGAGGAATATGCAATTATAAAGTATGAGATTATTGTGCCAACTTTGCTCTGAAGATAGTGAGTCCCATTTTCTGCTTGTAATTAAAAGCAGGTGTCACGACCTTCAGATTGGGCAAGTTATTTAACCTCTGTGGGCCTTGATTTCCTCGCCTAAAAGTTTTTGTGTTCAGATAGATGATGTCTGAGGTTCCACATGACACTGAAATTCTATCATTCCAAGATATTATGAAATCCCAAAAACAAAGGACTAAAGGGGGATTGTTCTCATTCTATTGTCCATCCAGCTGGATTTATCAGATTAAGATTCTGAGTTTATAAATAAGGAAGAAAAGACACTGATACAATGTAGAACACATTTGCAGGAAAAGCATTTTTCGTCCATACGGATCTTAACAATTTCACGTGCTAACAAATAATTGAACAGACTATCTATAGAAATGGTTTTGTTCATTTATCCACTTTTCTCTATAATAGTAAAAATAACTTTATTGCTCTGTTATAAAATTGTGTTCAAATAAAAATAGAGAAATGCAATTCTCAACTGTTTCCTCAGATCTAAGAAGTCTCTGCAAGCCCAAACATCTCTTTATATAAGCACAAAGGTAAGAGTGCCATCTGCTGGTCTAAGTTACTAACAGTGTCTTCACAACTTTATATAATAAAATTTTACTTGACAAGTAACTTCTAAAATTTGAGTCCACACCCTGCTTTGAGGAAAGCACCGCGATTTTCAATAACTTCATGTACAGAGCTTAAAGAAAAAAATCATTTTTCCAAATGCACAAAACATATAGCATACCAAAGCATTACTCTCTGAATTAAATAAATACTTATGTTAATTATATCCTACAACATTTACCATATCAAAAAACTATAAACCTACTGGTTCCAAGAATAAGCAGATAGTGTCTTTCTTTAAAAGCTTCTAAGAAAGCTAGAATATTTGGAATGTTTATACAATTAGGAAATAGTGTCAAAAGATTTCTCACTTAGCTCTTCCTCTCAAGCAGCCTGAGGTGATCTGTGAAAATCGTTCGCTATTCACTTGACCCAGAAAACCCCACAAAATCATGCAAGTCAAGAGTTTCAAATCTTCGTGTTCACTTCAAGAACACTCGTGAAACTGCCCAGGCCATCAAGGGTATGCACATATGGAAAGCCACCAAGTATCTGAAAGATGTCACTTTGAAGAAACCATGTGTACCGTTCCGAGGCTACAATGGTGGAGTTGGTAGGTGTGCCCAGGCCAAACAGTGGGGCTGGACACAGGGTAGGTGGCCCAAAAAGAGTGCTGAATTTTTGCTGCACATGCTTAAAAATGCAGAGAGCAATGCTGAACTTAAGGGTTTCGATGTAGATTCTCTGGTCATTGAGCATATGCAGATGAGCAAAATACCCAAGATGCGTCGCCGAATTTACAGAGCTCATGGTCGGATTAATCCATACATGAGCTCCCCCGCCACATCGAGATGATCCTCACTGAAAAAGAACAAATTGTTCTAAAACCACAAGAGGAGGTTGCACAGAAGAAAAAGATATCCCAGAAGAAACTGAAGAAACAAAAACTTATGGCACAGGAATAGATGCAACATAAAATAAATGCAAATAACAGTAAAAAAAAAAGATTCCTCAGTTAGACAACAGCAACCTGAATGGTAACTCCATAAACAGGGCTCAATTAAGTAAGGAAGAACACACAGTTCAGTTGAAAAGTCATAAGTCATATTTAATCATAATTTCATGCCTCCACGCTGACACTGAGAGGCAGATGAAGGCCACACCGCAGCACTTACTGACTCCATCCTTCGGGAGTGCTGCAGCATTGACATCTGGGCCACCAAGAGTACTCTTATTCTCCTTAATCCCCTCCCCCCAAAAATAAATTTCCTTGAGAGAAGATTTTCTTTTAAGAGGACCTCCTACAGCCATGGAGTGGCTCAGGGAACATTTCACATAAAAAAAAAAAAAATTCAATCAAATTACTAAGTCCAGTAAGTCTGAGATAATCCCAGGAAATTTTATTCCATTGCCTGAAATGTTGGATAATTATTCACACAATGCTGAAGGGACATCTAAGGAGGTGTGTGAGACAACTGGAATGCTTTTTATTCAAAACGATACTTGAAGCCTCCTATGTGGAAAACGTTTAACTGGAAAAAACAATCATTCTAAACAGATGAGGTTCAATATTACCAAGAATCCAAGAGATGACTAGCATAGCTCTTTAGGATCCTTGGCATTCCTACTAATTTTCTGCCTTCCCTGTACTGTGAAGGTAGTCTCCCAACAGTTCATCGATTCTTGGCATGAAAGGCCTTTTTTTCCACGATGTCATGCTGTGAGGTTGTATGGAAAAGCCAATTATTAAAATATCAAACCAAGTAACTAGTATACTCTAAATAAATTTAGGCATAGGCAAAGACAAAATGTGTATTTAAAAGAAAACATGCTTTACTGTTCTTTGTTCAAAGATAATATCAGTTGTGTTATTTCCTCTGTGTATGTATGTGAATAAGTGGTGAATAAGCCACCTAACAGATTAGCCACAGTCTGTATGTGAATTAAAACTATTTCATGATCAAAGGGTCATTTCAGTTAGAGTTGGTGCCACATCTTCACACTTTTTCTATCAGCGGTACCAGGATGTGCAAATGCAGTTGCCCGATGTTTACATACTGCTTCTGGTTCTCTGAGAATGTCTTTAGGTCATTTTGTGTGACTCCACCAGCCTTGCCAAAGTGCTAATGACAGAGCTCTGCAACCACATCCACAAGAATGCAGGAAACCAACCGGTTGTGAGTTTACAAGTAGTTAATGACAATAGACAACTTGGAGGAAATTAGTTCATGTAAAACATGCCACTCTTCAAACCTACTCAACATTGAAACATACCACAGATCAACTGCAGTAACAACATTCAGACCAAGAGGAGTAATTTATATTTGTATTGTACTCCATAATATTTCATTTTCCCATATATTATTTTCCCATATATCATTTCATTTGTTTTCCAGGACACCCTCTGAGATAGGAACACCATTTTACAGATCACTTGAGATCACTCACTCCATTTTTCACAGTCAAAAAATAGTTACTGGGTTTCTCCACTTGAATAATGTTTACTGTAGTACTAAAAACCCATCAGAGTTTGTCAATGAGATACCAGTAAATGTTAACCCATAACCTATAGGTTGACATAATCCAATGAAACACGATGCTGGTTTCTTGTAGAACTACCTTTTATACTGATGTATTCACCAACCACCCAAATAGCTGGCACTGCCACACATAGCAAGAGATGACAATAGGTGCCAAAAACAGACTATCCCCTCTAGACTGAAGGATGCCAGTAAGGAGTTATAATAAAACAATGGAATGACAAAATCAAACTTGCTTTTTGAATATATCAAACTGATATCAGACAAAAATATATTTGAGATTCTCTAGACAAAAACAAACAAACAACAACCAAAAAAAAAACAGAGGCCCCAAAAGATTACCTTTGTCAAAATCTCATAGTTAACAGCAGAGTCAGTATGAGAACCCAATTCTTCTAACGTTGAGTCCTGAAATTAGGGTTGCAGATTGAAACAACGTGAAAAAACAGAGGATAATTCACAAAAGTGATAAAAATAAAAATATATATGGCAAATAAATTAGTAGTCAAAGAATAAATTGAAACAACAATGAAGTATTATAATTCACCAGTCTGGCACTGTTGAGAATTTAATTATCGAGAGCATGTGGAAACAGATGACTCACAAACAGCTGGTAGGAAAGTGAAGTGATCGAACACTTAGATAACAGATATAGACATAAATATAGATATATCCTTGAAAATATACAAATACTCTTACCCTTTCATCCGTTAATCCCATTTCTAGGATGAACTCAGAATTATTTATAAGGTTGTTTATCTCAGAGTTAATTACAACAGACAAATAATGGAAAAATGTAAATATCTACCTATATATACTGAATTGATAAAATGAAAGTGAATTTTTGTCTCCCATTACAATAGAATACCATGAAGCCTAGAAAAATCATGTTTTAGAAGAATGATTTATGAGTTGAGAAAATGCTTTTGATATATTGTTCAGTGAAAAAAACAGGTAGGTAGTAGGTGTGATCCTAATTAAGTCAGTATTTGTGAATAAGCATGTTTAGCAAATATATAGTCATTAATAAACATAGAAAAAGACAATGAAGATAATATAATAACAATAGATATCTTTGGATTAGAAATTATGAATTTTTTCATTTTATACTTTCCTATAGTTTTCTAATTTTCTGCAGTGAATATATAGTTTGTTCATTAGCAAAAAATAATTTTATTTAAACTAAACACAATGCAAGATGAGGCATTTAAGAATATCCTAGAACCTATGCTTTTAATTTTTTTGGGGGGGGGGACAGAGTCTCACTGTGTTTCCCTGGCTAGAGTGAGTGCCGTGGCGTCAGCCTAGCTCACAGCAACCTCAAACTCCTGGGCTCAAGCAATCCTTCTGCCTCAGCCTCCCGAGTAGCTGGGGCTACAGGCATGCGCCACCATGCCCGGCTAATTTTTCCTATATATTTTTTTAGTTGTCCAGATAATTTCTTTCTATTTTTTTTAGCAGAGACGAGGTCTCGCTCTTGCTCAGGCTGGTCTCGAACTCCTGAGCTCAAACAATCCGCCCGCCTCGGCCTCCCAGAGTGCTAGGATTACAGGCATGAGCCACCGCGCCCGGCCAAGAACCTATGCTTTGAGAAGATCAGAGGCTACAGTGCCTTGAAGTTCTTCAATTGAACAGGGATTAGCGATTCATCTGGCTCTTAATTCTCTGGAAGTTAAGGCAAAAATGGAGTAACAAGTTCCATTTTCTGTTGACAGAAAACACATTAAGTTACTTACAGGGTTTTTTTCCTAGAACTATAGTCAGACAGGAATTTATTATTTGAATCCTTAGATAAAGATCTCACAAAACATATTGAGCAATAACTTCAACAGTGGTCTTAAAAATATTAATAAGTAGATTTTTGGGGGCATATTTTAGGTCCTGACCCTGTGACAAATCATATTCCACTATATGAAATTCAATATAAATACAATTCTGTTTGAGATCTGTGTAATCTCGAGCCATGGATGGATCCTTATAATATGCATTTGAGTAACAAGTGTTTTTAATAGAATCATAATAATCTATCCAATAATGCTCTAATCTAGGGGTATCATTTCTTTGGTTGTAACAAAGGCTTAGTTAGAAGCAAAATGCTTCCTTCTACTCAAAAGGAATGTCTTTAAAATCTGAATATCTTAGATTAAAACAAATATTTTAAAAATTCCCAAAGGAATTATAATAGGTAGTCCATGTGCTTTTTTGTGTGTTTATTATTGGAGTTTATTACATGCTCTGAATCACATCAAAATCCTTCTGCTTTAAATTTGAAAAGGTCTTTATATAAAGTGTTTGATTGCATTCTTAAAAATACCAAAAGAAAAAAAATTAATTTTACTGTCCATTAATTTAGGAAATTGAATTAGATTTAAAAAGTTAAAATTGATAAAAACTAAATTAAAATTTTAAAAAGCGTAAATAATGTTGTCTAGATGAGAGGATTAATTGCATGGATCATGTCAATTTTATCCTACCTTTGTACACAATACCTTTTCACCAATCACCTAATCAAAGACAAAATAAAACCAAGGAATGAGCCTTTCTCTTGGCCATATATCAACCTGTCCTTTGCTAAATCCCACTGTACAGATATATCAACCTGTCCTTTGCTAAATCCCACCATACAGTGTAGTGGACCCTCACTTTGCCTGTCTTCCCATCCATGGCCAATTCACTGTCACATCTATATTCTGTCACTATGACACAAAAAGGTACATTCAGAAAGAATATTGCTAATATCTATTATATCGGTCTCAAAAAAGTTATGAACATACCCCGGACGCCCCTATTTGCATTTTGATACTATTATTTAATTCAGTAAACATTTTAATCTCTTACCATGTGCCAGTACTAGAACCTACATAAAGCAAACTAGAGAGAGATACATGAGGCAATATGTGGAATAAATTGTTATAATTGCTACAATAGCATTATATACATGCATGGTTCAATGAAGAGGAAAGGAGAAAACTGTCAAATTCATCTAAATAAGTGTACCAAGTTTACTACTTACAATATGTGTTCATATTAATCCTTTAATGACCTTGAAAGTATTCTTTCATTCTAATATATTGATATTTAAAGGTTAAGTGAATAGTCCAACATTTTTCTAGCCTTGATTCTCGGTACTGTTTGATATAACCTAAAATACGGAGTAGACATTAATATTCCTCTTAAGGATATCTCATTCCAAGCCTCCTAATGATCACAGAACAATACTCTCAGAGTGCTCTACTTTATACCTCTCAGGAATACAGACAATGCATTAGTAGTTGCTAGTTCTATCACCAGCTTGCCATCGTGCTTCTCCAACTGTGAAATATTTAGCTCAAGAAGCACTTTCAGGCCAGGCATGGTGGCTCACGCCTGTAATCCTAGCACTCCGGGAGGCCGAGGCGGGAGGATTGCTTGAGCTCAGGAGTTCAAGACCAGCCTGAGCAAGAGCGAGACCACATCTCTACTATAAATAGGAAGAAATTAGCCAAACAACTAAAAATTAGCCGGGCACAGTGGCGCGTGCCTGTAGTCCCAGCTACCTGGGAGGCTGAGACAGGAGGATCGCTTGAGCCCAGGAGTTTGAGGTTGCTGTGAGCTAGGATGATGCTACAGCACTCTAGCCTGGGCAACAGAGTGAGACTCTGTCTCAAAAAATGAAATAAAAAAAGTAAAAAAAAAAAAAAAAGAAGAAGCACTTTCAGCTTTTGAAAGGAAAACTGCACTTTTTGTTTGTTTGTTTGTTTCTGGATATGTACACCCTTTCACTCCCTCCCTCCAACTCTGAGCACACTATACTATTAATTTTCTTCACCTAAAGAAGTATCTGTTTCTCCCTACTATTTATCTTCTACCTCTAAGCCAGTTCTCTCTACAGTATAAAACATTTTTCTAGTTCAACAGTGGCTATTTTGATAGCTATGGTTAAATATTCTCAGAGTTTTTGAAAGTCTTAGTGAGATATTTAAACTTCCCCTTTTACCTCTTAATAGACCTGGTCATTTCATTCAGAGAAAAATCCCATAGAGAAATTTGATTACATTTCGCCTAATAGACTTATCCTGTTAAAGTGTTTATTCAGCAAGTCTACCCATTACTGTAGATTCTACCAGTCTATCTGGTATCTAATTCGTTCCCTGTGGAATATTAGTTTTTGCACCATATATTTAAAAAAAATCTTTAAGCACGTTGGTGTTTTCGTCTACAAACAGAAAGTCTCCACAGGTTGTCGCTTTTTAACAAGCATAGGTATGCATGTGCAAAAGCACATACTTATATACTAATTTGTGCTCTGAACTATTACAATTTGTCATAATTCATCAAGACAGAACTGAAATTTACTTTTTAATGTAATATATAAAAAGACGAATCACTGAGCAATGCGTAGTATAAATAATATGGAGGCAGGGATATTATGAAAACAAATTATTCTCAAGCGCTTAAACAGCCTCCAGTCATATATAAAATAGTATGTCAGCTCAAATCAATGGCATCTCATACCACATCAAGAGTATGTGTGAAATCGTAAGAACCCATTCCGATATTCTGTGTTAGGTTTTATAACCTAGCCACCACTTCATGAATATTTGGTCCAAAACTCTTATGAATTGAGAAACTTAATGACCTTTGCTTTCTTATTTGAAGTGGTTATATGTTCAAATTTAGAGAGTTCAACCTAGAAAAAAAATTCAAGTGACGTAGAAATTAAGCACAATAGTAATGAAAGGACATATTCCTTCATTGGGCATAGACACTCCCTTTCTTCAATAAATGCTAACAGCTGGATCCTAGAGTGGAGGTAGAGATTACAAATACTAAGTTGTATTAATCAAAGGGCACATGGAGGATCTTGGCACTAACTCTTTATGTTACTAGTGTGAATATAGGTCAGTGTGATTTCCACTGTACAAGGGGGGAAAAGTGAAGATTTAGCATCATGCCTAGAAAATGAATCAATACTGACATTCGACCTCAAGACCATAAGAGAATGATAGCATTGTGACATGCCAAGAATTTTTCTAAAATATTTACAAGTATATCATTTAGTCCTACAACACTAAAATATATCTTTATAATATCATTTTAAAATAAGGTACATGGAGGTTAAGTAACTTCTCTAAGGTCACACAGTTAATAACATTGAAGTTGGGACTCAAACTTAGACAACCTATGTTTCAACACCCTGCAGAGAATTACACTGGCTCTCCAGCAATGATCTCCAAACAAAAAGAAATTTTTGAAATGTCAGATATGGAATTCAAAATATGGATTGCAAGTAAGCTCAATGAGATTGATGAGAAAATTGAAAACCAACACAAAGAAACCAAAAAAGTAATTCAGGACTTGAATGAAAAAGTCACTAATGAGGACAGGCACTGTGGCTCAGGCCTATAATCCTAGCACTCTGGAAGGCCGAAGTGGGAGGATCACTTGAACTCAGGAGTTCAAGACCACCCTGAGCAAGAGTGAGACTCTGTGTCTATTAAAAATAGAAAAAACAATTAGCTGGGCATGGTGACACGTGCCTGTATTTGATTTACTATATTGTCTCCCTATTTTCCCTCCCGTGTCCTTGAAATTATTTGACATTCTGTATCATAGACTTGTAAGTGTGTGATTGAAGCTGTGGGGAGGAAGAAAAAAGAAGAAGGGGAACACTTAGAAAAATATCTACCATAAAGAAATTTTTCTTCACCAGGACTTGTGTGATGCTATTACTCCAAGTACAAAATTGTGAACCAATTGTACTCAAATATCTTTTTTTTTTTTGAGACAGAGTCTCACTCTTTTGCCCTGGCTAGAGTGAGTGCCGTGGCGTCAGCCTAGCTCACAGCAACCTCACACTCCTGGGCTTAAGCAATCCTACTGCCTCAGCCTCCTGAGTAGCTGGGACTACAGGCATGCGCCACCATGCTCGGCTAATTTTTTTCTATATATTTTTAGTTGTCCGATTAATTTCTTTCTATTTTTAGTAGAGACGGGGTCTCGCTCTTGCTCAGGCTGGTCTCAAACTCCTGAGCTCAAACAATCCGCCCGCCTCGGCCTCCCAGAGAGCTAGGATTACAGGCGTGAGCCACCGCACCCGGCCCTTGTACTCAAATATTGGTAAATATATATCCTGGCTAAATACATTTTCAGCTGTTCAAGCTAGTTGCTTTTGGTGGGGGGCTGACTTTTCAGACATAGGTGATATTTTTAGCTGTTTTCCATTTGTATCATCAACATAGATTGAACAAGAGGCTGTTGCTTTAATAGTCAAACAACTCTCAATAATTAACCACTTGCTTCAACATAAAATGTACTTCACCTGAAGTATATACCACTGAGAATTTCTAGATTGTGCTCACAAGGCTCCTAAGCTACCCTTTGCCACAACCAGTAATATGCACATGCATTTGACCCTTGGTAACTTCATGTTCTACATATACATGTATTCTCTGCAGATAGGTTCCTGATCACTATAGGTCATAGAGTCTTTGCAACTATGAAGAAAACATCTCGGTAAAAAAGACTTCCTAAAATAAAATAAGGAAAACACTCGAAGCCCACTTCTAGGAGTAGGGTTACATGGCATCATTAATTCAACAAGCAGGGTATTCGGTGCCTACTTTGTAATACTGGTAATAGAAATAGAGCACCAGTAAACACAGAGCTTGTCCTCAAGGGGCTCAGTCTACTTTATAAAATAAATAAGAAAGTCCAATATTGTGATATGGTGATAAATATTATAATTGAGAAAGCAAAAGACATTATGAGAGTCCAGAGGAGCCCTTCAGATGAGCGATAGAGAGAGTGTATGAATTGCACCTTGCGGTTGGGTAGGGAAAGGCTTCCAGAATAAAAGGCACTTAAATCAAGTTTTAAAGAGTCAGAAGGTTTTAGCTAAGGTGAAGGGAATTCCAAGCTCAGAAAACATAATCAACAATAAATAGCCCTTAGAAAATTGTGGCAAAGTGATAAACTATAGGTAGGTCGGTGCAACTGAATGATAGTGCACTTGTGGCGGTGTGGAGAGTGACGGAGCTGGAAACACCCACCAAAGCCTGGGAGACTTTAATCATGCCTCAAGCCACTTTTCCTAATAAATACATGTTGTAAATTATTCACTATATTCTCTCCGATGCTTGAATATCCCTTGAGTTAAAGATATATAAGCATATACCAAAGAGCGTAATTAGAAAACCACGGCGCAAGTTTCAGTTAAGCATGGTCAACCGAACAAACAGAAAACTGAATAAACAAAACCCCGCTACTATGAATGGACTAGAAGGGAATAATTAATAAATAAAAACACAGTGATCCATAGGACAACAGGAATAGAAGGAAAATAACAGCACATGAGAGATGTTAACAAAATTTTAGAAGATGGAAAGCAAATGGATGAATGGTAACTGATTTAATAGGTCGGAGAAAGCTGAGCACAGTCAGAGGAAGAACAAATATGACCCAGGGTGTCACAGTCCAGAATCCCAGAAAAGCATAGGAAGTAGAGGCAGAGTATCTATGAAAATGGGTATGAGGGCTGAGGCAAGCACCACTCCTGCCCTTGGAGAAAGATGGGAAGTCTACCATGGAGAACGTGAACCAGAAAGGCTCTGCAAAGGCTCTGCGAAGGCACACACGCCATGCACCCAGCCCTATACCCATGGAAGGCGCCATAAAGCTATGGGAGTGTTCTTTGCTGCTGGACCCAAAGGTGACTGCAAAAGCCTTCTCAGTATTGCTCTTCCAACTTCCACTGCAAACCAACCAGAGTTGGCACTTGAGTTAAAAACCCATCTGGCTTCCCTGACGTAGAACAAGAAAAGACGACCAAGGATTGGCCCCTGAGGAAACCATCAGCTTTGCGTGTATATGTTGGTGTGAGCACAGATGTGAATCTAGGGTGAAAGTATTGTGAATTCACTTTAAACCAAACCATAAAGCATGTCCACATCCATAGCCTTAGCTGACATTCTTTCTCCTCTGGACTTCCACAGGAGCCTCGCAAGTGCATTGCTACCTGCACTCGGGACCGCTGTAATCCGTCTTCCGCGTTGCAGCCAGAGAAATATTTCCAAAGCAGGGACGTGATTGTATCACCCTTCACCCCAGTGTCACCCCAGCTATTAAAATCCCTTCATAGCATCTCACTGCTCTTAAAATAGAGACCAAGATTTTTCACATGATCTACAAGCCTCACAGGGTTTAACCCCTGATTCTCCAGCCGACTTTGTACCACACGTCCCCACCCCACCCCATTCTCTGTACTGCTCCCCTCCAGCACAGGCTTTTGAAGATGCTGCCTGCCATCCTCGAAGACTCGTGCCCTTACTCTTTACCTAGCTCATTCTTGTTCATTCTTTGGGTCTCAGCTTTAATGCCACTTCTATGAGAAGCCTTCCATGAATGCCCAGATGCCACTGCAGCACCGCATGCCTTTCCTGCATTACCTCTTACCAATGCCGTAATTTTATGTGTCCAAGTACCCTATTGTTTCAACATCTGTCTCTCTTGCCAGACGTTAAACTCCATGAGTTCAGAAAACATGAAAAAGTTTATTTTAGTTTTCCCAATACACTACCTTCATGCATGGCACATAGTAGGCACTCACTAAATATTTATTTAATTTGGTTGGCTTTTGCGATCTGGATTTTGATACTATATTTTCACTCCTAGAAAATATGCCTATATAAAGTATTCACTAAGAGTTTACTTTCATTTTAAAATGAATTAATATGGCTAAAGAGACAAGAAATAATACTTGGCAAATAGTATGACATATATTTCAATAGGCATTTTAATTTAATCAGAATTATTCCATCATTTCCCAGGAAATTTGCAAAGCATTATTGAATAAATAGTCACATCACTTCCTGAAATTACATGCAGCTGGAAATCCTTCTGGCTCTAAAAATAAGAAAATGAGAAATCTTTTCTCCCCTCGAATTGGATTTGCAGACTACTTTTCAAAAATATTAAAATCCTTATTGTCTTCAGCCTTGTTTTAACAGTCATTAAAAATCACATTCTCATTTAGCTGGCTGTGTGGAACCCTCTCATTTCCCCCCTCTAAGGATCCCTTCTCTGTAATAGGTTTTCAATTAAGACCACAAAGTTATTCCAGCAGCTTAGATGAAGCAACAACATCCATAAAACATCATTTGCTCCATTTCTTCCCTAAATTCCTTTTTAAGGGAAAGACAGGCACCATGGAGAAGCAGGTACTCTCGAGGCAATACATGATTAGGAGTATGCTCTTAGGTAATGCATAACATGTAGTTCTGGCCTTCTAACACATCGCTGACTCAACCTAACACAAGAACTATAATGGCGTCCCATGAAATGAAAGCACTACATAAATCATACAGTCTTTCAACATCCAAAATCCAAAAAGAAACCGAGTTTAACTGTCGTGCTATTTTTTTTTGTAATTACAAATGACAACACTTGGATATGAACTGTGCTTTAGGCAAAGCTGTGAAACACACACACACACACACACACACACACACACACACACATACACACACTTCCTACACATCACCCAAAGCTCCATAACACTTTGTCTAGGCCTTCACAAACATCTCACCCCCACTGCCCTAGGCTTTGTGATTCACCCTGATTACTTAGACTATACCTGGCTTCCTTAGAAGAAAAAAGAGGCCGGGAGCTGTGGCTCACGCCTGTAATCCTAGCACTCTGGGAGGCTGAGGTGGGTGGATCGCTCAAGGTCAGGAGTTCGAGACCAGCCTGAGCAAGAGCGAGACCTCGTCTCTACTAAAAGTACAAAGAAATTATCTGGACAACTAAAAATATATATAGAAAAAATTAGCCGGGCATGCTGGCGCATGCCTGTAGTCCCAGCTACTCGGGAGGCTGAGGCAGAAGGATTGCTTGAGCCCAGGAGTTTGAGGTTGCTGTGAGCTAGGCTGACGCCATGGCACTCACTCTAGCCAGGGCAACAAAGCGAGACTCTGTCTCAAAAAAAAAAGAAAAAAGAAATAGCCCAGTCAGAACAACCTACCTGGACTTCTGCTTTCTGGAATATGCTTCAACCTGGTCTCCTCTAGCCAATAAACTAATTTGTGCTGAGATATCAATGACAATTTACTAGATTACATGTTTCATAAACCACATACATTTGAAGTTTATTAGAGGGAGCCAGAAATTAGAGAAATTTCAGCTACATAACCACCTGATATGAATTTTGGGCAAAGTCACTGAAAGAAATCAGCTTAGGGGGGCTACCTATCTATTCTACCCCTGCATAGGTATCCACCTTTTCAAACATCCAGTAAGGAGAGAACAACAGATGGCAGATAGGTAGGAATAAATCTTCACTGCCAGAATTCCATTCAATTCAGGGACTGAATTAATACAGTCCCTGCCGATGGGCCCTACTTTCAAGGATCTTACAGTGTGGGTTGCTCAACTACACGTCAGTCTTAAAGTCAAAGGCTCTATAACTGAGATACCACTAGAATATAAGCTCCATGAAGGCAAGGACTTCTTTTTTGGCAATTATAAACTCACTGTCTTGCACTGAGCTCAGTGAACATTTGGTGAATGAACAGATACCGCTAATGTGGTCTTCCAAATAAAAAGATCTTTCTTAGCCCATTTTCTCTTTTACAAAATGGAAATTACAATACTCACCTCCTAAGACTTTTGTGTGAATTAAATTCGGTGATATATGCAGAAGCTCCTAACAAGTATTTCAGAAATGGTAAGTGTCCTCTTTTTTTTATTAAGCAGAGTGTACTAATTGTGATGACAGAAACAAAAGATGGAACAGAGAATACGGTCAACCTTCAAGCATTCATAACAGAGATGGGTTCCTTTGGCACAGAGAACTCACAATACATAGATAATCCAGAACCTATATACAAGTACACTGACGAGGACAGGAAAACTGAGAGTGGAACAGTAGGCTTGGGACAATCTACTTTGAGAGAACTAGGAATCAACTATGCTCTCACTATATAACTAGCCAGAGAGATGGTAAAAGAGTAAATGACTTAGTTTTAAACCCCCTGCAAACATCCCACAATAGCCTCAACATGGTGATTTGGCATAACGTGTGGTATTCAGCCCTTAAAATGGGCTTAACACAATATTGCTGAGGATCCAGAACATTCTGTTTTGTCCCCACCTCTCATAATGCTAACAAACAACTAGTCGATGCTGTGTCCTGGCTATCTTTAAAATGGTTCCAGCCAATTAAAGAGCTATTTAAGACAGTAAACATGGAACATGGCAAATAGAAATGAAAGGAAAAATGGGCAGTTTGAATTGCGATGCAACAAAGGAGTAGGCGGTGGGATCTCGCTGTGTGTCTGAGTTAGCCCTTTCTCTGCCTTGCTTGTTTGAGCTTCAGCTGGATTCGAGATGGCTGGCGGTAAGGCTGGGAAGGACTCCGGAAAGGCCAAGACAAATGCCGATTCTCGCTCTCAGAGAGCTGGCTTGCAGTTGAGGGTGAGAAATCCAGGTCTATCAATCATGGACGTGTGGGCGCGGTGCAGCCATCCTGTACTTCGTCACAGAGGTGCTTCAACTGGCAGGAAGTGCACCAAAGAGTTAAAGTTATTGCCCCTTGTCACTCGCAACTTGCTGTTCATGGAGATGAAGCATTGGACTCTCTCCTCAAGGCTATGATTGCTGGTGGTGGTGTCATTCCACACATCGCAATTCTGTGGGAAGAAAGGTCAACAGAAGACTGTCGGGATGCCTGGTTTCCTCATTATCTCAGGACTCTAAATACTCTTAACAGCTGTCCAGTGCTGGTGACTTCAGTGGACTGTATCGCTGGGAAAAACACAATTTTGCCTTTTTGGAACTCTATTTGAGCAAGTTGGAAGTTTAATTAGCTTTCCAACCAACCAGATTTCCACATTCAAGTCTCAACCATATTTAAGTGTTACTGTGGCTTCAAAGAAGCTATGGATTCCAAAGTAGTGAGTTTTGATTGAGTTGACTCTTTTTAAAAAAACTGTTTGTATTTTAATTTGTGATGCAGAAGTTACAGTAACAAACATTTGGTTTCGTACAGACATTATTTCCAGTCTGGTGGATAAAGGTCATATATAAAAAAAAAGGTCAATATACAAAAAGAAAGAAAGAAAAAGTATTCTCCAGGGCTTTGCCTAACTTAGCACTATGCCATTATTTTTACCATCCAGCATAAGTATCCCTCCCTAATAAAGATCCAAACAAATAAGAATTCATTTTCAAGGCAATTTAATAGTGACATTGAGTATTTTATTGTATTTTATTGTATTAGGTACCGTGTCAAACAATTTTGATTGTGTTTGACACGGTACCTAATATTATTATAAATCATGTTAAAATCATGATTATGACACAGTACTGAATATAATCACTAAATGACACATTACACAGTATTCAATGTAATCATTGAATCATGTTATTTTTTGAGTCCTTATCTTATATAATCTAGTCCTTTACACAAAGTCCTACCTCCCAATATACAAACACTTTAAATTGTTTTTCTAATAGAAATTTTTTTTAATGTACTGAATTATCACCTTCTTTCAACTAGTCTACTTTGGCAATGTGTAAAATATTGAATCAGAACTTGGTGGCAATATAGTCAATACCCTCAGAAGAGAGTTTTCTCCAAAATGAAAGAAGATATTTTGTAGGAAGAACAAACCTTATCCCACTGCTTCACTTGACCAGCCTTTAAAAGAAGAAGAAGAAGAAGAAACCTTATTAGCACCAGAGTTTAAGTTTGTGATAAGTAGTTAAGCCTATAAGATTTGTGACAGTGAAACATGTCACTTGTTCTCATCTTGAAAATTCAAACCCAAAGGAATATTTTTTGGCATCTACCATTTGACCTTTCATTCTTCCTTCTAGTTCTTCAGTTATGGACCACAGAGAGAACATGGTTAACAAATCATTAAGCTATCTGGTTCATCATAAAATATATCCATTTGATTATTCAGCACACATTAATTAAGCATCTATTATGTCCAGGAACTAGATGATACAAAAATGAATAAACACAAGAGCTTGTGAGGGAGACAGACATGGAAACAATCACTCTGCAGCATACAAAGTGTGAGCACTGTAGAACAAAGTAGAATGACAATGTAGAGAAACAGTGAGGGTCAGGAAAGGCATCATTGAAATGGTGACAGTTCAGCTGAGTATTAAAGAAATCAATAGAATGTTTTTCAGACACGCAGGTGATAAGGGAAGGTATTACAGGCAGCAAGAAAAGTATGTCAGAAACATAGATTGAGATAACCAAACTAATTTGGGGAACAGTGGGCAACCTGTCCAAGTGGACAGGTGGAGCTAGGGGAGACGATTAGGAAAGGTAACTAGAAGGGTGGATTAAGACCAAATCATGAATGTCCTTTATTAATTCATAAATGAGTATTTACTGGGTACTTACTATGTGCTAGAAATCATCCTAATTAATGTGGGCATGGTAGACAAGATCCTTGCTCTAGATGCTGGTATATGTCAGGCTGAGGAGTTTGGACCTTAGTCTTAAGGCAGCGGAGTTAAGCAGGGAGAGCGACACAAGCAGATTTAGAAACATAACTCTTTTTTTTTTTTTTTTTTGAGACAGAGTCTTGCTCTGTTGCCCTGGCTAGAGTGCTGTGGCGTCAGCCTAGCTCACAGCAACCTCAAACTCCTGGGCTCAAAGCGATCCTCCTGCCTCAGCCTCCCGAGTAGCTGGGACTACAGGCATGCGCCACCATGCCCAGCTAATTTTTTCTATATATATCTTTTTAGTTGTCCAGATAATTTCTTTGTACTTTTAGTAGAGACGGGGTCTGGCTCTTGCTCAGGCTGGTCTCGAACTCCTGACCTTGAGCGATCCACCCACCTCAGCCTCCCAGAGTGCTAGGATTACAGGCGTGAGCCACCACTCCCGGCCAGAAAAGTAACTCTTTTGACAGTGTAAAAAATGGATTGAAACAGGAGAAACTAGACAGAGTAAGACGGGGAAGAAGGCTACTGCAATAAACCACATGAGTCCTGTTTCTGTTCTCTTCCATGAAGTATTATGGTCTTCTCATACATGGGTCTTCATCGGGAATTTGCAGAGAATTTTCATTCTGGAATATCATTATTACTTGACTGAGTTTTCACAAGATACGTGAGTTTGTTCTCAAACCTTAACAAATTCCTACACCAAGAATATATTTTTGTTGGATCCAATGTCATGTTGCACCACTAGCAACTCTTAGTCATCCTGACTCATTTCCTGAACTTTCAGTTGCTTTGAGGGAACTTCATTTTGTCTAAGAGTTGAGACAGCACCAGACTCAAGCCACCTATAAAGCCCCAGTGAATTCTGTAATAAATTTCAAGAGGACTTCCAAAGGAATAGATGAGCCAAGACGCCTGGAATCTCAAAAAAAAAAAGAACTAGACTAAACTAGTTTTCTTCTTCCAACCCATGCTTCCCATGATAATTGAGACCTCCACAATGCATGATCTTCCAAACTCTACTATCCATTTCACATATATCTCAGACTCCAAAGAATTGCCCAAAGCTCTGGAATTTATGCGAGAGGTTCTAAGAAATTCATTCTTTTTTATGCAGGGCGTCACACATTTACATCCATGCTTTCATTTGTTCCCTGTAATGACCCAAGGAACAAGGCAAATTAGACATAATCAGAACCGTTTTAAAGATTCAGAAACTAAAAGCAAGAGAGACGAAAACTTTGACCCAAAGGTACATTCTAGCAAGTAGCACAATCAGAACAAGAATCCAGAGCTTTTGATTTCTGGACCATGTTCTTTGCTTTACCTCTGCGCTGCGTCCTCAGCCATCGATCATTCTCTCTCTCCAGTGGTGCCAACACAGCCGTTTAATAGCTCCGTGCTCTCTTAAAAGTTAACAAGTAACCTCTTCTGTGTTAACCTGGCCTTCCCGAAGCAATCACTCTTGTTTTTCACAGCTCACACAAAGCCACCATGCTAACCCCAAATAAAATCTATTCTTCTCTTTAGTGATTCCCTTCCTCCTCCTCTTGAACCTCCTCAGAGCTCCAGAGAAGTTGAACCCTAGTCAACCCACATTGACCCTAGTAGGATTCAGGCTATTTTTAGATCAATAGTGACATACTCAGGCAGCAAAGAGAGCCAGTGAGACGCCAAACTCAGCGTTCACCCTGGAAATGAACAAAAATGGGAAGCAAGCTGGCCAGTTCTGTGTCCCTTCAGATTTGTAATAAATTGTCTGGGAGAACTTGGTGAATTAGCGATGACTCCAAGCCAGGAATGCTTTGCCTCAGCCAATCCTGGAACTTACTCTGCTAAACCTAGGCCACCTGAGGTTTTTCAAAAATATTACTTTCACATGAAGTCCACATCACTCAGCCACTGCTGCCAAGAACAAGGCCTAGAGAGCACATTGGCAAGCTTGGTGCTGGCCCCGCTGCACAGTCACATGAAGTGAGAGGAAGGATGTGAAAGAGGGAAACTCTCCTAAGTAGGAGTCAGAAATCCTAGATTCCTTACCACTTAGGAGCCATGTGACATTGAGAAAGTGCTAGGAAGATCTGACAGCCCGAGCTATGGACTGTGCAGCCTTTGCTGTCAGTCCCTTTGGGAACTGACTCAGCTTCGGCCACAGAGAACCCCTCGCCTAAAATCTTACCCTTCCAGGGACCGCCCACATCCAATATCTGATCCAGATAAAAAGGATTGGAAATTATGGTCCATGCAAGACATCTCTGCCAGGTCTTTTCAGCTCCAGAGCTCCCTGCGGAGTCAGATGAGGCTGCCAGGATGGGTCTACATCACGGCTGGACTCCTCCCCCTGCCAGCCTGCTTCTGCCACCTCTCTTCCAAGGTCTGACCCCATGGGAACTCCCTAATGCACGTCCTAAATAAGGAACAGTATCTCAGAGTGTGCATCCTGGAGAACCCAACATACCGCAGTAATAAATAAATGCCACTGACACTATTAGTGAACTTCAGCAAAATGGCACCTCAAATAAGAACGCTTTGAAAATAAAGGTTTTTTATTTAGATTTAAAAATCTTCTCAAACCATGCAAAGTTACACTAGTGTTGGAGGCTTAGATGAGATCTCTGCTAAGCTTCTGAAGGACAAAACACACCAATAACATATAATAAAAAGAAAATTCAGCCTTCTGCTTCCGTTTCTTCACGGCTGAATAGAAGCAAAACCCAGATGCAATCATGGAATCAGAGGATTTTTTCCTCTCCCTCAGCCCCTTACCTTTCTCTACAATCCTGTCGGATGTGGTCCCACACACCTACTCTCTAACTTCCTGCTCTCTAACTCCCTCTTTCAATCAATGGGGAAAAAAATGATGCAAAAGTCTGTCACTGTCTCAGACATACCGTTGAAATTACATTTGTTAGTTGACTGTTACAGTGGGCTCTGTGATGGGTACCCAGACCCCTCTCAGGACAGAAAGGTTTATTCTCCAGCTGCTAGAAGTGTAGCTGGCAGATAGCCCTCAAGCCCTCTCCTGGAATTACCTTCAGCTGAAGATAGCTGCACCACTCATCAACACAGCCCCATAAAATGACTGGTCAGTACATGAGGTTAATAATGGTCTCCTCATCCCAATTCAGGACAACTTTGAAGGGCCATCCCAACTTCTGAGCCCCCAAGGAGTTGGCTGAGGCTACGAGGAGACTAAATCACAGCCTAACTTCTCCTTCTGCCCAATCCTTCTTCCTATGCTTCCACAAAAATGTTGGCCCCAAAAGTACTCCCCAGGAAGTTTCTTGCATGCTAATCTCTGTCCCAGAGTCTGTGTCAGTTGGCACCAGTAGTCTTATGAAAAAGAACATGCTAAGATGAGATATCAGTGTTTGAATATTCTCTAGTTGGCAGGCAATGAAGACCTCATCACTGGTGGTGGATTCTAGATACTTCCAGGTCCTCCACACACCCTTCCCTCACCTACCCAACATATACCAAAAGGTAGAGAATAGAATATGTATGAAACCGGATTCTAAGAAAGCTGGATCAAAGTGGACACTATAATTGTTACTTTCACCAGTGTTGAAGTAGGATGATATAACAGTGGGAAGAAACGTATCAGGACTTTGAGAATTTGAGGGAAACAGAAATTCTAAGGAAAATAGAATTAGATGGCCTTTCCTAGGAACAATTGATGCTCTGGAGAAACAGAAATGAAAAGCTGATGTTATAAATCATCAATCAAAGGCTAAGTGTGTGGAGAATTGGTATTCAATGGGCATAAAGTTTGAGATATGCAAGATGATTATGTTCTAGCCATCTACTGTACAACATTGTGCTTATAATTAACAATACTATATTGTACACTTAAAAGTTTGTTAAGAAGGTAAATCTTGGCTGGGCATGTTGGCTCATGCCTGTAATCCTAGCACTTTGGTAGGCTGACACAGGAAGATTACTTGAGGCCAGGAGTTCAAGATCAGCCTGAGCAACATAGTGAGATCCCCATCTCTACAAACAATAGAAAAATTAGCCGGGCGTGGTGACATGCACCTGTAGTCCCAGATACTTGGAAGACTGAGGCAGGAGGATCATCTGAGCTCTGGAATTTGAGGTTGCAGTGAGCTATGATGATGATGCCACTCTAGCCCAGCAACAGAGTGAGACCCTATCTCCAAAAAAAATAAAAATAAAGAAGGCAGATCTCATGTTGAGTGTTCTTACCACAGTTTTTTTTTCTTTTTTTTTTTAATTTCAGCATATTATGGGGGTACAGATGTTTAGGTTATGTATGTTGCCTTTGCCCCCCCTCCCTCCCAAGTCCGAGTTTCAAGTGTGTCCATCCCTCAGATGGTGCGCATTGCACTCTTTGTTACCACAGTTTTTTTTAAAAAAAAATCCATGGGGGAGAAAAAAGCTAAGTGTGAAATAAAGTTAGAGGACTTACATTTCCCAATTTCAAAATCTACTACAAAGATAAAGTAATCAAGACAGTGTAGTACTGGCATAAAGATATACATATAGACCAATGAGGTCCAGAAATAAACCCATACATTTCTAGCCAATTATTTTTTGTCATTGGTGCCAAATCAATTCAATAGAGAATGAAGAATCTCTTAAACAAGTGGTTATTGGGACAATTGGATAGCCACATGCACAAGAATAAAATTGAACGCTTACCTCACACTGTATACAAAAATTAACTTAAAATGGATCAAATACTTAAATTTCAGAGCTTAAAAATCTAAAACTCTTAGAAGAAAACATAGAAATAAATCTTCGTGGCCTTGGATTTGACAGTGGTTTCTTAAATATAAAGCCAAAAGCAACAAAAGAAAAATAGCTAAATTAAACATTGCTAAAATTAAAAACTTTTGTGCATCAAAGTACATTATCAACAGAATGAAAAGACAACACACAGAATGAGAGAAAATATTTATAAATCACATATCCGTCTTAATATCAAAGAACACCTACAATTCAATAAAAAGACAAAAAAACCCAAATAAAATATGGATAAAGAATTTGAATAGACATTTCTCCAAAGAAAATATACAAATGGACAGTAAGTACATGTTATTCATCATTAGTCATTAGGGAAGTGCGAATCAAAACCACACTGTAATACCACTTCAATACCACTTCACACCCACTGGCATGACTATGGTCAAAAAACAGACTATAACAAGTGTTGGCCATGATGTACAGAAACTGGAACTGTCTTAATATACTGTTAGAAATGTAAGATCATGCAGCTGTTTTGGAAAACAGTCTGGAAGTTCCAAACAAAGTCAAACATAGAGTTACCATACGACCCAGCACTTCCACTCTTAGATATGCACCCAAGAAAATTGAAAACATATGTTCACCAAAAAAAATGTGTACATCAATGTTCATAGCAGCATTCATTATTCATAATAGCCAAATGTGGAAACAACTGAACTATCCATCAAGTGATGAATGGGTAAATAAAATGTGGTAAAGCCATAAAGTGGAATATTATTCAATCATAGAAAGGAATGAAGTGCTGATACATGCTTCATCAATGAACTCTGAAAACATTATCCTGAGTGAAAGAAGCCAGACATAAAAGGCCACATGTTGTGTGAAAACATTTTTATGAAATGTCCAGAATAGGCAAATCCATAGAGACACAATGTAGATTAGTGGTTTCTAGGACTGGGAGGAGGAGGAAATGAGTGATTGATAATGAGCTCAGGGTTTCTCTCTGGGGTGATGGCAATGTTTAGGAATAGTAGTGATGTTTGTACAACTTTGTAAATATGCTAAAAACCACAGAATTGTACACGTTAAAGGGTGAGTTTTACGATATGTGAATTAGACTCTATTTTTTTAAATTTATGGTTTAGAGGGAAAAATAAACACCTACATATGAAAGCCAGAGAGTATCCTTGGCAGCACATAAAGAGAATCCTATCTCCTGCAACTGGAGGGCAGAGAAAGCTGAGGCACAGGCCCGATGCTTAACAAAGTTCCAAAGAAGGTTAAATCTCAATCTAGAAAAATCTTCTATGCCAAGATCAAGACCATGATTGGCAAAAATGGGATTCTAAGATATGGGATGGGAGTCATCTAGGATGATGTATTATAAATCTGGAATCTCCAGATTCCTCTGAGTTCTCCAAGCCTGCAGAAGGGGTCCACTCCTCCCTGTTGAGGACAAATACTTCTTCCTTACTCAAAGACAATGTAGAGGCCCCTTCCTAAAAGAAAACAAGTGCCCCTACTCCAAGATCTCTTCCCACTTTACCTCACTATACCATCAATAACCAGGGTTAAGTCACATTACTCATCCAGGAAAGAGGTGGGCCTGCTAAAGGAGAAAAGAGACTATATCCCAAAAGAACTGCAAGACATAGCCTACATGTACTGACAGTAGCTAGCAGCATAAATATGGGAATCAGTGGAGATAGGTCAGAACCCAGGGAAGAGTTTATCAATATTGGTATGCTTGCTTTAGGATATAGGGGTTAGTCCAGGTGCCCTTGGACGTGGTGTTAATATGCTGCTAGCATGGCTCTTAGGGATTATAGAAAGTGATGGCCCACACTTAGTGAAGCAAATTTCTCAGAACTCCCATGGCGGAGAGTGGAAGAAAGGGCACATGGCTCCTAGGATGCTAGAGTAGATAAACTGTAGGTCAGACAACGCACCAGGTAACTATTCTCTATGGAAGGACCCAAGCATAACTTCATTTGCCAAAGGAACAAAATATGTGCTGGGTTCACTGTTAGCAGTAGGAAGGATATAGTTCCAAAATTATAAAAGCCAGATGGCACTGCTTATCCATCAGAGATAAGTTAGGTAATTATCATAATCAGTGGCAAACTAGGTGCACACAGAGTTGTGAAGATAGTTAATAAAACATGCATACCTCAGAGCAAAGTAGATAAGATGCCAACGAAGGCATTGTTTAATCTGTAGAACCAAAAAATATAAATAAATAAAATGGGAAATCAGGGCACTGAGGGCAGCCATCCCAATAAAAAGGTGCAATGTCTTGACCTATTTTCAGCTTCCCTTGCCCTGAAGTAGAGGTCGGGTTTCCAGAAAGAAGGACCCTGAAACATCATGGCAAATGTAAACGGTTAATGGTTCTCCTAGTCTTTCCACAAAGGGGCTTTAGGCATTCACTTGGGCAACAACATGTTGAGGAAAAGGAAGTGCCGAAACATTTGAGGACTGTAGGATACAATGTCTGAGAAGACACTGGTACCCAGGGAATCATAGCATTGTCATTGCCCCCTGTTTGAGGATGGCATCTGAGGCCAGGTAATATATATAGCCTTGGGCCATTCCATTCTGCTGGATGCATGAACCCACACAGTGGTCATTTCCCTAGTCCCCAAATATATCAATATAAATATACTTGGTAGTTGGCAGAAGCCTAACATTGGTTCTTTGGTCTAAGGATTAAGCACCATCGTAGCTGAAAGAATGACCAAGTGAAAGTCTCTGCAACTGCCTTGCCCACCTTCTTGCCAGGGTAGAAAGTTAAAACACTATTATATCCCTGAGAGAATGACAGAGATTAGCATCTTTTTAAAGACTTGCAGGGGTGATGGTCCCCATCATATCTTCATTTAATTCACAGTCTAGTTCCTGCAAATGCCAGAGAGATCCTGAAGGTTGACAAACTCAATCACATAATAGCCTGATTGCCGCTGTTATGCCAGGTATGACATCTGCCATCGATGTGATGAATGTGTTATTTTCCACCCCTTTCTGAAACAAGAATCAAAACTTTTCATTCACTCAGAATGGACAATGGTATATATTTACCACCTTGTCCCAGAGTTAGATGGAAATGGTACTTCTGGGATTGGGAGCAAGCAGGACCTGTAGAACATGACTTGTGTCCCAGGTCCCCCATCATCCACCACTGTTTTCTGGAGCTTCAATTTACCCTGTCCACGCATGGATTGTCTGCTATGACAACTTATGGAGCTTGGTTCACAGATGGTTGGTTCACTAAGTGAGAGCAAGTGAAAAATAGATGACATCTATGTAACAAGGTGATCTTAAAAGTTAGAAGTAAAAAGAAATCTTACTAATGGGCAGAGCTTCAGGCAATGTGCCTGGTCATACACTTTGTGTGGAAAGAGATGTGGGTGGTAGCAAATGGCTTGGCCAGTTGGTAAACTGTTTGATAGCAGAAAAACTGAAGGATCAGAAACTGGGAGCTCAGGGGAAAAGGTGTGTGGATATACTTATGGGAATGGGCATGAAGTGTGAACATCTTTGCATTCTATTTATGTCCTCCAGAGAGCATCCAACATAGAAGAGACAATTCAACAACCAAATCAAATCAGTCACCCAGCTGGTATGGGCCAGTGTCTGCCACAGGCCAACCCAGTGATGAATTATGGGAGCATCAATGAAGTAGCCATAATGAAAAGAACCATGAAGACCCCAAAAGGATATCTCCCACTCACCAAGGCTGACCTACAGACTGCCACTGCAGAATGTGCAACCTTCCACCAATACTGAACTCCATTCCTCAAAGAAATCAACCAGGCATTCGTCTTGACTGGAACAGACACATAATATGAATGTGAGTTTGACTTCTGTGCCTACAAGGCAACAGCAAGTACTACCATATGAGGGTTTTCAATTTATTTGATCCCCCAAAACATAACTCACAGCAGACCAAGAGTCCCTCTTCACAGCAAAAGAAGTGTGGCAACGGGACCCTGCATACCACTGCAAGCCACTGCACCCAGAAGCTGCCAGCCTAACAGAGCAACCGAAGAGGCTGTTACCGTCACAACTGAGCTGCCATTTCAGACACAATCCCCCGAAAGGAGAGGCCACCATCTGTGAGGACACATGGTACATTCCAAATCCATCTTCATACAGGGGTCTGGACCCAAGGGGTTGAAGCAGCAGTTGCTCCACTTATCCTACCTTCCAGTGACCCACTTGTAGAATTTTCACTTCCCATCCTTGCAACTCTGATTTCTGCAGGTCTTGTGGTTCCTGGCTCCCAAAGGAGACCCAGTCATTTTCATGCTACGGTTGATACTCAGGCACTTAAGGGTCTTTGTGCCAAGGATGCAGAGTGCAAGAAGAGCAATCATCATCCTGTCAAGAATAAGTGACTCTGATCATCAGGAGGTGATGGGGTAGGGAGGAGTATATCTGGCAGACAGGTGATCCGTTTGGACATCTCTGAGTGTATTCTTCTGCCCAGATTTGAAGGTAAATTCATGAGTGCAGCAGCCATAGCCTGAAAGGGGCATGGTGACCAGGGGATCAGATATCTCAGAGGTGAGGGTCTGAGTACCCCAAAAGATACGGCACTGGGACCAGAAAAGATGCCACTCAAGCCCACTCTGTCAAAGAGACCACAGTTCATCTCTAACTGTCCTTTTATAAGCATCCCCCACGGAAAGGAGCCCGACACAATCATAGAGGACCAGTTCCCAGAAGTTATATGAAAAAGTGGATTTGGGCAGCAGAAGAGGTGGACTGAAGTGGTTGGTGCAACGTGAAGCCCAGTCCCCTCAGGACTGAAGACTTGTTTTTCCTGCTGCAGGAGTGTTGCCAGCTAGCAGCCCTCAACTGTCTGGCCTTTCTAGAAATTGCCCTCAGCTAAGGAGAGCCTCCTAGCCAGGGGCCGTCTGCATCAATGACAGATCAACATGGCTTTATAACAGCCTGGCCCCCTCACCTCAATGCAGGACAACTCTGCAGGGTGCCAGGGCACCCACCCTGAGCAGTGGTCTTTGTTGAGATTGCATCACAACATAATAGCTCTTTGTGCTCAATCCTGCCTCCTTCTCTTGCCCCACAATTGTTGATCTTGAAAGCAATCCCCAAAAACTTCCTGCTTGCAAATTTCTGTCTCGGAGCTTGCTCTCTGGGAGACTTGACCTGCAATATTTATAATTATACCATAATAAAAATAAATTTCAAATGACACCACATTTCAGCTCATCTCTTAATTCTGCTAAGTTATGTTTTAATCATCTTCTGATTAACTTATTATCAAATCCACCCAAAGAAGATTAGAGAACATTTCCTACATTTTTCAAGGCTCCAAAAGCCTACCCAGACTATCTTTAGTCTCAATAAATGACCTCACTTCACAGAAATCAAGGCTAAACATTATTTCCCTTAACCTCCTTCCTCCCACTCCTAAATTTCTTTGTGTGCTGACACATACTTTTCTCCTTTCTTCCTTTCTCAGATAATAAAGTGTCTCTTCCCATACCAAAGTGAATTCATACTACTTAGTTCTCTACCCTATGGTTTCCTGACTTCTCCAAAACAATTTTTCATCACAGTTTTTAATCTTTCCATCTGAAAGTTTCCTTCCTTTTAGTTTATTAATATCTAAAACATTATTTCATCAAAATCTTTAATCTCTCCATACCAAAGCTTCCTTTTAGTCTATAAATACCATTGCCTATTAAAAAAACAAAAACAAAAACAAAACCTTGAGGTCTATTTTCTTCCTTAACATGCATCTGTTTCTCTCCTAGGCTTTCCCACTAACCAAGGCAGAGAAATCTATAACCACTGTATCTACTTCATTTTGGGACCATCCCTCAATAAACTACAATCTGGGTTCTGTCCATAGTTCTCTACTAAAACACCTCTCTGAGTAACTTCCTAACAGCCAAATCCAATGGCTTTTCCTTAGTCCTTTTCTTTCTCAACCACTCTATGGTATTTTACATCATTTGGCCTTGTTTTATTCTTAAAACTCTTTCCTCATTACATTTTCCAAGAAGCTGTACTGCCCAAGCTCTTTACCAAGCTCTTTAACCTCATTTTCTCAGTTTCTACACACCCATTATAGGTGCTCCCAAAGTTCTGTTCTTGAGTCTTTCCTCTTCCAACTATAATCTTCCTCTCCTTTAGTGATTCCATTTTTCCTCTTCTTGACCTCAAATGAAATCACCAATTTGACACTTTCTCTTTAGCTCTAAACCACATTTTTACCATGAAGTAATATGTTAATTATTGATTTCAAAATATTAATAACTATACTTTATTATGATGTGAATGTTTCTATTCCCAGGAACTAAGCATTTATACTAAATGTGTGCTGAATATTCTCAATGCTTTTTCAGGATTTATTGAGATATAATATACACTTTATCCTTTGACATACTGTACTATAATGTCAGGCTCCCTGAGAGTCAATTATTTTTATGTGCCTAAAATAAATTCTGCTTTAAGATGTATTATTTTATTGATTTACTTATTTTTTTATTTTTATTTTTCTAGAGACAGGATCTCACTCTGTTGCCCAGGCTGGATTCGAACTCCTGGGCTCAAGCAATCCTCCCACCTCAGCCTCCTGAACAGCTGGGACTACAGGTGCGTGCCATCACACCTGGCTTGGTGTCGTATTTTTTTAACACACTATTTGATAAAATTTTGTTCAAGATTTCAAAATCAATATGCATAAATGAAAATGACTCATAAATTTCATTGGAACTGTCTTTGTTGGGCTTTGTATTAGGGTTATTCTTTTCCTATACTCTGGAAAATTTTATAGAACATGAAAAGTGTCTGTTTCATAACAGTTCCAAGTACTCACCATAACATCTTCTGAGTCTAGAACTCATTTTTTAGGATAGTTCTTTAAAACATTACATTTCTTCCATGGTTTCTTATCTATTTAGATTTTTTTATTTCTTCCATATCAATTTTAGATAGATAAAAATGCAGAAACATTTTTCTAAATACATAAGTGACCTGGCAGAACAAAAAAAAGAAATCTTAAGAGACCAAAATTTACAATTTACGTGAAAGTGGAAATCAACTGGATTGATCCCTGGTGGCCACGAAATTGTGTTTTAACGGAATTCACACGCAAGAGAAAAAGGACAGAGATCGGATTCTTTACAGAGTGGAGACGATTTTTAGTGAAAGGAAAGCAAATACATAGGTCAAACGAAACCAAATAATACTGTTAAACTGGTAGTGAAAAACAGTCAGCTTTTGCCTGTTCTCTACTCACCTTGATTTTCTTTCTCCAGAGACAACCACTTTTAACTCTTAGCTGTTTGATATTGTGTTTTCTTTTTTTAAAAATATATTTATTCTGCTTTTTCGGACTTTTCTATATTAGATGATTGACCCTCCATCATTCCACACACATCTCTCTCTTCTCTCTCATCCTCCCAGTGTTATATAATCATTTCTTGTTAAATCAGTATTCAGTATTTACATAATTATGGCCCACTTACATGACAAGTATTATTTACAGTTAAGATATGCAGTGTAGTTTTTGAGTTTTTATTTTTTTCCTAGGGTTCATAATTTACTCAGTTTTTTCAAAATTTTGAAAAATCCACAGGTCACTAATTCATCTCTAGGTTCTCTGAAAAATGAAAAATCTCCAGTCCATATTCAAATATACCCGTTACTCTACCAGTTTTTATTTTTGAGACATCACATCTAAACTCTCCACCTTCAGGCATTTTCTGGTGATTTCATGCGGTCTTCCCCTACCCCCTTCCCTCTTTATCATAGTTATACTACTATTTTAGAAAGTTTATGGCTACCCCGTAAGTAGTAAAATGCCTTTTCCCCTCTCAACAACAGTCTGTATCTCTAAATTTCCTACTTTATAAGAACACTACAACCACTCAATTTACCTTCCTTTCTTTTCTTCAACATTCCTACTTGTATTCCCAACTGTGTTTTTAAAACTCAGCTGATAACATTTGCATTCTACTTTGGAATTAAATAGATAGTCCTCTTTCTTTTCTTCTTTTCTTCTTATAGTTTTGCCTTTCACGTCTACTCCATAATCCATATGGAATTGATTTTTTGTGTGGTGTAAAATAAGAATTGAATTTCATTTTTCACACATCTCTTCATTTCTAGAGAATAAAGCCCAAAATTGTTAGCATAACATTTGAGGCACTTCATGATCAAGATCCACTTTCTTTCCTGTTATCTCTGACTGCCACCCTGTGAAGACTTGGATCAACTATACCAAACTACTGGAATTCTTGAGAATGTGAAATTATTAAAAGGTAAATCTATATTTGTAGATAATATAACTGTACACCTAGAAAATCCCCCAGAAATTATTCACAAAACATAAAATTAATAAACATTTAGAACAATCGTTAAAATATTTGCATCCAATAAAATGTGAAGATACCAAATTATGTGAGATATGTTTATAATATTAACTGATAAAAATGGAATTCTAAATTATAACTACCATATGGTTTAGTCTAAGTTTTTAAAAAAAAACTTAAATATGGAATAAATGTTAAACAAATATACTAAAATGTGAACATTAATGGTCATTGTGTTTAGGAGGAAAAATTTTTCCGTATTTCCCAGGTTTTATTTTATACGTATGTTAGTTTCATAATAAAAAATATTAAATAAAAACATTTAATATTTGCACATAAATGTCAGTACAACTTATTCACGATTAGAGAAGTTCCACTAAATTTCAAGGCCTTGATGAACAGGGACGTTTAATTTTACATCAGTCATAACTACCAAAACAATGAAACATTCATTTAGAAATATTAAGTGTTTATACCTAGAAAACACCAAGGTTCATTGTCACTGAGGTTATAAGACTCAATAATAAAGAGATTGGGGGGAAAAAAATCTGTCCAGGAAGTATAAGTTGTAACATAATATAAAAATACCATTTATTGTGCTTTTTTTTTTTAGAGACAGGATCTCACTATGTTGCCCAGGCTGGTCTCAAACTCCTGATTTCAAGGTAACCTCCTGCCTCAGCCTCCCAAAGTGCTGTAATTACAGTGTGAGCCAACACAGCTAGCCTTTATTGTGTATTTTCTATGCTATACCTAGGTGATGTGTTAATTACTTTGAATATATTATCTCATTTTTAATCCTCAGAGTAACTCTATGACATAGACAATCATCATTCACAGAGGTGGTTAAGAGCGTTTCATCTACACAAAGCAGAACCAAGAAAATAGATTTGTTGATGAGTCCTAAACTAAATTCTCAGATAATATGTATGAGATTCTATTTTACAACCGAAAGTGCCCCTAAGACCAGCTATCCCAAACATTTTGCAGATGAAGAAATTCCAGTATTCAGAGAGAAAAGAGATTTGTTGATGATCACACAAGTAGTCAATGGGAGTGACAAGAATTATTGTTTCATCATCCTTTCCACTCTACCATGCTTTGTTTCCTGATCACTTGAGTTCAAACCAAAATGATTGAATATTTGCCTTCAAAAATTACCCTGTTGGCCAGGTGCGGTGGCTCATGCCTGTAATCCTAGCACTCCGGGAGGCCGAGGCAGGAGGATTGCTTGAGCTCAGGAGTTCGAGACCAGCCTGAGCAAGAGCAAGACCCCATCTCTACTATAAATAGAAAGAAATTAGCCAAACAACTAAAAATAGAAAAAAATTAGCTGGGCACCGTGGCGAGTGCCTATAGTCCCAGCTAACCCAGGAGGCTGAGGCAGGAGGATCGCTTGAGCCCAGGAGTCTGAGGTTGCTGTGAGCTAGGCTGATGCCATGGCACTCTAGCCAGGGCAAAAAGAGTGAGACTCTGTCTAAAAAAAAAAAAAAAAAAAAATTACCCTGTTTATACACTCCTCCACAAATGGTTTCTTTTCAAAAATGATTTTAAAAACTCTCATGCCCATTCACATACTTCAAACATTGGAGTTTTTAAGAGGAGCACCTTGAGGCCACGTACTGAAAGACCATCTGCTTTCTGAGAATAACCACAGAATAATCATTTGAGTAAGCAGCACAGCTTTCAGTATATAAATTCTCTATTAAAATGTTTATGAAGCGATTCTTCCTTTTGTCGCTACTAAATGAAAACGCTATATCTTCTATTAAAAATTCATTAAGGAATGCCATTCATAAAAAAATTCAATTAAGTATATGAAACTTATCCCACTGTGACTTGTATTGAGTTGTTCTGCAAGACAGTATAATCCTATTTTTGTTCTGAGCTCATCTCTGGAGCAAAAAGATTGAATTTCATTATGAAAAAACAGCTCTGCTCTCCTAATCAGAGTCCCAAAGGAATCCGACTATGTGAACTGTCCAGGACCTAGGGTGAGAAAGAGGCTACTCATGCTCTCTCTCTCTCTCTCTCTCTCTCTCTCTCTCCCTCTCTCTCTCTCCATACACACACACACACAAAGTCTTCCTATGTTATCACTTCATTTAAGATTGACCAGAGTTAACTTTTTTAACAAATAGAAAGAACACCACAACATTCATTCATTTTTTTTTAACTTTTTTTAATTGTTTTTTTTAGAGATGGGGCCTCATTATGTTGCCCAGGCTGATCTTGAACTCCTGACCTCAAGCAATCCTTCCACCTCAGCCTCCCAAAGTGCTGTGATTATGCACGTGAGCCACCGTGCCCAGCTCATTCATTCTTGACTAGAGGCCTAGCAAAGGTCATGCACCCATCCAAGGGTGATCTGCTGAAAATTATAGCTGACTACACTCAGGCCTTACTTAAGTTTCCCACTGCAATTTTCCTCTCTTATCTCTGAAGATATAAATTCTCTATTCTGTCTCTTACATCATAGACTCTTTCAGACAATCTAATTAAACTTCTTTCTCCATGCAGAAATCCCACTGCAGGAACAATGGGCCTTCCATATTCTTCTTGAATAACCTCCAATGATGGAAAATTCACTAGTATTTCCTGAGGCAATTTGTACTTTGTGGGGGTAGCTCTAGCAGGAATTTTTCCCTGTATTGGTCATGGAGTCTGGGAATGTTCGCTTAAATGTCCGAGGGGTTAGTAGACACGTCCACCTCCACAAGAGAGGCAATAATTAACCTATGAAGATGGCAGGTCGGTGCCCTCACTCAGTCCACCCGCCCAGCACTTCCTATGTGCCTTAATGTTCTGTAGAACCTTGACCTTCAGTCATTAAAAACACACACAGCAAAAATTAGGGCATAGGCATTTCGGGTTACAATTTTTTTTTCTCATCTATAAATACTTTTTTCTTGGTCAGTCATTTTTTTTTTTTTTTTTTTTTTTACAGAGTCTCACTCTGTTACCTGGGCTAGAGTGCCGTGGCATCAGCCTAGCTCACAGCAACCTCAAACTCCTGGGCTCAAGCGACGCTTCTGCCTCAGCCTCCCCAGTAGCTGGGACTACAGGCACGCACCACCATGCCCGGCTAATTTTTTCTATGTATTTTTAGTTGTCCGATTAATTTCTTTCTATTTTTAGTAGAGATGGGGTCTCGCTCTTGCTCAGGCTGGTTTCGAACTCCTGAGCTCAAACAATCCACCCACCTCGGCCTCCCAGAGTGCTAGGATTACAGGCGTGAGTCACCGCGCCCAGCCATGGTCAGTCATGTTTAAGTGCTGATCTACATACTGGCTTCATCAGAATTACCAGGGAATTCTTTTTTTAATCTTGGGTCCCGCTCCTAAAGATCACGATTCAGAAAGTCTAGAGTAAAGCTTGGGAAATCAAATTAAAAAACCAAACAAACAAACAAAAAAACCCTCTTCAAGAGATCCTAATACATATCCCAAATTTAAGAACTGATCTAAATACCTATGCTGTCTTTTGAGTCTTTTTAGTATTCTACAGCTCCGAGTCACTGGTATGCTTACTGGTATTTAAACCCACTATATACACTAATTGTGACTTCCACCCTACAACTATGGAAACATCTTCTGAGTTCCTTACAAGGAACTGAGCTGCAAGTTGAATTCCATGGGAAACAGGCTTCGAGTCAGAGGTTAGCATTCAGGAAGTTTATTAGGGAGTGATTGGTAACTACGGAGTAAGGAAATGAAGCAGGATTGGGCAGAGTGAGAAACTGGGCGGAGATACCATCTCAAGAAAGACCTCGGCTGACCTCAGGCAGCTCTGAGGCTGGAATAGCCCTTCAAACTTGTTCTGAGTTGGGACAAGTGATCGGATCTTTACATGGGGTATCAACTGTCACTGGATGCGGGCTACCTCAGCACGGGGTCAGGACCTTGGCAAGGGGACTTTCTTCCTCAGCAGGCAGCCAATGGGGGAATAAACTCCTGGGTCCTGAAGGGGAATCTGGGTGCACTTCGCAGCATCCACTGCACCTACCTTCATAGGAAATAAAGATGGCAAGAGTCAAACCCGAGCATTTCTCAGTAGAGAACAAACGGTTTTTAATTTGCCAAAAAGAGCACATTACTATCTCTCACTTCCTCCTGTTTCAAGCACTAGATATTTATGGAATGATTCACCATGAAAATGAAGTGTGAATTTCTGTGTGGAATTATTTCTAATCTCTAAATGGCACTTCTTGGGGGCTCTTCAAGTCTACAGTTTTGATTAATCAGAATAAATTGTTTTAAAACAACTGGTCATTTTTTTTTTGTTTAAAAGACTTGTAATTAGTACATGAATTTCTCCATAATTCTTCAGAAATTCTTTCAGAATTCTTCAGAAAGAGAAATTGGAATTCCTGACTCTTATGACAATCATGCCCTATCTTATGACAATCATCATCGCGATTTCTCAGGAGCCAGGAAAGGTTACCCTTTTCCCTGATTTCTCTGATTTAACAGGTATATCAGACAAACAGATTATGTTTTGGCACCTCTAGATCAGCTGTGTGACTTCAGATGCCTAAGGAGCTCATATCTAGTTATGAGAAGTGGTTGGGGCTAGAAATAGGATGTGGAATACTACACTTGGAGTCAAATATCCTTTGCCTGGCTTCTGCTTTTGTTGCTTTCAGCTTCTGATGTTGAACATTTCACTATGTCTGTGAGTCTCAGTTTCCTTGACTAGTAAAATAGGGATGATGATCACCTCCATCACAAAGTGATGACTGAGGCTAGGTACGGTGACTCATGCCCAGCACTTTGGGAGGCCACAGTGGGAGGATAGGAGTTCAAGACCAGCCTGGGCAACATAGCAAGACCCCATCTGCATTTTTTTTTTTATTTTAAACAAATAAATAATGACACAGAAAGATAGAACGTACAACTGCTCACTGTTCATTAAAAAAAAAAAAAAAGACAGAAAGATAGAATTAAAAAGGCTTTGTATACATCTGCAAAGTCAGGATCTCTGCCCTGAAGTCCCCCATTGTTTTATTTCTCTGCGCTGTCCTCGTATCTAGAACAGAAGCAACTTGAGGCAGGCATTTTCTTAAATCTCTGATTCAGACACATCACAAATCTTGTCTATGATAATAAAAACGACTACTTATTACATATGTTCAAGCAAAGAGAAAACTTCCCCTTCACCCTCAAGTTTCACTGAAAAATCAACTCACAACAAAGCAGATTAATGAGAGAAAATCTATACAAACCTATTTTAATGTGTATACAGGAAATGAAGATTCAACTCTTCAATGAGGTACACAGGTTTCTAAAGAATGGGGGGCTTAAAAGCAGAGAAACAGGTTTTCCTGCTTTCAAAAAGGGAGAGAGGAAGAGGCTTGAGTAGCTAGCAAAGGTGGTCTAGTTATGTAAATGAAACCTTAAAAGTAGCAGCCCTCAGAGAGAATAGATGGTAAATGTTTCTTTTCAGACCTTAAAAGGTGTCAGACTCTCCTTTCAATCTTTTCTTATTGGGGAAGGATAGACCCAGCTGTGTTCTCTACAGATGTAAATTTCCCCCCACAAAATACATCTTTGCAGTGTTACCTCTATCCATGAGACTTATGACAGCCATCCCAAAATACATCAAAGAAATATATTTTGGGGAAAAATACTTCTAATTTCCTTCATGTGCCAGGTAAAGCAAGTGCTTTACAAGAATTATTAATATCTCACCTAATTCTTCCAACAACCCTATAAAGTGGGTTCTTTTATTATTCCCATTTTACAGATGGGAAAACTGAAGCTAAGAGGGATATGAGATACTCTTTTTACCCAAAGCTCCTCAAGGATGCATCAGAAGAACAAGAATGAGTGGTCTGAGTGGAAGGAAAGAGAAGTTTATTACTTTGCCAGCAAACGAGGAAAATGGTACACTATCATCTCAAAATCCAAATTCCTGTCCATAAGCAGGAATACAAAGCTTTTAAAGGGAGAGCCTTCAGTTCTAGGCTATTGTCGTCAATGATTCTAATGGTCCCATCTGTGCCAAAGATAAAGCCATGATCTCAGCCCACCTTGGAGGCCCACCCAGACCTCCACTGGACCTGGGATAAAGCCTCCAGGCCTCGGCTGGAGCTGATAGTTCAGCTGAGCTATCTCCTTTATCACAAAGAACGAAAGACATTCCCCTTCCCCTAGCCCACCCAACCATCTGCCCAAGGCAGGGATGCAGGCCTCACTTCCCAAAAAGAGTGGGGGAAGTTTTAAAGAGACAGAAAACATCTTTTGCCCTTTTTTTTTCCAGGCCATTCCTTCTGTTACATTTTCCCCACTCTCAATTTTACACTTCCATATCTATGGGAGGAGAGACGATGACTCTGTTCTTAACAATTTTTAACTTCGTACAATGAGCACAAGCATAGCCTTTACAGTCCCTTGCTCTGCTTCCCCTTCTCCTTCTTGAAGCTGTCCAAAGAGTTGGAGATGAGAAAGAGAACATTTCTGAAATTCTCTGATATCACTTGATCTTGAATGCCATTAATGAAAATAGCATTTCTACTTAGTAACAATTAGTAAAATAATTGTTATTTTTAATACTTTTCCATTTAGTCTGTAGATGGATTTCATATTAATTTTTTTCGATACAAATAACAGAGATTGTCTTCACAGACAGTAGGGAAAGAAATCAATCACTGCATAGTCATAAACGGAACAAGCAAAATTAGCCTAAAGGTCACACAGGGACCAGATCAGCACCACCTGTGACCACTCTTAGCCAAACAGAAGGAACACATCCTGCTGATAGGAGGTTAATAACATCACACTCACAGAAGAATGATATAAACCATTATCACCCCCACACGGCTGAACTTTCAACTAAGCTACATTCTCCATAACACTTTTCATTATCTTCTCCCAAAAAACTGCCTCTTTACAATGCAAGTTAGAAAAACAAAACACACCTGGAGTACACTAGAAGCTTCCATAAGGGAATAAAATAATAAGGTTTAAATTTAGTATGTAGAAGAATTAACTGGCATGATGTTTTTAATGTACAGACTCCCCGCCTAGCGCAATGGCTCATGCCTGTAATCCTAGCACTTTGGGAGGCCAAAGCGGGAGGATCACTTGAGCCCAAGAGTTAGAGACCAGCCTGGGCAACATGGTGAGACTCTGATTCTAGAAAAATAAAAATAAAAACAAAATACGGGATCCCTGAATCCATCTTCAGAATTGCCAATTCACAGATCCAAAGAAAAGCTAAGAAATCTGCACTTTTAACAAGCACCATTGTACTTAATAACAGAGGGAACGACCTGAAAAGGGGTAAAAATACTTTACGAGCTGTCTCTTTAAAACCTCCCCCACTCTATTATATATCAATTTAAAAATCTTTTTTTAAAAAAGGACTTCTGGAAGAAATCATAAAATAATATTTTATGACCTTGGATAGGCAAAGATCTCTTAAACAGAATACAAAAAGCACTAACCATTAAAGAAACAAAATTGATAAATTATGCTACATTAAAATTAATAATGTCTGTTCATCAAAGACATTATTAAGAAGTGAAAAGTTAAGCCTAGAGTGGAAGAAGATGTTTGCAATACATCTTACTGACAAAAGACTCAGATCCAGAATACAAGAGTACTCCTAAAATCAATAAGAAAAATACAGATAATCTGATAGAAAAACTGGGCAAGAACCTTGAACAGACACTTAGCAAAAGAGAATATCCAAAAGGTCAATAAACATATCTAAAGACACTCAACTTCTTTAGTTGAAACCAGAATGAGGTATCACTACCATCTTCCAGTAAGGCTAAAAATAAAAATGATAATGCCAAAAGTTGGCAAGTGAAATTCATATAAAACTCCTTTGGAAAAACCATTCAGCAGTCTCTACTAAAGATGATTACCACTTTATGCCCCAGCAATTCCTCTCCTAGATATACACAAAAAGAAATGTGTACCTATGTTCCCTGAAAGATGTGTATAAGTATGTTCATGGCAGCATTGTTAGGAAAAAAAAATTGCAGATTTTTCATAGAACAGAATACTATAGAGCACTAAAGATGATCAAAGAATCATTGAATTATTCCTGTTGTTACATGTAACAGGAATAAATCTCGAAAATATAATGTTCAGCTAACAAAGACAGAGCAAAAAAAGTACATCCTCTATCATTACATTTGCCTGTTTGGGAAACAGGCAAAACTATTCTCTGGTTTAAAAGTCAGGGTCATTGTCACACTTGGGGCTATAATGACTAGACAATTATACCAGGATAGGCTCAGGCTTCTAATAACAGTTATTTCTTGTTCTGAGTACAAGTAACCTCATTTTTGAGGAATTCATTGAGCTATGCCCTACGGTCTACGCACTTTTCTGTATGTTATACTTCAACAAACTTTTTTTTTTTTTTTTTTTTTGAGATAGAATCTCACTCTGTTGCTCAGGCTAGAGTGCCGTGGCGTCAGCCTACCTCACAGCAACCTCAAACTCCTGTGCTCAAGCGATCCTCCTGCCTCAGCCTCCCAAGTAGCTGGAACCACAGGCGCATGCCACCATGCCCGGCTAATTTTTTTTTATTTTTAAAAGTAGAGATGGTGTCTCACTCTTGCTCAGTCTGGTCTCAAACTCCTGACCTCAAGTGATCCTCCTACCTCAGCTTCCCAGAGTGCTAGAATTACAGGTATGAGCCACTGTGCCTAGCCAACAAACACTTATTTTTTTTTTAATTTCCAAAGTATTTCACAAAAGAGAAATACTGATTTTTCTTTGCCCACAGCAACTGAGGGATCTCAGGAATCCCTAGCTCAGGTATGAAGCCAACTAAACCACTGCACACTCACAAATGACAGATAACCCCAGCTGCAATTTTTCTAAGGCTGATTTATTCCCAAGGTTCAACTGTACTGCTTATGAGTATTTTCCCCATTCTGCTGGTCTTTCTCTTTTGCCATCATCTTCAGTTTGAATTTTGTTTTCTCTTTCAATACATGGTTCTAATGCTAATGAGACCAGACTTTGTTGGATCTCAGAAATTCATTTTCCATTTCTTAATTGCAATGGTAGCCATAACACAATTGCAGCAAAGAATTTGCTATCCAAATCTTGAGAAAAAAAAAAAAGAAAAAAGAAAAGAAAAGAAGGAAAGAAAGAAGAAAAAACTATTTAGATGCTAATCCATCTGCAATCTTTTTAAAAATTTAGCATGGTTTTACTTTGATCCCAGCATTCTCATTTTAAATTCTCATTGAATTTTATTGTGTAATTTTAGTGTTTTGCAAAGGAACAAGTTTTTATGAATTCCTATTACAAATTGGAATAATAGATGTTTATCCCTTTATGCTTCAGATTTCATTTTCAAGGTCAAAAACAGCATTAATTCAACTTCACATTTATTAAATGTTATGTTGATGTTCCAAATCCCCCTGGCCCCAACTCTAATTCTTTCCCACTTTTGATTATTCTGTTCCATCAGAACCATAGCAACTAAAATTGCCTTGGAAGAAAGGAGAAAGAATTAGAATCTAGTTATTGACTTTTCCAAAGGGCATGGTAATGAATATATAAAACAATCGGGTGGTAAATAATTGCTGGTGCAAAATGAGCAGTGCTAATGACTTCCTATTGGGATTTTTAAACTTTCCCTATGATTAAACTGTGGTAAAGAGCAGTGTCTTGCAATTATAATTTCTAATAAAGAATCTGGCCAAAAAGATTTTTTAATTACTTTTATTGAGCTATCTAAATTTAAGTCTCTATTTTTGACAGTTAGTACAATTAATCTGTAAGTGCAAATTTGAGTCATCTTCCTTTAAGGACTGTAGTTCTGAGGCTAAATATTCTGTTATATCAAGATAAAAACCTACATATGGAGAACAAAAACTAGTAAACCACAACTTGTCACTTCATTCAGAAAAATGGAAAAGAATATTTCTTATTGAAAATAGTGGTGGGCCAGGCGCGGTGGCTCATGCCTGTAATCCTAGCACTCTGGGAGGCCGAGACGGGCAGACTGTTTGAGCTCAGGAGTTCGAGACCAGCCTGAGCAAGAGCGAGACCCTGTCTCTACTAAAAATAGAAAGAAATTAATCAGACAACTAAAAATATATACAGAAAAAAAAAACTAGCCAGGCATGGTGGCGCATGCCTGTAGTCCCAGCTACTCGGGAGGCTGAGGCAGAAGGATCGCTTGAGCCCAGGAGTGTGAGGTTGCTGTGAGCTAGGCTGACGCCACGGCACTCTAGCCCAGGCAACACAGTGAGACTCTGTCTCAAAAAAAAAAAAAAAAAAGAAAAGAAAATAGTGGTGAATAGTCAAATTTTCTTCCACCTGTAAAAAAATCTTTACCAATGAAAATATGCATACTTGTACTATATTTAGAGAATAAAAGCATTATAAAATCAATAGGTATATGAAAATATATTTACATGCTAACAATTATTTTTATTACTAATGATTGGTTAGGAAAAAAAACTTTGCAATTATGACCATTCCTTTGGAAATGACAATGACCCTAAAGTAACATTTTTCTTCCTTTAAGTGTTAGAGATTTCTATGGCAACTCTCCATCTGCTTTCCACTATTTTCACAGGCTTTTTGAATTAAGCTTACATATGTCAATGTTCCAAAATTATCTTTGTGTTTGCATAAACCATATGGCTCTTTGACAAAGTTGATTATGCCAATAACATTAGAGAAATATTTAAATGTCACATCTGTTATGTAAGAAAAAAATTGATGTAAAATAGGAATGAGGTTGGGACGGGAAGCGCTATTTCTACAAACTCATTTGTAATCAATCTTTAAGCCAATGACTCCGGGCTTCTCCTTAGTTTCTAAATCAGAAAGTGATTTAAATTCTAAGAAGAGAGTATTCTATATAGAATATACTTGAGTTTATCCAATGCTTAAAATCTACGGGAAATACGCAAGTGTCCCAATGTAACTATATATGAGCAGTCTTCATCATATGAATTATACAACTTTTACTAAGGATCATGTAAAAGAGTAAGGTCTCCCTTATGCTATGGTTTGAATGTTTGTCCCCTGCAAAATTCATGTTAAGATTTAATTGCCATTGTAACAATATTAAAAGGTGGGACCCTTCATACGTGGGATGTCCAGGAGGGATACCTCATGGGCGAGATTTGTGCCGTTCAACTCCTTCTTGTTTTCACTCACCCTCTCGCCATCTGCCATGTGATGATGCAGCAAGAGAGCCTTTTCAAGATGCGAGCACCCTCATCCTAACCCTAACTGGGTTGTTCTTGTACTTGACATTGTACTTTCCAGCCTCCAGAACTATAAGCCAAAATGATAAATTACCCACTCTCAGGTATTCTGTTATAGCAACAAAATGGACTAAGACACCTTAAAAACCAAAACTTACTAAAACTAAAACTTACTAAAAACAAAACTACTCTCTGCCTTTTAGTAAGTCAAACAAATATGGAACTTCTTTTCTCACTACCAAATCCTTGTCATAATGTCACTGGAGAACCGCTTGAGAAATAATTAGATCCATGAGAAGTGTCCTGACTGAAAGGTTAAATTTTCATCTGAGATTTATTCTTCAGTCATATGTAACAGAAACCTCCAGCCACAGGGTCTTGCAAAAAGGAAACATCAACAGAACCCTTAACGCTTAACTATTGAAACTTTGGTCCTAAGAAAGGGAACAATATTAATGGCTACATTTCCTACAAAAAACATTAATTGTAAGTATATTTTCTTGAAGATACAGAAAATAATCTTACATGACATTGTTAAATGTATTTATTTTCTTTTCTTTTTTTAAGTAGGCAGAGCAGTCTTTTTTTTTTTGTCTGCTGACCTGACTCTTTTTATTTCAGCATATTATGGAGGTACAGATGTTTAGGTTATGTATATTGCCCTTGCCTCCCCGCTCCCCGCCGGCAGAGCAGTCTTGCTTGTGGAGAAGGCATGGGTCCTATGACCTAGAAGAGTTGGGAGGAGCTTCCCCTGTCATACTCTCATCCATCACACTAACTTGCCCTCATGTCCCTGATCTCACTGTCTGCTTTTATCAGCTTGGGTTGTTGAAATTCCCTGTAGAAACACTCACATCTGAGAAAGGCAAGTGATTACAACTGGCCTAGCTCATTTTCATTTCCCTAGCAAAGAGTAGTACTCTGAGAAAATGGGATAAGTATGTTTTCATAAGAAGGGGTGGTAGTGTCCCCACAGGGCTCTACCTAGAGAGAGCAGACTGGCATGAGCAACTACAGAGGAAGACATTTGCAAGGTTGGGAGGGAGAAGAGTGTCATGAGCACATTAAGTATGTGGAACAGGTAAAAACACAGAGGGACAAAGGCAAATTTAACTTCTCTCAAGTTTGTTCAGGGTTAGGCTTGCCCTTTGCTTGATCTCAGATTCCTCTGGGAATATGATAGAAAGCTTCAGACTTCTCCCCTGAAATATTTCCATAAAGCATGGCTATAATCCATGTGGTAGTATATGACAGAATTTCCTTCTTTTTTTTTTTTTTTTTGAGACAGAGTCTCATTCTGTTGCCCAGGGTAGGGTATGGTGGCGTCATCATAGCTCACTGCAACCTCAAACTCCTGGGCTCAAGTGATCCTCCTGCCTCAGCCTCCCAAGTAACTGGGACTACAGGCATGCTCCACCATGCCCAGCGATTTAATTTTTTCTATTTTCAGTAGAGAGGGGGTCTTGCTTTTGCTCAGGCTGGTCTTGAACTCCTGAGCTCAAGTAATACTCCTGCCTCAGCCTCCCAGAGTGCTAGGATTACAGGCATGAGCCACCACACCCAGCCTAGGATTTCCTTCTTTTTACAGTGGAATAACATTCCATTATATACACACATCAAATTTTCTTTATCCATTCATCAATCAATAGACATTAAGGTTGTTTCCACCTCTTGGCTATTATGAATAATACTGCAGTGAACAGGGGAGTTCAAATATGTTTTCCAGATCCTGGTTTTAATTCTTTTGGATAAATACCCAGAGGTGAGATTGCTGGATTATATGGTAGTTCTATTTTTAATTTTTTGAGGAGCCTCCATACTGTTTTCCACACCAGTGACATTTATGCTAAGTAAAATAAGCCAATCACGGAAAGACAAATACTACGTGATTCCACTTACATGAGGTATCTAAAGTTGTCCAATTAGCCAGGCAAGGTGCTCAAGTGCTAGCTCAGGTCTCTCTTCCTCTTCTTATAAAGCCACCAGTCCTACTCTCATGATAACCCATTCATCCATTCACCCATTAATCCATTAATCCATGGTGCTAATGAAGGGATTAAATTTCAACATGAATTGTGGAGGAGACAAATATTCAAACCATGGTAGCATGCTGTAGGCACTTCTAGTAATATGTGGAAAATACCATGGAACAGCAAAGAAAAGGGAATGTGATCAGTGACAGGCTTTGCGGAGGAGAGAATGAGAGAGACTGGAATGTTCCCAGTGCTAGAACGTGGGAAGACACTGCCACAGAAGGCAGCAACGTGAGGTGCAGCACAGAGGAACATTGCAGTAAGGTCTACTCCACCCAGCGTGATTGAAGTGGGAGGTACAAGGCAGGTGAGCAGGAAATAAAAGACAAGGTGCAGGAGCAAGCTTTGAGATGGGCGTCTACAGTTTATCCTACACATTTCCTTTCAGCATCTGCCTCTCCATTAACAATTATAATAATAGCATCGCACATTTGTTGACTTATAACTACAAGCCAACACTCTGTTAAGGATTTTACATATATTATTTCACTTACATCTCACGACACTGGGAATTAAGTATAACTATTCTCATTTTTGTAAATAGGGCAACTAGGGCCAAAGATATTAAGTAACCCGATTCACTTTATTTGAAAACAATCTGAGTTCCATTATCTAAATTCATGTTGCACTTATAGTTTATATCCTCCAGAGTTTGACATTCATTTATTGTCCTTCTGATCACCTTGTCCCTGAAATTGAGGAACAAATTAGAGCACTGTTGTTTTTAATTTTTTCCACAACATCTTGCACAGAGCTGGAAAAAGTATCAATGTTTAAAAATTCTAGCTTAAAAGTCAGTTAAATAAATTCACATAAGGCTCTTTTACAACTGATCCATTCCAGCTTTGCACTGAAATGTGTGTCAAGATTATTATTTTATAGTGGTTTTCATACCCTAAAAGAGCTGTGAGTCTATTTGCATTTTGTCCCTTACAGCCAGGCTGATGATTACAACCTAGGTCAACCGAAGTCTGCACAGTGGGACCAGCCTCTGCCTCCACCTCAGTGTACGAGGACATACCAAGAACACAACCGGGACCAATAAATGTCAAGTAACAGCTTTAGGGCAGCATTATAAAGCTTTTTGAAGTCCTACATTCAGTTATATAGGGATACAGTAATTACACTGGAAGACATTTTCATCCATCTGTCATATCTTAGAATTGGCTAGAATCTGTTAGTATCAACCAAGAGGATTCAGAAGTTCCTAGATCAAAATGCTGAGGCATCCATGCTCTCCTACTTACTGTGTGACTATATTAACTACATATTATTTTGTATTCTTGATGCTCTGGCATGTGGGGCCTCACTGACAGGGAAAAGATTGCCCCTTCCAGGGATAGCCAATTCTTAGAGATAGTAAACCACTCTTTATAAGTGCGCCTGCATATACAAACCAACTAACATAGTGTGCATACTCCAAACCACCTCCTCTATCTGGCTCTTACACTCCAGTAGGCAATATCCCTCTGCCCTAATCACCCCAGGGCCAGGTACCAGAAAACCAGGCACAGTCCCTACACCCTGCAGCCCCTGAAATTATTCAAACTAGCCAATCCTAAGGCCGCTCACCCTGCCTCACTTGTTGCTCCCACCATAAAGGCTCTTGCCCATGCCTTTCTTCCACTCCTTCTGCCTCCCAACTGACCCCGGTGCCTCCCGTTTCTAAGGAATTATGAATAAAAACGTCTTCCTTCATGACAGTCACTTCCACACCTGCGTGTCTTACCATACCTGATTAAAACAAATCCCAGGTACATTTTTAAATCCTAACCCTGGGGGAGTTTCTTAACCTCCCTGAGATTCAGGCTCCACATATTTATAATGAAAGTAATAATAGTACCTGCCTAGAACAAACTGTTATGAAATTAAAATAATTAATACATAGAAAATGTTGAGACCAGTACTCAATACATAGCACACATTTAATAGCTGTTAGCTATTATTATTGTGATTAATGCTAAGTCACAAAAATAATATATTCTAAAATAGCATTCTATACCAACAACTATGGATTACTGCTGTGGCTTGAACGGCTTCTCCAAAACACATGTTGAAATTTAATTATCACTGTAATAGTATTAAGAGGTGGGACTTTTAAGAGGTGATTAATCCATAAGAGCTCTGCCCTCATGAATAGATTAATGCTGTTATTGCAAGAGTGGGTTAGTTATTTTGGGACTGGGTTTGTTATAAAAGTAAGTTCAGCCCAATTTCCTCTCTCTGTCTCTCATGATCTCTTACCCATCCACCACGTTATAATGCAGCAAGAAGGCCCTAACCAGCTGCCAGTGCCAAGCTCTTGGACTTTCCAGTCTCCAGAACTGCAGTATTCTGTTTTATCTGCAGAAAACAAACTAAAACAATTACATTTAGTTTTGACATTCATGTATTTAGCACCCATGGGTTTAGCTATATGTGAGAAACACTACAATCTCATAACATCTTAATAATGTCTAGTTTTGCAAAGGAAGAAATTAACTACCATGCAAGTATGGTTTTAGTGAGTGGCTCTGGACAATGGCCCAAAATCTGTAGTTCAACATAGCTTCCTACAGTCTGAGATCAATGACTTATTCTTATTAAGAAACAAAACTTTCTTTGATTTTCTGTGGAAAAGGCCTTCCCACCCCACTCCCCAACAAAGTTGGCTGATGATGTAAGAAAAGATTAAGTAAATAATTTAAGAAAGAGATGGTTGGTTGGAAGCCAGAAAATGTAACTTTTAGATAAATTAAAGGACAAAATATTAAACTCAGCAAAAGCTGGGATACATGATGTAAAGTTCACCATATGCTCTATATAAAAGCAAGAAAAAGCAATTCTTTGGACTATTTCAAGGAGCGTTCCAACCAATTGCAAAAATTGCTCATATATGAGAAATCAAGCCACACTAAAAATAAAAAAGGGGGTCAACGTATTGAATGAAGAGATACATAACAAACAAATGACTCTGGGTAAATGTGATTAGAAAAAAAGCCAGAAGTGTATTAAAAACAAATAGAAGTTCCAGGGAAGCCATACAGAATGAGGGCACCAGACCGACTTTTGCTGTGAATAAAGGTAGATTCAAAGTGTTAACAAAGCATTTTTTCCCAGAATATGAAGTAAAAATGAGATACAGCATTAATTTAGTGTGTTGCTATAGAAGCATTTCCTCTAGCACCAAAGAACACATTGCATTATACATTTCAACAAATACTCAATGCAGACCAAAAAAAAAAAAAACCCACAATCACGAAAAGAGGATAATATTTTTAGTATAAAGGCAATGTATTTTCACACCAATAATTCCTAGTTCCCAGTTTTTCCAAGACTGTCCCTCACATTGAATCAATGGAATCAATGGTATTAATTACTTAAAAGAAGTCGATTTTAAGTTTTAGATATATTTGAATACAACTGAAACAACAGGCTTTACTTTCAGAGAAACTGATTTTTTTTTTAATTTTAAAATCTTTCTTTTTCCTTTTAACAAAGAGTTTTAAGTCCAATATAGAATTTTACTGTGAGACACACGGTAGAAGAGATGCAGGTTATGCCATCAAAGCAGCTTACCTGTACGTGGAAAGGGAAACAAAAGCTCAAGTAGCAGGCAGGAGGTAGACAGAGTTGAAAGTGTGAAGCCAAGGCATCCCAAGAAAGAAATGAGGGCCCACACACCAGCCTTCTGTGTCACAACCTGACAGAAAACCCCTCCCAAAAATATCCCCAAATCCCCATGCCCAGCTAGTTAGATGAGCCAGAGATGGCACCCCCAGTTGTCCATGACATGAGCATAGCATGCAGGGGATCCTGAAATTTGTGTATGCCTACATGGGGAACACGGAAATTCTGAAAAAGATGTACTTGTTAAAGGACAATTTTATTTTTTTAAGGGGGTAAAATAATGACTGCCATATAACTGTAAACTGAAAACATGTCAAATTTGTATCCAACTCATTAATGAGGGAACCAGTAAGATGTTGCATCTGGTTCAAAGGAGAATTCAAAGAATACACACACACACACACACACACACACACACACATATGATACATATACACACACATATATATAAATGCTCAATAAATTTACAAATAGATGTAAAATAGATCTGTCCACAGGGCAATAAACTATTGCATTCTACTGGATAGAATTAATTTGCATTTCTGTGAATAAGAATTCTCTGTATCGTTATTCATTTTCTACAACTTACAAAGTTGTAAAATAACTGAAAGACAATGAAAGGTACCAGATAACGAGAAGGATATACCAGACTATGCCTTGTTTTCCAATAAAGGTTCCCAATAATCTTTTCATTCAGTTTATAGTCTTTCACAATGATTGTAAGAGGCCTGAGATCTGAAGGAAAAGGTAGCAGCCTGCAGAGACCTCACCACCAGAGCTAATGTGATATCTCATGGTCACTAGCAGTGGAAGTCAGGAGAATGATCAGAAAAAGGATCCAACCAGCTCAGCATGAGGAACACCAGCACAGGATGCCTGGTTCCCAAGATGGGACAAGGGTCCAGTCAGGGGAGGCCAGCTAGGGGACAGAAGGCAAAGGCCCCTTCTCCTCCTCTCATCGAGATACTAAGCTTCTGCTTGACTCCAGACACCATCTTGGGAAGGAAGAATGAGGAAAGACCTCTTGAGTAATTTAAAGAGCTGGAGAGGTTAAACTTCTCATAAGCATTTAATAGAAAGAAATCGTTTTAAAACAGAAGAAACTGGATTACTTTCAACTGGCCAGTGATATGTACTGAATTGTGTCCTTCTCAATCCTCGAAATTTCTGTGTTGAAGCCCTAACTCCCAGGACCTCAGAATGTGACCATATTTGAAGATACGGCCTTTAAAGACGTTATTAAGGTAAAATGAGCCCCCCCCCAGGGTGGGCACTAATTCAATCTGACTGGTATTCTAAGTAGAGAAAATTTGGACACATGAAGAGCCACCAGCCACATGCTCACAGAGGGAATGTAGCCATCTGCAAGCTAAGGAGAGAGAAAGCAACCCCGCCAACACCTTAATCTTGCACGTGCAGCCTCCAAAACTGTAAGAAAATAAATTTCTGTTGTTTAGGCCATCCAGTCCATGGCATTTTGTTATGGCAGCCCTAGAAAACTGATAGAGAGTATTAAGAGTTGGGGGGCAGGGGGTTCCTTCTACAACAATAGAAACAAAAGCAAAAAGAGAGGTCAGTTACATAAATGCAAAAAGTTACTTGGTTTTTTTGTTTTATTTTGTTTTGGACATCTGTATACATTTTAATCCTGTCATATTAGATGCACCCTTCATAAATTTTGGACACATTCTCAGACCCAAAGTTGCTGATAATCTTTGCTAGTGATAGTTCTTCAGTGGAGCAAAGCCTTACGACCACCAAAGAAGTAAGTCTCAAAAAGCTCAAAACCTCCTTCTGGAAGTTGCTCAGTGTCAGGCTTTTGCAGAATAGAAATGATGACAGAGACAATTCTGAAGCAGAACGTGTAAAACTGGAAAGAAGATATTCTTGAATCGGATTCTTTCTTAAAATCATGATTGGCGGTCGTCTTGGTCCATTTGTGCTACTACAACAAAACACCTGAGGCTGAGTGATTTATAAAGAACAGAAATGTATTTCTCACAGTTCTGGAGGCTCCGAAGTGCAAGGTCAAGGCGCTGGCAGGTTTGGTGTCTGGTGAGGGCCTGCCCCATCAGCGGCAGGAACACCTGCAGTGGCATCCTCACATGGCAGAAGGCACAGGGCAAAGGAGCCTTAGCTAGTTCCCTCCTGCCCTTTTATAAAGCACCGGCCCACTCCTGAGGGGAGAGCCCTCATGGTCTAACCACCCCCTAGATGCTCCACCTCCTAACAGCAACACGATGGAGAGTAAGTCTCGACACGAATGTTGGAAGGGTCATAAACATTCAGACCCCAGCAATGGTATTTTGTCTCTTTTTCAAACCATTATGTGTTTCTGAGCCTTTGATGGGGGGAGGAAGATCCCAGAGGTTTTCTGGAAAAGCAACTCTAAATGAATATCTGAAGAATAAGTTTTTAACTAAGTGATCACTAGATAAAAACCCATGAACTTTGACTTGAATAAAGACATACCCAGTCATAAGTGCCTGGCACAGAAACAGTGCTATGCTAATTTCAGCAAGAAAGAAAAACACAAACTACATTTCCAAATTTAGTCAACTAGGGACATTGAGTCAGGCCAGCTTAAAACAGGCCCAAAATTTAATCATTCCAAGAAGTTGAGTATTATTTCTTATCTACTAATCTAAAATTAAGTTTCCCGTTTAGCTTTGACATGGAGACTATTTATAGACATTCAAAAAAAGAAGAAAACCAAAAAGCTTAAGCCCAGGTCATGTTTCCTAAAAACCAAAAGCAGTGAGAAGAAAGCGACATCTAATGGTTGGTTTACTTCAAAACATCTCCAGTTGCCCCTAAAATTCAAGAAACCAGGAAAGAGAGATTTTTGACATAAACCATCAAACAAAGATAGCCTCAAAAGTCATCCTAAAAAGTCAAAAATGTCGTCCAGCCCCCCGGGAAACCAGCTCAATGCATTCAAATTAATTTTGTGCTGGGATTCAGAAACTTTTGACCAGAATGCATTCCAAAGATTAACCATGCCACAGCATAAAAGACATTATTATAGACTCATCGTAAGAGTTGTTTTTACTCTCATGAAAAAATAGTAATAACAAACACTTAAGAAGTGGAGATATGTGCCAAATCCTGTTCTAAGTGTCTCATATGTTTTCCACAATCTACAATATTTATGCAAATGAATAAACAAAAATTCTATTAAAATCCTTAAAGTAGGAATGAATTAATGTTACAAAAAGACAAGAATATCAAATTTATGTAATTACTTCTTAGAACAGAACTGCAAAGGAACTTGAGAGGTCATAGTTTATATTTTGGCTCTCAGGAGTTGCTGAGAAACCTATCCCATGAGAGGAAATGCAGCCTTTTTACTTATTTGTACGTATTCCTTACTTTTTTCTATCCTGCTCTTTGCTTTCTTGTCTTCCTCACTTGTGAAAAGGGTTTTTTCCGAATTTCTTTTTTCCATCGCTGAATTTTGCTGGGACTTCTTGGGCTTACTAGGTAAACTCCTAAAGTTTATGTCTGTCCAGGAATCATCCCTCCCATTCTAGAAACAGTTACCAGATGAATGGTGGTAACTAGTTTAAGCTTAGTAGGCTAAATGGTCAGGCCCAGTACCAAGAATAAGTATATTAATTACAACATTTTCTTCTATTACAAAATATCTTCAGATAAAAATGACACTACTAAATATAAACATTCACCTATATTGCCTACTAAAGAAAGTTTTTTTAAAATATTGAGCATTAATCACCTTAACTAATTACATATCAACCCATATAAACTGCTCCTAAATGTAAATGTAGTTTCATTTCTCATAAAAGTTATAGAAGTTGTATTTGCTCTCATCTACAGTTTTATCAGCCAGTGAATTACATGTGGTCTCCTGCCTATACAGAAGTTCAGCCTGAAAGATAGCTTCAGGATGTTTTTTGGTAATAACCATTTCTTTGCAACTAATAGAAAGGACATTAATTTATCTCTTATGGACTCATCATTTGATCTGAAGCATCTTCTGTTGTTATGTAGACCCTCTTCACGCTTCTTAAAGGCTGGCGGGGTGCGGCAGGTCGCTAGTCTCCTGCTTTTGGAGTATATCTCTGCTATAGGTGGAAGCTTTTTCTCCCTTTCCTTTAGTAATACTCAGAATAGAAAAGCATAAGGCTATATAACTTTACCAAAACGTGTAAAACCCTTTGCTTACGTTTCTCCAATCAAGAAAATGTTCTGTTAAGAATCAAATCTCAAAAAAAAAAAAAAAATCAAATTTCTACATGGCCCAATCTTCTTTTCTTAAAATTTTAATACCTGATAGATAGATAGATAGATACACACACACACGCACACACACACACACACACACACATAATGTATTTTGCGAGGAGACACTAAGATTATCTACTAACCAAGCTGGTAATCTCCAGCTCCTTCCAAATCTCTTAGGGGAGTTACCGTTTTGTACTCCTCAGAACAAAAGAAATACACATTTCAGAAGACGCATAAAGAATTCAGTCATCCCACTGCTGAGCAGACAGAGCCTCTGACCCATATTATTTATTGGTGACTTCCAGGAGCTTGGATGCAAGGTGTTTTTTTCCTCCCTCTCTCTCTCTCAAAGAGAAGAATTGTAAAAGAAAAAGCAATTCTATCCCTTTCTCATTACGCCTGTTAAGAGGAAGAAATGTATCAGTCAAGTTTCTGACTCAAGATAAAATGACATGTTACTGGTAAAAAAAAAATTCAAAGATGAGCCCCACAAAGTTCTCCTTCCCTTGGAGTCCCCAGATCCCCTCACGGTCCAGGCTCCAGAATCCCCCTGTCAGATTCTTTCCCAATAAAGACATCCTCTGGCCGGGCGCGGTGGCTCACGCCTGTAATCCTAGCACTTTGGGAGGCCAAGGCGGGCGGATTGTTTGAGCTCAGGAGTTCAAGACCAGCCTGAGCAAGAGCGAGACCCCGTCTCTACTAAAAATAGAAAGAAATTAATCGGACAGCTAAAAATATATAGAAAAAATTAGCCGGGCATGGTGGCGCATGCCTGTAGTCCCAGCTACTCGGGAGGCTGAGGCAGGAGGATCGCTTGAGCCCAGGAGTTTGAGGTTGCTGTGAGCTAGGCTGACGCCACGGCACTCTAGCCCGGGCAACACAGTGAGACTCTGTCTCAAAAAAAAAAAAATAAAGACATCCTCAACCTTTCTTGGAAGCTTCTCCTCCCAGCCTCACTCCAGACATTGTTCCAGTACCTCAGAGGCCCTGGCACATGTTAAGCTCTCAGTACCTGCATCTTAAGTTAATTAAGTAATTAATTATAAAATGTGCATAGTTATAAGCTTATTTTCAACTTGTCCACAGGCCAATCTCTAGGAAAACTAGAAATACAGTAATTTTGAATTCACGGTTGTATTTCTAGAGATGTTGAGGGGAAGCAATAATGATAAACCAAACTAACTGAGCCAAGTTTGTGTCAGAGGGATGGGGGCTGACGGTGGCTGAGACGATTTTTCCCAAGACACCAGGTAGTTAGGTCAGAAGAGACTTTAGCAAGGCAGCATCTCTCCTGGTCATTACAGGCCTTGGTTTTCACATCCATAAAACAAAATCCTGGGTCTAGATGACTTCGGAAACACTGACTTAACTTTTGCCACAGAGTGTAGGCTGAAAACAAGACAGTGGCTGTAGAAACCAAGACGCTTCATGGTATAGCCAAGAGGGAAATCTATTTCACCAAAAATTCAGAGAGAGGAATGGTTCTCATGAGAAAAGAATGAAAGACTAATTCCCAAGGATTTTCTCTTCCTGCAAAACGTCATAGAGAAAGAAAAATAAATGGAGAAATGCAGCAGTAAGGAAATTCTGTAGATGAGAAAAAAGAGAACTTTTTAGTAGTTACCCTAGTGGTAAGTTTTCAGAAGAGAGAGATGCTTTTCAAACTATCTATGGTAAACAATCCATTTTGGTGTTTTATTTTATTTCCAATCTTGTTGCAAACTGATCTGTGTAAAGGAAGAGAGAGACATTGGGACACTTCATCACTGAAGCATGAAAAGAGACTAAACAGTTTCTTGAAGGCAATAATTACAGAGTTGCTTAGCCCTGGGCTAGCAGATTTTTTAAAGAAATTTCGTATAAGTGCATTAAAATGAACACACTGTAAAACGCCTACTTGCAAACAAACAAGTTCGCCTGCTAGAGTCTTATGGGTGCTGGCAGAAGACATGAGCTGCCTGGACTATAGACAAAGGACAGATTATTACTCACCACAATAGTAGTAGTCAGAGTATCAGCATTTGAGTGAGATTGTCTAGGCCCTGTATGCACAAGGAGATGCAAAGAGGCTTAGATGGTACCAGCATTCACAGTATGTTGTGTTCCGGCAGAAAAAATCCTGAATTTAGGGAACGTGAATACTTTATAATGGGAAATAAGCATGCCTGCCTTTTGCCCCAGAAAGAAACAGTATCCTTATTATATTGCATAGTAAGCACGAATACCTTTTGCTCCAGAGGGAACGATACCTCCATCTGTCAAGATGTATCAGTTCCCTGTTGCTGCTGTAACAAATTACAACAAAATTAGTGGCTTAACCAATAAAAATGTGTTATCTTGCAGTTCTGGCAGTCAGAAGTGCAAATTAGTCTTCATTGCACTAAAATTTCTTTTCTCTTTCCTTGACCTTTCCAGCTTCTAGAGTCCTTTGGCGTTCCTTGGCCAATGGCCCCTTTCTTCCATCTTCAAAACCAGCAAAGGCAAGTTAAGTCCTTTTCACATCATGTCACTCTGACCTCTTCTTCCACCTCACTCTTCCACTTGAAAGGATCCTTGTGATTATATTGGGCCCACCTAGATAATCCAGGATAATCTCCTTATTTTAAGGTCCTTTAGCTGATTAGCATTCTTAACTCCATCTGCAACATTAATTTCCGTTTGCCATGCAAAGTAACATATTCACAGGTTCCTCGGATTAGGATGTGAACATCTTTGGGGTGCCATTATACTGCCTACCACACAAAACTACAAGAAAACCTGCCCTTTGTTCCAGAGAGAGACACAGTCTCTATCTTCCAAGACTATTAGCTATACAGTTTATAATCATCTACTGTATATTTCAAAATAGCTAAAAGAGAATAATTCAAATGTTTCCAGTTTAAAGAAAAGACAAATATTTAAGGGGATGGGTATTCCAATTTCACTGACTTGATCTTTACAAATAGTATGAATGTATTAAATTATCCCATGTGCCCTAAAAATATGTACATCATGTGATGATACATTGTATTATGTATCATCAAAAAAGAATTTATATATACATATATATATGCAAACATCTTTGAAAAGATAGTCCAGAACAAAGGGCAGTCAGTGCTTTGTTTCATAAGACATTTAAGAGAGTCATGGAAAATTGTCCTTCAACACTCACCACTATCTGCTGCGCTCATATATTTGTATAAAAAACAAAGTAAAGATTTTTATCATACTAAAAATCATTTAGTATGATACCTGACAGAGTCTTGGTTATCTTGGTTAAATGGGTTTAAATGGCTAGATAATTCCATGCATCCATGGAAAGAGAGATTATAATGAATCTTTTTAGCAGAAGTTTCCTAGTTTAATCAGGGACTGAGTGTAAAATCAACCATCATCCACTTGCAGAGATCGATGAACAGTTAAGGAAACAAAACAGTATAAATAACCCAACAAAGTTGGTTTGGAGGCCCACATTGCAGAAAAAAGTCCTTTGATGTGTCTTTCCAGTGCTAAAGAATTTTCTATGTCAGGAAATTCTTTGTACTTAACCTTAAATCTTGCTATTTGCAGCTTTAACCCATCCCCTCTTAATCCATCCTCAGGGATATTTCTTTCATATGATCCTTTGTGTCTTCTGAAAAGGACAAAGATAAAAGACTCTCATGATACCCTCCCTAATAAATTGTTCTGAAAGAAATTTTCCCTGTTATTCTTATACCAAACCCATAAAAGAAGATTCTTTGGAAAATTTTAGTTTTCCAGTGAAGATAAGTTATATCCAAGTTAACTTATTCTCATTGGAGTAAGCTGAAAGGTGTTTATCACCTTTGGAGAAATATTTGCATTTTACATTTTGCTTATAATAAGATGTTAAAATAGAAATTACAACTGAAACAACAAGGTAAAACAGACGACAGAGTATGAGACCATATGTGGAGTTTACAAAGGAATTAGCCAAAATCCATTAACATGGCTGTTGAAATCCTTCATGTACAGCAAGGTTATAAACAGCCAGATTGTTAGATACCGGTGAGGATTTGTGAAGAGAATTTCTTTGGAGGTAGCTGTTGCTCCTCTCTGAATCACACTGCCTCAACATTCCAAAGAGGGTTCAGATTAAGCCTGACCCTTACCTTATGACAAGAGATAGCTTCAAGAAGATTACTGAGAGTAAAACAATCCTTCTATCGGAGGAAAGAAGAATGAAGAAGAGTTTCCTTCTGTGTTGGGATCGGCTTTCATTTCCAGAGTTAGTCTAGGCAAAACACGTGTTTCCTGTATACCATGTGTGGGCCCAGGGTCACCATGCATGGTGTGCAAGCTGTGAGCTGTCAAGGGTGCAACATCTGATGCTGAGGCAGGAAGGAGTCGAGATTTATTCACATGGTAATCTAAGTTTGTAGATTTTACAAGTTTCTCAATAGGTAGAAACAAAGTGTCTTGAGGAATGGGCACGTCTTTCTAATAAACACAAAGCATCACATGGACACACCTGAGAAAAAGAGAGAGAGTGCGTCCAGCACAGGGGTTGTCTTGAATCCCATTCAATAGGGCTATCTGGAGAGGTTAATGAGACCTCCGCGAACAGAGGCCGGGGGTGGGCTACCAGATTGCAAGAGTCTGTAGATGGAATAAGCAAGAGTGTTCAACTGGAAAAGGGGGACTACAGATGAGAAACCCACAATCATGAGAAAAAATTGGTGCTCACAGAACAAAACAAAGCATCCCAAGAGAGAAAGAGTTCTGTCTAAATATTGGCAAGCCTCCACCCACAGGAGTAGATTTTAAATAGGACCTTATTACATCTTTCTCCACCTCTCCTTCCTTCCTCCTGTGTAAACCATGAGGGTCAGTAACATCGGTTGACAAGCTGGAAGGTGTGGCGGAAGCACATATGTGATGCACCCCCACATTACTTCTGGGTTGGAAAGTCTAGAGGAATGTTGGTTCTCAAACTGTTCTCTCATAGCCTCAGACACCCTAGGCTTAAACGACTTCCGCACAACCACCAAAATCTATTGTCCACACAGGAACTACCATTTAAAATGTTCCTTCCATCTCAAAATTTGGGTAAATTTTAACGTTATTTTTTATGGTTTGATCTTTACTCACATTTAGAGAACCACAAAAAGCAGCAATGGAAAGCCTGGGAAGGAAATGCAAAAAGTAATTAAGCTTAAAAAGGGTCAGAAGACCAACAGGTAAATGGGAGGAATAAAGCAGAATAAGTGGAAACAGACTGAACCAGACAAAGAAGCCAGATTTCCGAGTAGGACAATGCGGTGTTTTTTAACTTAACTGGTACCTCATGACGAGTCAATAAAAGCAAGATGGCTGACAGGGGGCCCTGCCGCTGCCTCCCGCCGCTGACCAGCGCCCCTGAGGTGATCCAAAGCAATCGCGTCATTCAGGGATATGAATAATAGAAGATCAAGCTGTCATGTTAAAAAGCTGGGAAACCAAGGAAACTCCCAGGACAGGAGCCTTGAAAAAAAATGAGGAAGATAGTCCAGATCCAGCAGGGACATTAAATCCAAAGATCACAGTAAAGCAATGTACCTAAATTAACAGAAGCCAGAACATAAGCAGAAACCAGAGATTCGCCCAACCAGGTCAGCAACCAGGATATTTGAGAGAAACAAGGGAAGTTTGAAACCCACACAAATAAGCAGCTGTCTTCCAAGAGGGGCACGCTTGCCCTAGAAGTGCACAAAGATTTTAGAATGGTTGCAAGGTCACAGATAATTTTTAAAGGGATCACTTTTCAGATCCTCTATTTTTATAGGTACTCTTCCTATAACTGATAACAGCCTAACAATGCGCTCCTCTCTGACAGTCACTTTCCTCCCAATTTACAAAGAAAGGTGTACCCATCTCAAACCTTAAGATGGTTCCAGGACCAAAGAGACAAACAATTCGATTAATTCCTTTAATCAAGCCCCCATAAACAATATCACATATATTCTCCTCAGCGAATCTAATTAAGAAATTCATTTCCTATAGATTTTTACTTTTTTAAATTATCAAACGTTGTAATATTCCTATACCATTTGAGCAGCTGCAGAGTATTAATCATTACAGGAACACTTCAATGCCAAAGAAATATTTTAACACTAATAGCATTATTGTCCCAAAACAATTATAATTTTTAAGTTCAATTTTGTATTTTGTTGTTGCAGTTAAGTTTACCAGGATGAACGCATCAGTCAGGGCTCTGAAGAGAAACAAGACCAATGGGAGAAAATAGATGGAAATAGAGAGAGAAGGATAAAGAGATTTACTGTAAAGACTCGGCTCATGTGAGTATGGGCCTGGCAAGCCAGAAATCTGTTAAAATAATTAACTGGGAGACCATTAGACTGAGACAACACCAGTACCTGGGTTCCTACATAAGCAAACTGAAACCCAGCTCGGTAGAAATGGTCACATTCTAGGCCTATCAGAAACCGCCAACTAACCTCTTACTAGGGACTTTTCACCGGAGTGATTGCCTTGCCTTGCTTCTTCATTCACCCTATAAAAGCTTTCCCTTGTGTCTCTTTGGTGGAGCTCTGAAATGCTTGTGGTATGGAGCTGCCCAGTTCATGAATGGCTATGTGCTCAAATAAAGTCTATAAAACCTACTGTGTGGGATTGGACCCAGTGACTCACACCTATAATCCCAGAACTTTGGGAGGCCGGGGCAGGAGGACTGCTTGGGGCCAGGAGTTCAAGACCATCCTGGTCAATGTAGCAAGACGCTGTCTGTACAAAAAATTTTAAAAATTAGCTGGGCGTGGTGTCTCACACCTGTAGTTGTAGTTACTGAGGAGGCTAAGGCAGGATGATTGCTTGAATCCAGGAGTTTCAGACTATAGTGCTCTAAGGTGTGCCACTGCACTACAGCCTGGGCAACGGAGCAAAACCCTGTCTCTTAAAAAAAAAAAATTAATGTGCCTTAGTTTATCTTTTAACAAATTTGTAGGGTAGGCTACCAAGCTGCCCGGCTGAAAACTCAAATAGGTGTTACCATTACAGTCTTGAGACAGAATTTCTTCTTCAGGAAACCTCTCTCAGTTTTTGCTTTTAGGGCCTTCACCTAATTGGATGAATCACCACCCACATTATCAATGGTAATCTCCTTTACTTAAAAGTCAACTAAATGTAGATGTTAACCGTATCTATATTATACCTTCACAGTTTGCTGGCCATGGTGGCTCATGCCTGTAATCCTAGCATTTGGGGAGGCTGAGGTGGGAGGATCACTTGAGGCCAGGAGTTCGAGACTAACCTGGGCAACATAGTGAGACCCCCATCTTTACAAAAAATACAAAAATTAGCCAGGCGTGGTGGTGAGCACCTGTAGTACCAACTACTCGGGTGGCTGAGGCAGGAGGGTCGCTTGAGCTCGGGAGTTTGAGGTTGCAGTGAGCTAGTATGACGCCACGGCACTCTAGCCCAGGCAACAGAGTGAGACCTTGTCTCAAAAATAAAATAAAATACCTTCACAGTAATACCTAGATTAGAGTCACTTGAAAAACTGGTAGCCTAGTCAAGTTGACACACAAAACTAACCATCACAGTGAACAACAGAAGTGCAAAAATATGTTACAGTAAGATAAATATAGAGTAAGAGACATGGAGTGAAAATGCAATTTCAAGGAATAAAAGAAATAATCTAATTTTTTTAATATCATGGATATCAAATCTTATTTTAAGAGTGTTTTAAGCACATATGACATCTTTTACAAAATTTTTAACTTATGGTTTAAAAAAAAAACATTAGATTTCAACATAAAAGTATGCAAGTATTGATTTTCAAAATTCCTGTAGGGGTTATGCAAGTAGAAATGTTTGAAGCCAAGCTCTAGCAAGAGTAATAGAGTACGATAAGTACTCACTTATGTCGTTGATTGGAAACTTGACTTCAAGCGAAATGATGTATAAAGAAAACCAATTTTTTTCCTCATCAACATTATAATGAAAAGATATTGACAGAAATGACGTTATTTGAGGACCTGCTGTGCATCATTTCACTTAACATCACAGTTTCCAAGAACCTGTCGACTTTGAGAACTTACTGTACAGTTGCTAAACTTACAGTCTCAGACTATGCTGTACACACAATAGCTGTGCGAATTTAAAAGAATAAACGGAGTTCCTCGGTTTAGGGGGTGTTGTTTTAATATGTCATATTAACAGCACTTACTGATCAGGTTTTGGAGGAAGATTAATTTAAATAATACTTGCAGAGCACTTAGCATAGTTCCCAAAACACAGTAATTCCTCACAAATGCTGGCTGTGATTGTTATTATTCAGCAGGTGGCAACCGCAGCGCATAAGCCACCAAGCTCTACAATACAGGAACTCACAACCCCTGGCTTGTCCTGCCTGGCTAGCCTTTCTCTGATCCTCTCTCCCAGTCCATCCCCAGGGTTCCATGAGTAGATACTAAAGGACTGGTCCTTAATCCCAACCTCAGCTCCTAGTGTATATCATCTCCAATTTTCCTCCAGAAAGTGCTCTAGCCTTGGAACCCCCAAGTTTCCTAAGCGCACACTGGACTTCAATTCTCTTCTGTCTTGTGCTGGGCATATATTCCAGCCTGGGCCTCTTCCTAGCAGTTGATCTTGCTCCCTGAAAGATTTCTAGTGACTATGAGCTCAAAGTGCCTCTGCTGATCTACTCGATTACAAGATAGCGTCTACATCTTAAAAGCAATTTTATTTTTCCAGCTAACGCGATTTGTTTGTGTGGAGGAGCTGTGAATGCTTGAGGTGACAGACAAGCAGTCTGTTTCGGCTGCAACCCTTGCAGACCCGGCGTGCTTACTTTGGTGATGCCTACGGAGGGTTTCCTGCCCCTTAGTACGTGCGTTGCTCTTTTCGAGCTCTCCTGTTTGTCAGCCACGTGCAGTTCCGTGAACTTTCTGGGGCTGCCCCTCCTTCCCAGGGCAAACTATCCCACTCTAGGCTTCTTACCTTGTAGAAATCACAGATTATTGAACTATCCAACTATTTTCTGGAATTTTGCCTTTTTATCCTAAGGGACACTTTTAGTCACATTGAATTATTTCTCCAAATTGAAGCCTTTGCATTTTTTTTTTCAAGTTGAGCCTAGGAAATAGGCCTCTTCAAAGAGAGAAAACACAAAATATCTTATTAACCCTTCGATGTAACTGATTTTGAACTTGATCAAAGATTTCTTTTACTTTGATCTTCACAGGCATCGATTTTCTGGAGCAACTGTGATGCTTCCCCTTCTTAAATTTAATAATTAAATCATTTTTAAAAATCATTTAAATAATAATGCATTTTGAAGACACTTCGGAGAAATGGAACAAAGAGGGATAAAATACCACACTTCCATCACCCCAAGACAACCATTGTTAACATTTTTTTTGGATCTACTTCCCCTACTATATACATACGCACACACACCACCAAAATTAAAAGTAAGGGAGAAAAAGCAGATCCAAACGTTTTCCTGCCTTTAACTGTTTTGCAGACACTTGTGCTAATTATCCAGCAACCTTCATTTCCTCGGGTCACCAAAGAGAACAAGAGCTTCTCTGAGCAGGCTGCGTGGGTCTCACCTGGCCCTCGGCTCATAAAATTTCCAGTCCTGTCTTCTGGGTTTTTGCTAACGAGGCAGGCCTCCTACCGTTTCTGTCCTTTAGATGGCAGCATGATCTCTAACACTTTACTGCCTTTTTCTTCCAAGTTATGCAATTCTCACAATCTAAAATTAAAAAAAAAAAAAATTCAGGGGAATTATCTGAGGGAGTGCTGAGGAGTTGGAGAAATTGGAAGAGGAGGGGAGGGTCACTGAAGGTGAAGGTGTGGAAAATGGGGAAGCCAGAAGTTGTGTGTGGAATCTAAATGTTCCCAGCGCCCGCATCTCTGCTAAAGACAATGCATATGAGGGTTGTCATTGTCATGCCCCACTCCCTGTCACTCGCAAGATTCTGCACAATAAAACGTGCTCATTCATTCGTTCATTCAATACATATTTATCGACTTCCTACTGTGTGCCAGACACAGCAGGAGAGCAGACGGCACTAGACAGCTGGACCGCAGGCAGTAGGGCAGCAGGCAGTCGACACTGGACACAGACGTAAACCAAACAGATCATTCTCCTTCGCCTCTTCTGCCCTTGTGGATCTCATATGCAAATGTAGGAGATAAACAATTAAAAAGGAAACAAATAAATGTATAATACAAATTTAGGTAGTGATAAGGACTATGAGGTAAAAGGGCTAGAAAACGTGTAGGGAGTGGGCATTTTAGATGGATTGTCAAGCAAAGTTTCTCTCAGGAGGTGATATTTGAGCAGGGACCCAATGAACTGAGCAAGGGAGTGAGCCTCTCAGTTGTCTGGGAGAAAGTAAGGCAAAGGGAACAGCCATGCAGACGCAAAGGCCGCTGTACCCAGGCATCCTTGGAGATGTCAACCTAAAAGGAAGAAGTTGAGGCAAAATTAATGTAAGTAGAGAGTTTATTGGGGCCAAGCTTGAGGCCTGCAAGCCGAGCACATAGATTCAAGTCGCCCTGAATATACATTTCAGTTAGCAGCAGTTACTAGTGGAATTTTTTTTTGAGACAGAGTCTCACTGTGTTGCCCGGGCTAGAGCGCCGTGGCGTCAGCCTAGCTCACAGCAACCTCAAACTCCTGGGCTCAAGCGATCCTCCTGCCTCAGCCTCCCGAGTAGCTGGGACTACAGGCATGCGCCACCATGCCCGGCGAGCTTTTTCTATATATTTTTAGTTGTCCAATTAATTTCTTTCTATTTTTAGTAGAGACGGGGTCTCGCTCTTGCTCAGGCTGGTTTCGAACTCCTGAGCTCAAACAATCCGCCCGCCTTGGCCTCCCAGAAAGCTAGGATTACAGGTGTGAGCCACCGCGCCCGGCCACTAGTGGATTTTTAAAGGCAACAAAAGGGGACAGGGAGTGGGCTGATACAAAGTTGTCTGTCAGGAATTCTCTTTGGTTTACAGACATAACATGATTAGTGATTGGTCTGTCCATTGTGGGTTCTAGTGTCGGGTGTGGCATTATCAGCTTAACTTCTAGCTATTTGTGGCGATGGCAAGCAGTTTCAAGAGATGAATACATAGCTCAAAGGAGGAAGTAGGACACGATTGCTGTCTCTCTCATTTTTTTTTTTGAGACTGAATCTCGCTGTCACCTGGGCTAGAGTGCCATGTATCAGCCTAGCTCACAGCAACCCCAAACTCCTGGGCTCAAGCAATCCTCCTGCCTCAGCCTCCCAAGTAGCTCGGATTACAGGCACGCACTGCCATGCCCAGCTAATTTTTTCTATTTTTAGTAGAAATGGGGTCTCATTCTTTCTCAGGCTGGTCTCGAACTCCTGATCTCAAGCGATCCTGCCACCTTGGCCTCCCCAGAGGTGGATTACAGGCATGAGCCATCTCGCCCGCCAGCTGTCTCATTTTAATGTCTCTCTGGGCCTGATAATTAAAAGGACTTTCGTTCCTCAGATAAAAGTTTTTTTCTTTTCTCAGCTCTTTGAGGAACAGGAGGAAGCCAGTATGCCTGGAATAGGATGAGCAAAGAGGAGACTAGCCAGATAAATGAAGTCAGAAAGATGAGGTCATACAGGGCCTGTATGTTAAAACCTGGCCACGAAGAAGGGGCCAGGTTTTATCATAAAGGTTATGGAAGGCCTCTGAACAGAGGAGTAACATGATCCAGAGGCTGTTGCAAAAGCCATAGAGGGTCAGTGGTGGCCCGTGGTGGAGGAGGGGAAACTGAGAGCCAGAAACAGGGACCGTTTGTGCCCTGGGAGAGCGGGGGAGGGAAAGGCCAATAGTTCTGTTTGGGGCATGTTGCTCCATGAATTAGTGTTAAACGTGTTTGGGGACAGGATATGTCTTAGGAGTTTTTACAGAGCTTTGCCCTGAAGGCATAGGTGAATGTGCTGGTTTGCATTTCGAATGCTGTTACACTGGAAGGGCGTCTCTGAAAGGCAGTAGCTGCTGTATCCCACGAGGTGCCGCGTTTCTCAGACCTAAAGAATTGGATTTGCTTTGTAAAGAACAAGCGAATCTGTTAAAAACTATAGGCTGAGAGCTGACGATGGAGTGCCCTCCGGAACAAACAGCTTCCCGGGAAGGCCAGCTTCACAAAGGGCCAAAAGCAGAGCCTTTGTTTAAACTACTCTAGACTACCTGTCTCCATTCACAATAACCTAATAAACATGGAGCTTGCATATCTCTATTTAACCCCTCTGTTTAAATGATAAACTTACCTTAGAATTTAGAAATTAACCTTTGAAAGACTTTGTAACCGTTTGCTCACATAAATAGAAATAGTTAAAGAATCTGTAGAAGCCTTCTGTAAAAGCCTTTTGAAAATCTGTTAACCTGAGAGATACTACCTGTTGTTATGTAAATCTGTTACCCCTGACAATTGTTCACTATTTTCTATAAGTTACCATGTAAGACCTCATTCCGGGCTTTTTGAGACCAACGGAGAGGTCCGAGCCCCCTGAGCTCCCGCTTTGCCTATAATCTTTATAAACTTATGAAACTATATCTTTGTCTCAGTGTATTCTTTTATTTCTTCCATTTTCCATTTCTCTCTATTATTTTCTTATCCCTTGCAACTCTACCAAAGGGACCCGGTTTTTTGTGGGGAACACTGGCCACGTTCCCCGCAGGGGCAGTTGGGTTTAAGATCCTGTTAGTCATTCTATTACAGATGTCAAACAGGCAAATGGATACACAAGTCTAAGGCTCAATGGAAAGGTCAGAACTGGAGAAAACGGGGGCCCTGAGTATGTAGATAGCATTTATAACCAAGTCGCTGAAGGATATCATGCATGCAACAAGTGTGGATAGAGAAGGATCCAGGGATGGAGCCCTGGGCCACTCCTGCATTAAGAGGAGGCAGCAAAGGGCACCGAGAAGGAAGGGCCAGCAGGGCAGAGAGAAAACCACAGGAGTTAGGTGTTCCAGATGTTGGTACTGCAACAAAAGGGAAGTCACCCACTTTGTCAAAAGCTACTGAGAGTTCAGGCAAATGAGTACCAAAAACTGACCACTGGATGTGGGGAGATGAAAGTCATTGCTCATGTTGGCAAGGGCATTTATTGTCCAGTGCTCTGCCCTATGCCTTTGTCTACACACATGCCTTTGTTTAAATGCTTTTTCCTCTTCCCTTCCGTGGTCTTTGCCTATCGAAGTCCTCTCATCCTTAAAAGTAGTCCTTCGCAAACAGTGGTATGAAGATGGGCTGGCCCATGATAAAACTGTACCTAAGTCAAGGGTGGGAAAGAAAAATGACAATGTCAGTAATATTTTATAAAAGTAAATATATTGAATCTAAAGCACTGTTCTTGGGCTGAGATAACTCCCTTCCATGTTCAAGGGTTGTCTTATATACAACAAAAAAAATAAAGTTTCCCATCTGTATTCTGTTTCCAGAATTGTTTTCTAAATTTTATCACCTTATATTCCCAAAGCCTGGCAATCAATGCTTTAAAGCATAACTTCTAGCACCTTGGCCAGGAAGACTTTCATTATCCTCCCAGGCCAAAGTGACCGCTCATATCTTTTATTTGCTTTGAGCCTTTGTCCTCTGTATTTTATCTTCCCTCTAGGAGAGAAAATTCCTTCAGGCACGTGGTCCTTTCTTATTTACCTTCTTAACATTCACACTAGAAGCTCAGAAAAATCTATTCTTAAACAAAGGAGAAAACCGAGCTCTAAAAAATTAAATTACTTGGAAATTACAATTTTCCAACATTTACTGAACACTTACTATGTACCAGGCACTCTTCTATGCATTTAATATATATGTACTCATTTCATCCTTATAACAAATCTATCAGGGAGGTTACTATCTCCATACCCATTTTGCAAAAAGATTATACAACCCGTCCAAGGTCACAGAGCTAGGAAATTGTCCCTTTAAGGTGGAAACCCCAGGAGACTGGCTCCCAGTCATTTAACCATTACACTGCGGGTAAAATCGGTTACGTGACTTTTTAAAACAAAAACCGAGTCTGCTGGTGTTCTTTTCTAGTAGGCCACGGTTATGGAATCACTTTTTCTTCAATCTATTCTTTTAAATATTTATAATTTCAATTAAGTTTATCAGAGAATTCAACCCCTTTTGTAATGTTCAATCAGTATTTCCAATCATCTCAGATTTCCCATTTCACATTCTAATTTTATACACACATCTGTTTAGCTTTAACGTCTTCCTATTTCTGTGTGAGTTTCTTTCCCACTTGTCCCCCTGAAAGAAAGTAAATTAAATTAAGTCATTGAACATTGTTCAGGCAACTGTGACAGAAACTCAATCAGTGGGAAATAAGCAATAACACCCAGGTCCTCTCATTAGGATTGTCCATACCTGTGTGGTGCGGCTCAAATAAAGCGGACTCAGCTGAGAGCCCTAGATTTTGAATGCAGGGGTCACCCCACAGGTCGAGTTCTCTGGATGCAGGTATGCCATTTCACACTTTAAAGGTCTAAAGAGAATTTCAGACTTCAAACAGTAGGAAAATATCAATGCTAAAAAAAATCAAGATCAGAGTGGCTCTCCTGTCAAAGAGGCCCAAGTGATTTTATCTTAAGGGATTTCGTATTTCATTTGCCTGTGGAACCCCTTGGAGAAATCACAGGACAATTTTACCACTGGACAGCCATAATAGTACGACATCATTTCCCTAAATTTTTATCACAGTGGTGAATATGTATCAAAAAAAGATATTTTATTAGAAGAAAAAAATTAGCAAATGTTCGTAGCAGGCCAAAAGTTACCTAAGTTTACCTACTTTCTCAGTGTCAATGTGGTAAATATCCCTATTCTCCCATATCAGTGACAGTCTTAAGGTGAAGATTCTTTTGACACCAGAGAGAACTCCCCTATTCTCTGCCCACAGACTCCCACTGAAAAGCCTATGTGGCCTCCTCCTCTGAAGGACCCATTCTGCAGCACCCAACAGCTCGCCCTGGGGATAGCAGGAAGTGCCAGGAACTCTCCTATTATCTGTCCAGAGTACAACCCTGACAGCTGAGCCCATAACTTTCACAATGAAGCAGGTCTGTCTTCCTGAAATCTTTTAGCCATGTTCATGTATCTAATGCCCCTGAATGCTTGAGATTCACGTGGAATCTGAGAAATGGTGTCTCCTCAAGATAGCACATACAGCTTCTTCTTCGAAAGATTCCCTCTGCCCTCAGCTACAGAAGATCTAAAAGTATTCATAATTTGCAGTGGGGCTGACAGACCTCCCCAAAACCCTTCTGCCTTTCAATGAGATTGACAAATAGCCTTTCTCTAAAAAGTATGCTTTTATACTGACCAAGGATTTGCGGCAGAGTGTCACATATTCTTACGGAAAGAGAAAATATTACATTGCCATAACAAGGTGATATTCTACCAACATATATTTGTGTTGCCTAGAAATACAGGATACAGCATTCCACAGAAATACAGAGTTCCATTTACAGACGATATGCCATTTTGCAAGTCATCAGGCAGCATTTACAAATGTCAACTATATATTTAGTGAAAACAAAAAACCTCAGAAATTGCAAAATTCAAAAAATAATCCAGGCTACGCTTGTTGATCATAACGCAAAAAAAGTATAAATTAATAATTAAATTATAAAGAAAAAAGCCTTGTCAACTTAAAAGCATTTGTCCAAATGACTTTCAGGTGATCATCATGTTTTTTATTGTAACTTCAGAAAAGTTCTTTTTGTATGTGTTTTTGAGGTTAAGGTCTATGTTTCTGATGTAAATTTTTCAGTGTCGACATTATTTATTATTTACAGAGAAATGTCACTACAGGGGAGGAAAAGTATCTTTTCCTTCTACCTGATGGGGTGCAGGAAATGCTACCCCAAAGAATGGCATCTTGGCATACAGAATATTTTAAACTGAAGGAAACAGAGAAAGCCACAGAAGCATAAAGGTCACTCTGACTTTTTATTCCCCCCTCCCCACTTCTTTTGAAGACCCTCATGTGACATGTGTCCTGCCCTATACCTACAGGGAAAAGACGTTACCAGGCAGAAGGCCAAGCAGAATCTGAACACACTTGCTTTGCCAAGTTCACACCCGTATGTTACCATTAGGTTATACTGCCTTTTTGTCCAGTCATATTGCTACACAACTGTCTATTCTTTATTGAAACTTAAGCATTAAAAAATTGGTTTCCCTAGGTCTTTGGGTCTTCATTTCTGAAAGTTCCTAGGTCACGTAAAACAATTATATAAATCTTTTTTTATTTTTTATTTTTTTGTAGAGACAGGATCTCCCTATATTGCCCAAGCTGATCTTGAACTTCTGGTCTCAAGTAATCCTCCCATCTTGGTCTCTCAAAGTGCTGGGATTATAGGCCTGAGCCACCACGCCCAGCCATTATTAAATAGATTTGTTATGCTTTTTTCTTCTTAATCTTTTAGCGGTGTCAGCCATAGATGTTGCCATGGGTGAGAAAAAGATACTACTTTTTCTTCCGTACATACCCTTCTACATTCACGGCTGGGGCCCCATAACAAAAGATAGATTAACAAGTGAAAAGCATACAAATTTACTTAATATAAGTTTTACGTGTCACTAAAACCTTCATGAGGAAATGAGTTAAGAAAATGAGTTAAGAAAAGAAACAGTTAAGCTTGAGTGTTTTCATAGTAGGTTCAAGGAAGAATGCAGTCGATAGGGCTCAGAAAACAGTACCCCAAAATGAAGGCCTCAGAAGCACAAGTTTTTCTCTGACCTCCTCACACCCTAGTCCTATTCTCCCCTGATGCTAGACACAGAAACTAGAATCCCTCTTCCCCAACTCAGGTTATAAAAGCCAGAACCACTTTTCCCAAAAGACAGCCATAAAACCTAAAATTATTCTATGTAAAAACTAACCATAAAGAAATTATCTGATCTACTTTGTTTGACTGTAGGTTATAAGACCCCCATTCCAGAAAGGTTCCTGCCCCACGCCCAGAAGGAAAGAATGCTGCTCAGAGAGGCCAGGAAGAATCTAGACAGACAGGCCTTGCTGGGTTTCCCCGCTCAGTCCATCAGCATTAGATCACACTCTTTTTATCCAATCATGTTTCTACACAGCTACTCATACATGGTCAAACCTAAGCATAAAAATGAACAATTTTCCCTGTATCTTTGGGCCTAAGCCTCCTGTATATACACATTAAATAAATTTGTATGTCTTTTCTCCTATTAATTAATCTGTCTTACGGCAGCGATTTTTCTGCCAATTTTAGGGGGCCAGGAGCCCTTGTTCCTATAGAGTCATGGATAAGGGGTGTAAGTAGACTGGGGAAACTTAGCAAGTCCTGTTCATAGACTTCCAGACTCTTCTCTGTGTCCCTGTGCCTTCCTGAGATCAGGTTGCTCCTATCTTCCAGATATAGGGAGGGCACTTCTCACATGAAGGTCTCATGACCTGCTTCAGGGGAAGGTCCTCGCTAGGTTTTAGAACATGTTTCGTGGGAGAAGGACGAAGGGAAGATCAGTGAACTTCCTGCTTCTGCTGTTTTCTCAATTCCTTCATCTTAAAATACTGAATATGCGTGGCACCATATCTTGTGGTAGGGTGTCCTAAATCCTATCATCATCATGGCTAGCCATAGACCTTTCCACGATTTAATTATTTCTGCTAAAATTAGTTTGGTTTCCATAGAAATCTCAAACTGCTGACCTTTTAGAAAAGCCTGCAGGAGACGTATTATTGCAGAGTTTAGGACGTGTCCACGATGAGACTAAAATATAAAATCAGACCCTGTGGTAAGTTCTATTACAAATTTATGGCCTCTTAAAGTGTATGTTCAAAAGATGATGAATCCCCAAGTAGAGTAACTTTATCCTAACTCATACCATTTCTCCCAATGGCATTCAAGACCAAGAAAATTGCAGGCTTGCTCCTAACTTATTCTAAGATAATTTCCCTAAAGCATGCTCTTCTAAAAGCAAAGAAACTCATTTAGGCTGTTAATTAAATTTGTCCCCCAAAGATGAAGCAAAGAACGTGAAGTTACAATTTTAAATATACCCTCCCATGTACCTCCCAATACCTAAAATATTTCAACATTTGTAAAAGATGTATTTACACAAAGTCAGCTAAAAATACAAAAGTATTTCTTTTTCTTATTTTGAACAGCCTCCAGAATTAAAAATAAAACTCTCACAGGAACCATGACACATCAAAAAAGATGGGAAGAAAACTGTGACTTAATGGTCAGATAAAATTGTTCCGTGGTCACTTGAAAACTCAGGCATTTTCAGCCCCACGTGGTGGCTCACGCTGTAATCCTAGCACTCTGGGAGGCCGAGGCCGAAGGATTTCTTGAGCCCAGGAGTTTGAGGTTGCAGTGAGCTACGATGACACCACTACACTCTGCCCAGGACCACAGAGCAAGGGTCTGTCTCAAAAAAAAAAAAAAAAGAAAAGAAAGAAAAAAAACTCGGGCATTTCAACAGGCCGAGAGATTGTTTTCTATAAAGGGAAACATATGTTATCCATACAGATCTTTTCATTAAGCCCTAAAGTCCCATCTACAGTATTTGCTGGTTATAAAAATTCTACATATGGAGAGGAGGTTTAAAGCCACTGAACTTGAAATTCAATGTATGTGCACACAGACATACGCAAATGATTTCCTGGGTGTATAACTTTAAGCAGCACGTAAAATGCCTTTGTGGGTCTTGTTCTGTTTTACTTTTTTCAATGTTAAATGATACTGAGTTTCAGAGCCACAGTTTCATGCCTGGGTTCATACTTTAACAGGGTTTCTCATTTTCCCTGGCCACACACATTAGAAGGAAATTTAATTTGGCCCTAAGAGTCTAGGCATCAGGCACTAGCGGTTTTATTTACCTCTCAAATAAACTGCACCACCAAAACTTTAATCATCTGCAGATCATTCTGTATGAAAGGACTGAGCCTCTTAATAGATTACGTGGTAGAAGGGAAAGACCCATAGGACTGAAAATCAAGTAGCTTCACCACTTAGCAAGTGGTTCCGTGATTTGATTCCTAACGATCCTAAATGGTATACCTCATCTGGATTAAATGGGAATAAAGATTTCTTCCCTGTCTGTCCTGCAGGCTCATTGTAGGAGAAGAAATACCAAAAAGGAATGAATGTTCTATACTCAGGGAGCACAGGGTCTCTGCTAGGCAGTGGGAAGCGATGATGAGTAAGACACGGCCCTGCCTTGTACACCTGTATGGAACGTCCTAAACTGCAGAGCACAATGGAAATGAAGGGCATCCTCACAAACCGTTTGCCGCCCCTCCCCTCAATAGTCGGGGTGTTTGACGGGCAGTTTGGGTCCCTCCCTATTTCCCCATCTGAAAGGCTTTTCTCCAAAAAGCCCCAGGGTTCAGTGCCCCATCCCACCCCCTTTCCCCAGCCAGGTCTCTGCTGGGACAGTACTTTCTCAGGGAAGGCTTCCCTGAACCTCTATTATTTTGCTAAATTGTAACTTTGTAGATTTAGGATTTTTGTCTGTCTGTTTTACAACGGAATCCTATTGTTTTGATTTGGGCACATGCTTAAGAGGTTACAATTTTTGTTTTTCTAACGTTTTAGTATGGAGGTTTCCAAACATACACAGACCCTCAGGTACCTGCCACGCTGCTTCAGCACTCGACCAGGCCTCCGAGCTTCAGCTAGAGCCCCTCTTCCTGAAGCCCCTCCCCAAACTCTGGATCTCAGAGAAGCAAATCTCAGACATTTTTCACCATACAAGCTCAGTATACTTCACCATAGTACACCTGTATAGATCTCTAAATGGTAAAGGCTCTTTTTTAACAACAAAATCATAATTACATCAGCACACCTAAACCCAGCCCACTCCATTGAAAATTATAACCCCCAGCACTTCCTCTCTTTGTCTACTTTATTTTTCTCCATTGCTTTATTTCTTTCTGACTTACTATCTATTTTATTCGTTTGTTGTCTCTCTGACCAGCTAGAACACAAGCTCCCTGATGGCAGGTCATTTTGTCTGTTTCATTCCCTGATGTATTCCCAGTACCTAGAATTCTGCGAAACACTTTGAAGGCACTTGACAATCTGCTTCTGAATGAATGAATCTGTTCAAGTCAAAAGAACAGATTGGATCCACATGGTGAAATTAGACCAAGACTCTATCCTGGCCGTAAACATCACTTTTTTCTCAGACAAGCTTTTGATCAGAGCAAGACAGCAGACTGTTCAAATTTGCTCTTTACAAGAAAAACTGAAGTCCTGGACTCCTATGTAATTGCTTAAGGGTGTATTCAAGTGACAGTATAAACAAACAACAAAGGAAACAAAAAAGGAACCTAGTAATTATTACCACCTTGACAGAAAACCATTGCACTTCCACACAGAGGTTCTTAGTCCCTGGTAACACTGAGGAGAAGGGCATTGTTTCCAAAGCCTGAATTTGTACCTCCCGTTTATTAATAGTCCAGGAACAGACACATGCTAACAGTAGATTCTATCTTGAATTAATACAACAATAATGGCTAACATTTATAGAGCACTTACTATGTCCTAGGCATTCTTCTGACCGTTTTATGCATATTAACTCACTTTATGTCATCCTAATGACCCTACAATGAGGAGGCAATTACTGCCCCAGTTTACAGATGAGGCAGACTGAGGCAGAGTGAGAGCTCTGCACAGCAGAGCAGTGAGGAGCACACTCCAGCCACATACCCGTGTCCCGCAGCTGGCAAGCAAGGGTCATGACTTGAACCTGGGGTGTTACTGAACCAAATTGAGGTCTGCTCACCCAGTAAAGTAAGGCCAGACACTGAAGCTGAGAGTGGCAGCAGGAGAAAGAGGTGAGGAGTACAGGCAGCTGACACTTAAAACCCAAACTCCCCCATGGTTTACAAGCCAGGGTTTTTAAAGGCAAGGGTACATTTCAGGCAAGTAAAATTGTAAATCGATATATGGAGGTTATACATTGGCCTGGCCCAAAAAAGTGGGATACCCTGAAGGAGGGTCTATGGGTCATAGGTGGACTCAGAGATTCTTGGATTAGCAGACAGGAATGTCAAGATGGTGTGACTCTCTCCAGGCACCGCAAGGGGAAATTTAGAACAAAGAATGGGCCGGGCACGGTGGCTCACGCCTGTAATCCTAGCTCTCTGGGAGGCCGCGGCAGGTGGATTGTTTGAGCTCAGGAGTTCGAGACCAGCCTGAGCAAGAG
>NW_012153951.1:391032-406374 GCF_000956105.1 Propithecus coquereli
TTCAATCTTCTGCATGTAGCTATCCAGTTTTCCCAGCACCATTTATTGAAAAGAGATTCTTTTCCCCAGTGTATGTTTTTGTCAGCTTTTTCAAAGATTAGATTACCATATGCAGATGGTTTCATCTTTGGTTTCTCAGTCCTGTTCCAGAGGTCAATGTCTTTGTTCTTGTGCCAGTACCAAGCTGTTTTAGTTACTATAGCCTGGTAGTACACCTTAAAGTCTGATAAACTGATACCTCCCAGTTTGTTCTTTTTACTTAAGATTGCTCTGGCTATACGAGGTCTTTTCTGGTTCCATACAAAGCGTAGAATTATTTACAAAAAAAAATTTTTTTACTTTAGCCAGGTGTGGGAGCATACGCCTGTAGACCTAGCTACTTGGGAGGCTGAGGCAGGAGGATTCCTCGAGCCCAGGAATTCAAGGCTGCAGTGAGCTATGATCACACCAGTGCACTCCAGCCTGGGCAATAGAGCAAGACCCTGTCTCAAACAAAAAGAAATCCTAAATCCTCAAGACAATGAAAATATAAGCCACAGACTGGTAGAAAATATTAGCAAAGCACTTATCTGATAAAGGACTATTATCTAAAATATGAAAAGAACTCTTAAAACTCAACAATAAGGGGAAAAAAACAATTAAAAAGTAGGAAAAGCTGCAGCCCTGCTCAGCTCAGGAGGGACAGGGGAGCCCAAGCTCTCCTACACACACCTACAACAATTCCCACTGTCCTACTCTGGGCTCCTGTGAGACTGAGACATGAGCAGACAGCACTCCCCACAGTTTCTTGCCCATGCCACTTGCCTGAAAGGGGCCCTCCCCCTTTGATTGCAAACCCCACAGCTGAGTCCACCCCCACCCTCAGGCCAAGTGCAAGACAAGGTGGCTGTAGCTGCCACCAGGCTGAGAAGGGACAGGCAAAACTAAGCTCTCCTGAGCACACTTAGGACAATATCCACCACCCTGTTACTGGCAGCTGTGGGACTGGGGACTAGCCTGCCCAATCCATTGCAGCTACCAGTAATACCATCATGGACCATTTGTTGTCTTGAAGACACTGCTGCTACCTCCTACATCACACCAGTTGCTCGGGAGCTAGAGAACCTGCCCACATACCTGTCCCTCTGCCCCAGCTACTAGCTTCTGAAAAAGCCACTTGAAGGCCCAAGAATTGGCCACCCAAGACACACTGACACCACTGCAGCCTAAGCTGCTCTGGGGCCTAAAGTCAGGCATACTTAATCCACTGCTTCCACACTGGGGTCCTAAGACTGGCTCAGCTGCCATTCAATTTCCTTGAAAAATATCACCATAGCTTCAACTAATAACTGTTCCCTAAGCCACCAAGGAAATCACAGATACCACTGACCCTACGTACTGCCTAAGAAATCATACAAAGGTCACGCTAATGCAGGCAGCCAAAATCAAAGCCAAAGTGATCTCCTCAGCCAACAACACATATAATACATCTTTAAGAAAGAATTCTCCCCTTCAAAAGCAATTTCAAAAAAGTGAAACAAGCGGGCTGTGGTGGCTCACGCCTGTAATCCTAGCACTCTGGGAGGCTGAGGTGGGAGGATCGTTTGAGCTCAGGAGTTCAAGACCAGCCTGAGCAAGAGCAAGACCCCGTCTCTACTAAAAATAGAAAGAAATTAGCCAAACAACTAAAAATAGAAAAAAAATTAGCCGGGCATGGTGGCGCGTGCCTATAGTCCCAGCTACCCAGGAAGCTGAGGCTCAGGTGATCACCTGAGCCCAGGTGTTTGAGGTTGTTGTGAGCTATGATGACGCCATGGCACTCTAGCCTGGGCAACAGAGCGAGACTCTGTCTCAAAAAAAAAAGTGGAACAAGCGACTGCTACATCAGATGCAAAGATGCCAACAGAAGGACATAAGAAACGTGAAAATGCAAGGAAATATGACACCACCAAAGAACCACAGCAATTGTCCAGCAACAGACCCTAATCAAAAAGAATTCCTTGGCTGGGAGTGGTGGCTCACGCCTGTAATCCTAGCACTCTGGGAGGCCGAGGCAGGCGGATTGTTTGAGCTCAGGAGTTCGAGAACAGCCTGAGCAAGAGTGAGACCCCGTCTCTACTAAATATAGAAAGAAATTAATTGGAAAACTAAAAATATATAGAAAAAAAAACTAGCTACGCATGGTGGCGCATGCCTGTAGTCCCAGCTACTCGGGAGGCTGAGGCAGGAGGATCGCTTGAGCCCAGGAGTTTGAGGTTGCTGTGAGCTAGGATGACGCCACGGCACTCTAGCCAGGGCAACAGAGTGAGACTCTGTCTCAAAAAAAAAAAAAAAAGAATTCCTCATAATGCCAGGTAAAGATTTCCAAATATTGATTCTAAAGATGCTGAACAAGATATAAGAGAAATCTGAAAACCAATATAAAGAAATCAGAACATCAATTCAGGATATGAATGAGAAGTTTACCAAGGAGATAGATGTCATTAAAAAAAAAAAAAAAGCTTCCAAAACAGACTAGACCAGGAAGAAGAAAGAATCTCAGAACTTGAAGACAAGTCTTTTGAAATAATCCAGTCAGGAAAAATAATAAGGACAAAAGAATGAGCAAAGCCTTCGACATGTCTGGGACTACATAAAGTGACCAAACTTACAAATTGTCGACACTCCCAAGGGAAAAGAGATCAAAAAGTTTAGAAGATCTACTTAAGAAAATAATCAATGAAAACTTTCCAGGTCTACCCAGAGAGTTAGACATTCATATACGGGAGGCCCAAGCATTCCCAGGCAAATATGGCGCAAAAAAGGACTTCCAACGCAAGAAAACAGGGTGTAGCTGATTCACATTCACAAGTACCACCCATAATCACCAGGTAAGCTGGGGGACCTAACTTGCTACACACTGTTGGGAAAAGGTGAAGACAGCAGGTTAGAGGTAACCCGAGAGGTACACCAAATCTGCTAGAACACTCCACAGGCAACTCAGGACCAGCAGTCCTCTCCCTGGCACATTCAGGGATCAACCTTTGGGTGCCAGAGATGGGCCCATAGGCCAGGCCTAGCACCCCCCAGTCTCGACTGAGAGGCCAGATGAGAAGGAATCAGTGAAAGAACTTCAGAAACATGAAAAATCCTAGAAGAAAACCTAGGAGAAACTCTTCTGGACATTGACCTAAGCAAAGAATTTATGACTAAGACTTCAAAAGCTAACGTAATAAAAATAAAAATAGACAAATAGGGCTTAATTAAACTAAAAAGCTTCTGCACAGCAAAAGAAATAATCAAAAGAATAAATAGACAACATATAGAATGGGAGCAAATATTTTCAAACCATATGTCCCATAATTACTAATATCCAGAATCTACAAGGAACTCAACTAATCACAAGAAAAAAAAAACAAACAACTCCATTAAAAAGTGGGCAAATGACATGAACAGACATTTTTCAAAAAAAAAGATATACAAATGGCCAAGAAACATGAAAAAATTCTCAACATCACTAATCATCATGGAAATGCAAATTAAAGCCACAATGAGATACCATCCTACTCCAATTAGAATGGCCATTACTAAACCATCAAAAAACAATATATATTGGTGAAGATGTGGTGAAAGGGGAACACTTCTACACGGCTGGTGGGAATATAAATTAGTGCAGCCTCTATGGTGATCAGTATGGAGATTTCTCAAAGAACTAAAAAGTAGATCTACCATTCAATCCAGCAATTCCACTATTGGGTGTCATCTACTCATAGGAAAAGAAACCATTATATCAAAAAGATATGTGCATTCATATGTTTATCACAACATAATTCACAATTGCAAAGATATGCAATCAACCTAAGCGCCCATCAATTGATGAGTGGATTAAGAAAATATGACATATGTAGACCATGGAGTACTACTCAGTGATAAGAAAGAATGAAATAATGTCTTTTGCAGCAACTTGACTGGAAATGGAAGCCATTACCCTAAGTGAAATAACTCGGTAATAGAAAAAGAAATGCCACATATTCTTACTTATAAATGGAAGCTAAATTGTGGATACAACAGGACAAACAGAGTGGTATAATGGACACTGGAGACTCACAAAGGAGGAGAGTAGAAAGAGGGAAGGATGAAAAATTACCTATGGGGTACAATGTACACTACTCAGGTGATGGATACACTAAAAGCCCAGACTCCACCACTATGCAATATATATATGTAACGAACTTCAACTAGTATGCCTAAATCTATTAAAATATGAAAAAGAAAAAAGAAAAAAAGAAAATGCGGTTCCATCACCTTGTTTTTGCAACTGCTTTTGAGAAATCTGATGCCAGTAGTCTCTAGTCTTTTTGCCTTTTTGCCTAAAAGCCATGAAAATTTTTGTCTCTGTCTTGAAGTGAATAGTTTACTAGGCCATGCCTCAGAGTTGTTTGTTCCAGGTCAATATTCCCAGATACCTATTAAGTTCTTTTAATATAAAGTCTTATTTTGTTTCTAGATAGTTTTCTGGAATCATGGCTTTAAATATTAATTATGGTCCATTATTTTCTTTTTCTTCTTCTAGGACTCCACTTATAGCAAGAACAAATTTTTGTTACTTATCTTTCATTTCAATCACTTTTACCCTAACCCTTTTTATTCTTGTATTATTTAATTTTTACTCTCTTGGTTGCTTCCTTGCTTTTCCTCAATATCATTTGTTTAATTTTAATTCAAATATATTTTCATTTAGGTACCTTGGGACATCTATGTATTTAGTCTTTATTTCTGATATTTGATATATTTTTCTCTTTCCTAAATTCAAGCAATTGTAATTTCATTTCTTTCTGGTTTTGTAGAAAAGCAGCCTGTTGCACGGCAAGACCGATTCCACCTTGAAGCAAAACTGCCATGATGACCAATGTTTGATCCCCACATACCAAGATGTTCTACAGTAAGTTCTTTAAACAATGCCTGTAGCCTAGATAACCCCTCATAAAGATGCTTAACTATCCTCCCCACTGGTCATGAGTCTTGGCAAGAAAGTCTGAAGACATGACCAGCTGCACGTTTTAAATGTTTCTTTCCAAGAAACTGGACTTGTCAGCCTCTTTCTTTGGCTTCTCAGGGCCAAAGTTGGCCTTTGGGGGTAGGTTTACATATACCTGCTCACCACAGAACAGGTTTTGTTCAGTTATATTCTTAGTTTTTAAAGTTCTGTTTCAAGATGGTTTTTAATATCATGAAATGCATGTTTTGGGGTTATTTCTTTTATTTTAGAATATGTTACTTTTTTTTTTTTCCTTTACGTTTGTTGGGTTTTAGACTCATTTTCAGTTTGGTATTTTTATTTATTTAGGGTGGACTTTCTATTTCTGGAAGTGATTTTATTCCCTCCTCTATCATCTGTGCAATGTTCATAGACCCTCTTCCCCCACCCCCAACTGTCCACAAGTCTTTCTTCTTTTTTTTTTTCAATTTTTTTACTTTATTTTTTATTTCTTTTTTAAGCTAGTCAAATTTCCATAAGTCTTTCAACAGAACTTCAGAGAAATCTCTACTAGAAATGGGTGTTCATTTTTGTACACTCAAGTAATCTGAAATTTGTAGTGCCCTCTGTCTCTGAATAATACTCTAGGCGTGGGATTTGTGTGAATTTTTTTTCTCATTAATCTTTATTGTTTTTTAGAGAATTTGTGGAGAGATTTGAATTTAGACTGCCAGCATTATTTCTGCTACCCAAGACATTGCTGCAATGTATGATTCCAAATGAATAAAAGCATTCAATGATATTATAACTTTACATGTAGAAAGTAAAAATCTTACAACATGTAGCACATATTGGATTTTACAAGATCTTCTGATACAGGAATTATAGAAATTGCCGTATGTTTTGCAAAATTATACAGATACGGGTTGTTTTATTAAGAAAAATAATTTTCTCAAAGAAAGATTAGGTTCAAAGTGTTAAATCTTATTTATTAGGCCAGTTTCAATACTAACACAAATATATTTGTGTTTCTTTTCACTTCACTGTAATCTGAAACTAGATCTTTTTCTTTAATTTTTTTAATTTTTTATTTTATTTTTTACTTATTTTTTTATTTTTTTTGAGGCAAGGCCTCACTATATTGCCCATGCTGGTCTCAAACTCCTGGAGGATCCTCCTGCCTCAGCCTCCTGGGTAGCTGGGATTACAGGTGCATACCACCATGCCTAGATGTTTCTATTCTTGTCAGATTCTTGAGGATCTAAATAATCACTTTTAGAAATTAAGCAGAGCAAATTTTAAACAAAGTGGTATTGTTTTTATCTTTGCCCCATGTTTGCTGAATACTTGTATGAGAATTTAATACTTTATTGCTTGAGACCACACCTTATGTTCTATAACTAAAAGAACCAGCCATATTTGTAAACTAACTGGGGCATGACACTCAATCCAGATTTGTAGCAAATCTTCACCCATACTGCAAACCAGATGGAGAACTTAACTATTTGATTGCATCTAGCAGCTGTCTTCTTTCGGTGTTTGCATGCCTAGAGTCAAAAACCCATAGACTGCTGTGTGCTCCTACTGAAGTAAAAGGCTCAGAAATCAGATTTTCTAAGTTTTCCCTTATTTCTTTTCTAAAGTATTCCTAAAACATTAACCAGCTTGATGGTAAACCAGATAAGCAAACACAGGGAAATTCCATCCAAATGTATCCTTGTATCTATGCAATATATAACTTCATTTTTACCACATGGTGTACTCACAAATGTTTTACTGCATAGTTTGTACACAAATTGGGAATAAAGATCAAAGAATTGCCCTCCTATATAACTTATTGCCCAACAGAAGACCATCATAAAAAAATTGGCAACTAAACCTTACTGGCCAGAAAGACCTACATATGGTTCATCTCTTTCTGGTATGCACTAAATCAGAGCCTTAAAGAGAAATAGGCGGGGAGGCTCAACTTAATGCTCTCATTACAGAAGACAAATGGTAAAACAGATGGCAGAATATAAAGCAATTCCAGCTCTTTATCACTTTGGTTCTTCCAGAATTAAACATTTAGACCACAGTTCTTTTAAAATATATCCATGAAAAAGCAGGAAAACAGAAAAGACATGTAAATTTTCCTGGAATTCAAGCCACAGTCATGGAGATGGGATCAGTCTGGACCTCAATAAAATCAGAGAGTGTGAAGATTGATCTTTTAATGCAAAATTAACATGTTACCCAAAGCCCTCTTGTGCTTTCCGGTTCTCAAATGGAAACTGTTTTTGCAAATAAAGTATTTTTTTAAGGCTGACGGAACCCTCAGCTGGATGGCAATCTTTTATTCACGTCATACACTTGACCAATTTTTTAAATACTCATTTTGATAGCAGGAGCCAAGAGCAGCTACAGATTTAAAAAGCCTACAAAACCCTCAGATTGAATTTCACTGTGAAATTTCACTGTGAAATGTAGTCAGAAATCCATTTGCAGAAAGACGTTAACCAGTGTGACTCCAGCCTCAGCAAAGACTCAACAAGGGCAGTGAAGAGGACAGTGGAGAAGGAGAGAAGGAATGGGGAAAGGCAGAGTGCAAAGAGAAACAGTGATTCTGGGTACCCTAAATCACTGCTGTGAATGAACCTGATAACATCCTCGTGGGAAGAGCAGAAGTCTACCAGCTTAGCATTCCTGCACGATCACTGCTGCAACATAATTAATGTGGCATTAAATTATTGCTTTCCTTAAGTAAAAGCAACATCAAGTGTTTACAAAAGTGAATTGATTTCAAATAAAATGGAAAATTATTTCACAGTTCAGTCTTAAGGACCATAAAAGTCAGACATAATGACAAAGGCAAATTTAAGCCCTACGTCCCAATACTGTCATCTCCAAGGACTTCCTCTGCCGTGGCGTCGATCAATAAAGAATAGCATTCCCTCAAGAGACTAAGCTGGAAAAGAATGTTCAGCCTTTCTAAATCAAGGTTGCCCAATCCCACTGTTTGGAGAAAGGACAGAGATTCTGAGAGAAGCAAAATTTTAAGCAATTGGAACGCTGTCCCTCCAGAGTTCCAGGAAAAATAAAAAATTAGGATATCAGAAAGAAAATAAAGGTTTAAGTTTTATTACACATGTAAGGACAAGCTAAGATGAATCATGGAATAGGAAAAGCTTATATTCTGGGCTTTGGTGCTTTTATTTCCTTCTATTTAACAAAACAAAACAGACTCTTGAGTGTGGAACTGAGTGCTGGATTTAGAGACAGAAGCACAACTCTGCTGCTCCCTAACCATAAATTACTCACCAAGTTACTTAATCTCCTCCCTATGTTATTCAATTACGATCCAAGAAAGGACATAAAACTCATTTATTGGGAACCCTGACCTTTAGCCAGTGCTGTACCAGACACTGAAGTCTACGAGATCATCTGTACTCCTGCATTAGTTGTTGGATTTAGGGGCAAGTGCACATGTGCATGTCTGAGACAAAGATGTATTTCAACAGAGCCAGGCAGCAATTATATGGCAATGCAGAAACAAATGTGAAAGGCAAACAATACGTTCTATAGTAACATTTAAAGAAATTCAGAGCTTGTACAAAGACGCATTTAGGAATGACAGGGCTAACAGTTCCAAGTTGGAAAGTAGGTCCCCTTCCATCCAGAGAGCCTTTCAGTCCTCAGGGTGCTGCTCTCAGCAAGCTGTCAATTCTCTTCCCTTAGGTATGAGCAAGATCTTTAAGGTGTTCCTCTCTGGGTATTCACATAGATATAGTCAAAATCTTAAACTTTAGACCAGGTGTGGTGTTTCATACCTGTAATCCTAACACTCTGGGCAGCAAGGCGTGAGGATTGATTGCTTGAGCTCAGGAGTTCAAGCCTCAGCAAGAGCAAGACCTTATCTCTACTAAAAATAGAAAAACTAACCAGGTGTTGTGGTGCATGCCTGTAGTCCCAGCTACTCAGGAGGCTGTGGCAGGAGGATCCCTTGAGCCCAGGAGTTTGAGGTTGCAGTGAGCTATGATGACTCCACTGCACCCTACTTGGAGCAATAAAGCAAGACTCTGTCTCAAAAAAAAAAAATCTTGAACATTAATAGAGCACTTATGAAGTCTAAAAAGCTATTACATCTCAAAGGAATGAATCTCTAACTGTAAAATTTCAGAAAAGATTACAAGGCCTTGGGAGCTTGGTGCATATCTGTGTGAGTATATTCACAGTACCTGTCTTATCATCTTTTTTTTTCTTTTTTTCTTTTGTAATAAAATATAAAGATTTTATTAGGCATGGGGGGGGTGTTCTATTCTCTTACCTTACCCTATGCCCTCATCTTACTTTCTATCTGGTCTCTGGCTCACAGGGCAGAGCGTCCATAGACACAGGGAACAAAGGTGGGGCAGGGACAGAGTAAGGCCAATGCAAACAGCATTGTGGATAATTACATGCTTTTACTAATCATAAGACCAGCCTTTAAGGGGTTCATTCAGCCTGAAAATCTTCAAAGCAAAAGAGAATCTTCACTTAGGAAGCTGTTTATTTTTTCATTTGCCCATAGCAAGTTTACCTAAATTATAAGTTATTTTCTGTTTCCAAAAATGTCTAACACTGTTCCTTGCACATATTTATGTGCTTGATAAAAACTCATTAACTGGAGTTTTTAGCCATAAGATTTTCAAACCAATTCAAGCAAGCAATTTCTTCTTCTAACTAATGAGCTAAGGCATGAGGCATTGTAGATATGACCTGGAGCTTCTACAGAGCTCCCTCAAGTTTTGTGAAAGAGACATTTTCCAAAATGGTAGTATTGGTAGTAGCTCAAACACTGCCATCACTGCCCTCGATGTCTGGCCCCATAGGACATGAAGCAGTGGTTATACCACAGTGGTTTAAAACAAGGCTTTGGACTTACATGAAGCTGCAGTCAAATCTGAACTCTCTCATACAATGGCTACACAACGTTGGTCAAGTCGTCTAGCTTCACTAAACATCAGTTCCTCTATTCGTAAAATAGAACTAAGATCCACTTATTTTTACGTGCACACTAAGTTTTTCATTGTTTATCACACACAAACTTTCAGATATTAGAATCTCTTTAAGCCATTATGGACTATATCTCACTGAAGTATGTACCCAGAAACTTAGAAAATGAAGCAACAATACACTAACCTGAAAAATCAGGGAATCACCGACTCTCTCTTTATGTACAACATTTAAACAGCTACCATGAGACTTCTACAACTGGAAATGGTAGTCAGAAAATCGTGATTAAATTTCTCTCCAGGCTCAGAGCTAAACTGTTTGGCTCAAGTAACAATGGACTACAAGTGGCTTTAAATTTTCTGTTAACTAGAAAAGGTAGTTTTTGTGCCATTATCGAAACTTCACGGTACATTTGGTCAGGCAGAAGAATTCATCTCTGAACAGAGGAGATGGTCCCTTGGCTTTCTAAAGTAAACCCAAATAAGCTTAGACATGTTTTTTTGACCTAGGTTTGGTAATATGGAATCATGGCTTTGAAGTCTAATGCTGTCAGTCTTTGTGTGCGTTGCAGCTGCCAAGTGTAGACTCTCCAGAGTCAAGTCAAGTCATTTGATTCAACAAAAGAGACAAGAAGGTCAGATGCTGTTCCAACTCCAAACTGATGTTTCTGAAATAAAGGTATTATCTAGAGATCACAGCAGGGGAGGAGATTAGGAGTGACTGCTTTTGTGGCCAACCCTCTGCCCTGACCAAAAGATAGCCAAAAGGAGTATGTGCAGGCTGACAGCCAGAACAACCATCCCCTTTAGTTTTGCAATTTCAACTGCAGAATGTCTAGTGCTTTGAATACGAATTCAACCACACTTCCTTCTTCTCTCCCAAACTTCACTTTCTTTGCATCTATCTTCACCTTAAGTAATAAAACAATCTGAAGCTCTGCCCAAGCTTCGATATCTCATCCTAAGAATTTCTGAGCCCAAACTATTAACAAGAAAAACCATGCACTAATGAAAGTTCATTTCACAATTGTCTGTGTTTAAGCAAGTTTAAACAGGTTTGCTTGCAACTCACTCTGAAATATTGGGATTTGCTAAGCTCAGGGTTCCTCAGCTGGAACACAAACCCACTGCATGTGCAATATCCACACAGCTTGCTCCACATCTATGGGACTTGAAGGAGCAAGAGGAATTGTGCAAACATGAAGTTCATGCTGCTTTTTGTGCCATGATTAATAAAGTCCTTTGTCTCTGACCCAGGCATCTCATGTCTTCTACCAGCATCTGTGAAACTGTAGCAAGCTAACTTGTTAGATTGCAAGTAGAGCAAAATATCAGAGCCTTTGCAATTCTTGAAACATGTTGCTTTCTTATTTATCATGTCTTCTGGAAAAATGAAGGTGCTTGAACAAAAGCTGAAATACTGTCAGAAAATACAAACTTCAAGACTATGGTTGTTTTGGATAGGATGAAAAATCAAAAGCAGTTATGAAAGAAAAAATAGTGGTATATGGTATATATTGGGGTTCAGTGCCCAAATTCCCCCTTCAGCACCAAGGCAGTCATTTTTCCAGTTGCCAGAAGCCTTGGCTGCTCGTAGCTCACTTTCTAGGAACTTTCTAGTGAATTTTTTATATCACTCTCTAGGAACTGCCCTCTGCAGAAGGAATTTGCCTCATCCAAAGTTATGTCCCCTTCCCAGGAGTAGCCTGCATCCAATGATGGGGATACAAAGGCCTGAGTGCTTGCCACAATTCAGGACATCACCAAATGGCCATCCTAGAGCCAGAGTTCCCGGTGAGATCACCAAGTCCGCTGTTAAAACTCCATGTAAGGCCGGGCGCGGTGGCTCACGCCTGTAATCCTAACACTCTGGGAGGCCGAGGCGGGCGGATTGTTTGAGCTCAGGAGTTCGAGACCAGCCTGAGCAAGAGTGAGACCCCGTCTCTACTAAAAATAGAAAGAAATTAATCGGACAACTAAAAATATATAGAAAAAATTAGCCGGGCACGGTGGCTCGTGCCTGCAGTCCCAGCTACTTGGGAGGCTGAGGCAGGAGGATCGCTTGAGCCCAGGAGTTTGAAGTTGCTGTGAGCTAGGCTAATGCCACGGCACTTACTCTAGCCAGGGCAACAGAGTGAGACTCTGCCTCAAAAAAAAAAAAAAAAAACTCCATGTAGTTGAACTCCTCCCCCTGCTCAATCCTGCTTCCCTCGCTTCCATAGAGGTAATGTTTATAAGAGCATCATCCAATAAACCTCCTGCTTGAAAATCTCAGAGTTTCAGAGCATGTTCTTAGGAACCTGACCTGAGATGGGGAAATTCTTTGCTTCTATCTAGCTACAGGATTTTCACCCACACTTTGTGCCCAAGCCTAGACCTAGGAGAATCCTCTGACACAACTTTCTTCCTCACTTCACTCTCAAATATGCTCAAAGTTCAGACTAAGCCACTAATAATCAAGCATTGACCAATAAGAATTTTTACTTGAGGTCATCAAAGGGCATATAAATAGTTACTTAAGATCAGTCTTCTGGAAGGGCTCCTGGGTGGGGCTAGGACTTCACAGCATATTAAACTCACAGCAGGTTAAGATTGTGTATGAATTTATCTTTCCTGAACTGTGCACATTTTCTAAAAATATGGTCTGCTTCTAAGAGTACAAAATAAAAGCTATTTGGGCATCAGCATCAGCAAATAAAAAAGGAGGGAAAGAATTAAACAATTATCTAAACAACATAGCCAGAAAAAAAGTGAATATAGATAGGCCTTCCTTTCACTGTTGTTCCCTTTTCTGTTAAAAGGTGTTTGGGGTTAGCAATAGAGTTTCTTTACCTGAGAGATCTGAATGCTGGGACTCTGGTCACTTACAATAAAACCATCCATTACCAAGGTATTTTTTAAAAATTCCAAAACTCTATGCATGAGACCCCAAAAGACATTTTGAAAGGAATATAAAAAACAGTCTTTGTCAATGTTCCTTTACTGAACAATTTGGCTTTAATAAAACAGGAATTGGGTTTCTACCTTTCTGCTAAAAGCTAACAGAGCCAGAGAATCAAAAGGCAGTAGGGTGATCATTTTTTTAAAAAATTCAAAGTAAAAGCACCAACTCTTCAACATCAGAGCAAAAAAATCTGCTTACTCTTACCTAAAGCAAAACTCACCCAAAGGTAAATCAGAGCCAATTGCCAGTCTTTTTCAGGAAAAGAAAGAACAAATACTTAAGTCGTTGGCCTTGTAACAGGATAATGTTTATAAAACATTTAACGCAGTGTTTCCTTGCCAATTAAAAGTGAGCATAGGATTTACCTTTCAGCTTTAATATCTTTCCCTGACCTGTATACTAGTAATATGAGCCAAAGGGATTAAGGAAACCACAGGATATATATATCTACAAAATTATCTTCACTGAAAATTATTGTCAGGGTAAAAGGAAATGGTATTAGAGTTCCTGAAATGGGGATAGACTGGATTTCCTTTAGATATAATTGGTACAGCTTGGAATGTATTTGTATTTGCAATGCCAAAGCCTAATTATCTGGTCATTGCAGAGATTCTGTGAGCTATCTAATACTCTCTAATAAAATCCTTTCTGTTGTAACTAGCAAGACGGGATTCCAACTAAAAACAGTAAACGACAGAGAAACTGATGCTAAAGATTTTGCAGTCAACAGACTCACAAAGAAATAGAAACCTGATTTACTTTCTCAGTTGCATCTGAAGGCAGTGAAGATCCTACTACCACTACAGGACTGGTAGCTCATCTTACATGGGACAAAACTGTTACTTACATGATCACCTGCAGTAACCCAGAATGAAGCACCTTCTGTTGGCAAGACTGAGTGGGCTCTGCTTCTGCACAGGAAAACTTAAAGAAAGAAAGTGCCAATCTCAATATTTAAATTTTTGACTCAACGTACAATCACAGAATAAAGGGTTTCTATAACTACCCTTAAAAAGACACCCTTATATCTTGCAGTTGCTTGGCTGAGATTGCTGTAGGTTAGACAGAGAGTGTGATCCTGAATTGGCACAACTGCAATGTGGGTTGATTTCACAGCCCTTTGTTAAGCAGAAGTTAGGGAACTGATTGAGAGCTAGAATGGAGTCCATTGGCACCCAAACCCTTGAAAACACTAAGCCTCCCTTGCCAGAGGAAGTAGTTCCCTCTTCCATTAAGTTAAGTCTGTTCCTGACTTAATACAGGAGACTGGATTGTAAATATCCCACCTGAGATAGTTACTCCTCCAGGGGTGCCTATTCCCTTCATGTCCCACTCCTGCTTGCTCCTGTACCGACAACTAGAGCTGTAATCCAGCGTGTCCTTTAAGATAAATTACAAAGTCAAGCCAGAGTATGCAACCAGAGAAATTGCAAGAGTTGGCTAATCTATATTACCAGATATCTGGAGACTAAATTTGAAAATGGATTCTGAGGATGCTAGATCAGAGGGAGAAGAACATAATTTTTAATTTTTCCTGAGACTGTAGTCTTATGGAAACAAATACCAAAACTTCTGGATCCAACATCCCACTTCTTGGTAACCCAAGTTGCTTCCAGCTGTTTACTTGGTTGCTTAACTCAAACCTGGACTCAGTGGTGACCTATGCTAAGTGAGGCTGAGATGCCAGATGGTGTAATGTGAGGAAAAAAAAAAAAAACAGCAAAGATATAGTGAGACAAGAATAATAAAGTAACATTATCATAGGCAAATTATGTATTTGTCCCCAACTATGTCTCCCAAGAAGGCGCAGGGTCTTTACCAGGGCACTGAGGAAGATTTAAATGCTGAGGGCAGTACGAGTCCCTTTGAAAAGCACTGTAATAGCTTAACTGTATGGATCAAGATAAGGTGGGAAAAGCTGCCCTTGCAATGGGCCCTGTTATTTCAATAAAGATTAGGGGACCCAGAGTGGAAGAGGCCAACGGAATCACTGAACCGCAAGAGACAGGATGGCTCTGCTTACCAAAACAGGCGGCAAGGCTAATGTGGACAAGAATCTCATTTGTTTAATAGAGTTTGCTCCAAAAGCTATTTTATTAATAAAAATTTATCAATGTTTGTTTAAGGCTGACTGAAATGTATATATTCACGTACACAAGGTCAAAATATCTGCAGGTTGAAAACAGCTCTGGAGTTAAAACTCTGGGATCCATGTGATAGAGCCAATTGTCCTGACTATGGGAGACAACGCAAGTGATTATTCCTCTAAACAAAGGTCTGTTCCAAGTTGACTTGCTATGTGTATTCACACAGAAAACTGGGGTAGGGGCCGGGCGTGGTGGCTCACGCCTGTAATCCTAGCACTCTGGGAGGCTGAGGCGGGTGGATCACTCAAGGTCAGGAGTTCGAGACCAGCCTGAGCAAAAGCGAGACCCCGACTCTACTAAAAATAGAAAGAAATTATCTGGACAACTAGAAACATATATATA
>NW_012153951.1:406826-428632 GCF_000956105.1 Propithecus coquereli
CTCTGGCCCGGGCAACACAGTGAGACTCTGTCTCAAAAAAAAAAAAAAACCATAAAAGAATATACATGCATTATCTATGGAAATAATTTAATTTAGGGTCACCTTGGTCACCTCAGATTCTCAAGACTTCCTCTGCCTCTCGAGACCTTTGCTACTGCGTCTGGGGCCGTCTCCAGCTATCTCTGCCTGTCCTGGGGTGAACACCGCGCTGTGCAAACAGGGGCTCCCTAACACCTTCTCATGGTGCTAAAAGCACAGACGCTCTGGCACCCCCTGACCCAACTCGATCAGACCCACGTACGGTCTGAGTCCTCCTACCACTTCTGCACTCCGCTGTGGACTCCAGAGAATTGGCACTCCCCAGGAGTGGCCTCTGGCCTCTGCGAGAGCTGCCCAAAGAGGCCAGGTAACATAACCTGGAAGCACAGGGAGTGAACTCCCCACGGGGCAGGCTTCGACCAGTGGGAGAGGAATACGATGGGAGGGATAAGAGGTGGGGAATCCTCGGTCTTCTGACTTCAAGATTGTTCTTTTTTAAGCACCAAAGGAGGCGAGAAAAGCTTCATCTTTCTCAGCCGCACCCCTTGTAATAAAAGGATTTGTTCTAGTCAAAAGGCCACCCTTAAGGACCTAGAAGGCCACATGTGGCCTTAAGGCTGCAGGTTCCCCACCCACTGTCTGAATGGGTGTCAGACTCTTCACGCGTCATGAGGCAGCGGCCAGCTCAGTAACACAGCAACTCACATTCATTTCCACCCTTCCCGGTCTCTCTCCCTTTCCCTCTCTTTCTTTGTTCCAGAAATTCACTTCCCAATAAAACCATACCACACAAGACTTGCTTCAACCTCTGTTTCCTAGAGAACCCAAGCTAAGACAGTAATAAATTTGAAAATTTAAAGAAAACGGTAGGTTTTCTACCAAAATAAAAACTACTATATTTGGCCAAATAGGAGGTAGAAAATCTGAACAAATTAATAATCACAGAAGACACTGGAAAGTGAATAAAGGCCTACCATTTTTTAAAAGACACCAGGCCCAGAAAATATAACAGCTGAATTATATTTAACTTTCGAAGTACAAATAATTCCTAGTTTATTTTCTCTATTCTCAACCAGATAATTCGCTTTATTTGTTTTATGCATTATCATATTCTTATTAACATACTATGATGAAGACAGTTCCAAAAAGAAAACTATAGGCAAATTCCACTGATGAGTAAGGATGCAAATATTTCTAAATGGTATCAAATAAATTCTGGCAGCGCATTCAAAGAACAATTCATCATAACCAAATTTTGGATCATGTTTGTAGATCACATCAGTGTTAACAGGTATGAGGGAATTCAACAAGTTTCTCAATATAACACAAGACCCTTCAAGAAGATCTCTCTCTGATGGGCATGATGGCTCACACCTATAATCCCAGCTACTCAGGATGCTGAGGCTGGAGATCTCTTGAACCCAGGGGTTGGAGGCTGCATTGAGCTATGATTACACCACTGTACTCCAGCGTGGGCAAGATAGCAAGACCCCGCCACTAAAAAAAAAAAAACAAACAAAAAAAAAAACACCTCCTCTCCTACACACACACAGAGTAACCACATCTAGTTTCTTCCCAGAACCTTTTCAAGGCTTCCTTGTGCTTTTCCCTTATTGCTCAACTGTTGAAGCAAGAATGTCTTAGGGTCAGTAGTATGCTCTAGCCCATGGTGTATTTCAACAGGGGTAGTATCAGCATTTGAGGAAAGACCATTCCACTTCATGCAAGCCTGACTTGGACATAAAATTTCAGAGCACTCCCAGGTCACTGGCAACAAAAAAGCCACCATTCAGTTCCAAGCACCCATTGAGGATGACCCACCCTTGGCTAAGAACCACTGTGGAATGTTCCACAGAAAACTACCCCTGCGCACGTGTCCCAGGAACTACTGGGAACTCTCTCCTCCTCCTCAGATGACCTACTACAACCTTCTTTCCTACCCTCTGTTCTAATCTCACTTCTGGAGAAACTGGAGAGGGGTACCCAACATTTTGGTTCCCTTGGCCTGTCCTATCTGAGTGAGCTAGAACATCAGCACCCAGAAAATACAAACCACCAGAGAACGAAGTAATATGCACTTCCACACATGGCACAAGGAAGCAGCCATGTCCACGTGGTGTTTTTAGACAGCTAAGGCCTTAATTTGATTGTCAAGTGGTTTTGTTGACTGTATGAGCATTGGAACAAAGGAATTGCCACAGAACCAAGAGTGACAATCCACCACGACCTTCCACCAACCACTGAAGCTCTTTTCCTCCTCCAATTTTCCGTGCAACAAGTGGTTAATGACATAGGCTCTGGAGAAAGAGGGATATAAATCCAAATTCTGCTCTGCCCTTTCTTCCATACTGAAAAAAATGTGGTTTGGGATAAGATATGATTAATATTCCTTACCTTTATGCAAGGTTTGTGCTGAGTCCTCCCGACTTTTTGACCTGCATCTTCCGCTAATTTACTTTGCCTCTATTTGGTCTCTTGCCACTTTTTCCATGATCCTTAGCCATGCCACTAGCTTTAGTCCTTCGAAGGGAGGAAATACCCGATTCCTCACTTTAGAAGCATTTCTTGCCGCCGCTTTTCACTTCAGGAATGACAAGGAGGACACACACCCAGGTGTGTGGCAGACAGGGAGGTGGACCGTCACCGAGAAAAGCACCCAATTTAGCATGTAGAGTTGTCTTAGTTCATTCAGGCTACCCTAACAAAGTACCCTAAACTGGGTGGCTTATCTACAACAAAAATGTGTTTCTCACAGTTCTGGAGACTAGGAAGTCCAAGATCGAGTTGCCAGCAGATGCTGGTGAGGGCTCCCAGGCCCTGTGTGCTAACGTCCTGCAGGCACCAGGCACCAGCAGCTCCTGGTTTAAAACCATCTGCCTCTGCCCCCTGACCCTTGACCCTTGCACTATGGGCCTGTGATGGAAGGGGCAAGCCTGGAGTTCTTGGAATTGAGAATTGATTTCCGGGATTCTTCCACTGTCTTGGAGAATAGCTCCTGGCTTCTTTGAGATGGCTGAATGATCTCCTTACAGAATGGTTGTCTGGCCACACCCTTCCTGGACTTTCCCAAACAGGGTTTCTTACTCCTTTCAATGTAAATAGGCTGAGAGTTTTCCATATCTTTAAAGTCTGCTTCCCTTTTGAGTAACAATTCTGTCTTCAAATCATTTTTCTCTTTTCATGCATAGGGACTTTGTCTATATGCTTCATGTTAAAGTACCTCAAAATTATTGGTTAATATTAATATTTTTAATCTTTTCAAGTTACATCATTCCACCAATTCTGCCTTCAGAATGAAGCATATCCAAAAGCTCTCATCCTTAACCTATACTTGGAAATTAGTGTTTGATTTGGGCCACAGAAACTGAGTCACAAAAACATGTGTCAAGATTTCATATGTTCTTGATAAATATAGTCTGATATTGATATTTTCTTCTTCGTATTTTAGAATAGCAATTTTCAATGTGGGTTGCACATACTCCAGGGAGTAAATTAACTGATCCAATGGAGACAGAAAGGAAGAAAATATGAAAAATGCTATTTATTTTTTTACCTCACTGTTTCATAATTTCCATGTTTGTGTATAGCACTAATAAATTAGTACCCTGTGTATTAATCAGAAAAATTTAGAAATAGTGCATTCAGAAGCCCTAAACTAGGCCGGGCACGGTGGCTCATGCCTGTAATCCTAGCACTCTGGGAGGTCGAGGCGGGTGGATTGTTTGAGCTCAGGAGTTCGAGACCAGCCTGAGCAAGAGCGAGACCCCGTCTCTACTAAAAAAAAAAAGAAAGAAATTATCTGGACAACTAAAAATATATAGAAAAAATTAGCCGAGCATAGTGGCATATGCCTGTAGTCCCAGCTACTCGGGAGGCTGAGGCAGGAGGATTGCTCGAGCCCAGGAGTTTGAGGTTGCTGTGGGCTAGGCTGACGCCACGACACTCACTCTAGCCAGGGCAACAGAGTGAGACTTTGTCTCACAAAAAAAAAAAAAAAAAAAGAAGTCCTAAGCTTTTGATTTTTTATTCATCATCTGAAGGTATCATAATAACGAGCTTATAAGGTCAAAAGAATTTCAAATATAGAAAAAGAATCATTACATTTATTGGGCACTAAGTGTTCTTCAGGACTGAAGTCACAATGTTCTTGACTAATAATAGTGACCAATATTTTCTACCAAGAGTACTTCATGTGACTAGAGAAGACAAAGTCACATCTTCCAACCTACAAAGTCAGAGAAATGCTTGTAAACTCTGGATGGTAACACTTTTGGGAGTGCTCCTCTCGGAGATAAACAAAACCTCACTCAACTAAAAGGTTAAAGGTCACATAACTAAAAAAGTAGTAGAGTTGCACCTTGAGCCCTCATCTTATCATTCCCAAATCTGTTATTGTTTTAATTTTTGCTATAGCTGCATCTTTCTGGGTGTCTGAAAACTTCATTATAGCATGCAGCAATGTGACATAGAACTAACGTGGTTTAATGGGGGGGAAACCTGGAAAGGATTCAGAAACTTGAGTTTTAGTTCTGCTTTCACCAATTACTGGACAAGTTCTATCAATTCTCTCTCCATTCCTCATTTTCCTCATCATACAAAGAGGAGACAGTAACCCCCACCATGCCTACCACAAAGGGTTGTCAGGATACAATGAATGATAAAAGTATGTTGTCTTAGCCCATTCGAGCTGCTATAACAAAAGACCATAAACTGGGTAGATTATAAACAACAGAAACTTATTAACATTTCTCACAGTTCTTGAGGCTGGGAAGTCAAACACCAAAGCACCAGGAGACTAAGCCTCTGGTGAGGGCCTGCTTTCTGGTTCATGAATGGCACCTTCCAGCTGTGACCTAAGGGGCCAAGAGTCTCTCCTCTTTTATAAAAGCACTAATTCTATTCATAAGGACTTCGCACCATGGTTTAATGAACTCCCAAAGGCCCCACCTCCTAACACTATCACCTTGGGAATTCGATTTTAACATATTAATTTGGAGAGGACATAAACATTAAGATCATAGCATATGTCAATATGTCATACAAATTGTAAAGAACTTACAAAAGTCAGGCATTGTTTTTATGCACGCATATTCACAGGTGTTGCCTTGGGCAGGGATGGATCCACTATAGTCCCCAGTATTTCCCATCTATACAGTGGAAGCCACTGATCCTCAACTCTAGTAATTTTTCCTTATTTTATATTTTTTAAATTTCAGAATATTATGGGGTACAAACATTTTGGTTGCATATATTGCCTTTTCATCACCCAAGCCAGAGCTACAAGCATGCCCTTCCCCCAGACAATTTTTGATACCGTTCAATGTGAAAAGCAGTAGAATCTGTGGCTTCCCTAGCCACCAGCTGCAGGAGAGTGAATCCTTATTCAAATTAGGTTTAACACATTAACTGCCATGTGAGTTGTATTTAACTCAGGCTAGTTTTGAGCCTGGGGCTTCTTGAAGCAAAATCTGGGCAAAACCCTGCAGTTGGTTCATGAAAATCTTACTTGTTGATGTTCTTATTGCTACAATTAATATTGACAAATTAATTCTAAAAACATGGATTAAATGAATAGAAGTTAATAAATTTCATTTTTCATTAAATTAGAAAGAATTGTTTTTTTTTCAAAGTTTTTATCCTATTTTCGTAATAAAACACCGTGGCCCAAGAAAAAGAAATTTTTTTCTAGTGTGGCAATCAATGTGTTAAAATTAATCCAGCCCGGCACAGTGGCTCACACTTGTAGTCCCAGCTAGGTTGAGGCAGGAGGATGGCTTGGGCCCAGGTATTCGAGGTTGCTACAGTGAGCTATGATCGCACCACTGCCCTCCAGCCTGGGCAGCAGAGAGAAACCCCGTCTCTAAAAAATAAACCTAAATTAAATTTTAAAAAAAGATTAATCCAAGCCAAGAATTTAAGAAGAGTGCTAAGGGAAAGAGGAGAGCTACTGCCCATCGGTAGTTATGGAAGGCAGATTATTATACACCCTGAAATTCGGAAAATAGGGAAAAAATATGTTGCGTTTTGGTATTCTTGGAGAAGTGACTATGTACATAATTCAACAGGAAAATTAATGTTCCCGTTCCAAAATCGTCATCTTCTGGAAAGAAAATCGGAGCCATGTTGCTTCTTTCTAGCCAAGCTCAGCAATGTCACAAAGGAGCTACTGAAGGCACATTAAGAGCTATTACTTTCCTTAGAATCACTTAATTTTATAATGCACAGATGGAATTTTTACTTTAATAGCCATGCAGAGAATATTCCATACTTTAAAGTTTTTCCCTAGCCATTTTGGCAACTCACAGTTTCCTGTTCAGAAGAGTGAAAAAATGTGACTGGTAATGCTGACAGGCAAAAAGGGGAAACTTTCTCCAACACTCTTCTCTCACTTTTTTATTGCTCGTCTGGATTGGCCTGCGGGGTTTAATGGCCAAGGAATTAATTAGAAATATCTGTTCTGGTAGAAAAGCTGCTATTGCTTTGGTTAGCGATTTCTTTAACATAGTTTTAAAAGTTAAATGATCACCAAGTAGTGAGATGCTCTCTGTTGGTATATTCCACTTCGTTATTCTTATAAATGAGCTGCAATTTCAGAGAGAGTTTGGTACCATTTTTCCATTATGTTGAGTAGCTCAATGATCCAAAGGAGCTCTCAGTATTTCTGAAAGTCTAGCCAAGTCATTCCTTCCAAACCTGAGACCACACACTAAGCTGGATATTGAGATTTCTTGGTTTCAAGACTAAGATAAACGATAAATAAGCCAAGCCAAATAAAATGAGGCGACGGTGTTTAGGCCGGTTCCTTTCCTAAATGCATTCCGAGTGCAATCACCATCAAGTTCTTTAAAGCTCCCCAGACAGTGGCCTGGCATTTCTTAGGAGAAGAAAACCACTTCGGATTGACATTATGGGAAAAAGCATACGTAGTCCAAGAAATCAATAAGCAGAAAGAGAAAGTCAATGACAATGAACACAGTGACACAGGAAGCCAACTCAATTAGAACCTTAATGAACTTTCCCCCAAAAAGTCTATCATTAGATTCAGTGTCTTCAGAATCAATATGACTGACAGGATTTAGGCATTTAATAATAATTGAATAAATAGGATGGAAAGCTTAGCCTGCAAAATTACCCAAGGATTATTTTTTTTTCTAGAAATTTAATTTTCAATCCTTGGCCTTGAGGGCCAGAGATAACTGCTGGTCTTCCTAAAGAAGAGCATAAGTAACAAGTCCCAGCCTCTGATACAGACCATAACTGGCGAGGCCTACAGAGGAGGACATCAACTTACGTAGCTTTGAATGGTCTTCAGCATAGTAACATGCATCTAGAATTGAAATTCATTTAAATGACATTAAAATATCCTAGATATGAGAAATGCTGTATAGAAGTACCTCAAAAATACCATTTTCATATCTCTAGTTACTAAAATAAACAAACTTGGCAAAAATGTAAAGTAACAAATTATATGTTTTCTGGGTCTCATTATTAACAAATAAATAAAGCAGAGTACTAGATAGTTAAATGCCCATAAAATGTTCTGTTATGAATCAGAAAGAAATCACGCAGGAATTTGTGCTTTTGTTTTTCTTCTTCAAAACAAGCTTGCATCCCTTTTCCAAAGTGTGTTATTTGGTCCCATGTGTGCTACTAATAATTTTTATTGTTCTTTCTGGATGATAAACCATTATCTTCTCCGCCCTCGATGTGGGATGTCTAGCACTGTCCATTCGAGTCGTTGCAGACCTGAATACATGAAGAAAGATGGAACTCTAAACTAATGCTAAGAGGAAAGTACACAGGAACTATGAGGCAAAGATAAAATTTCTCCCCTGCGTAGTAGTGGCGAGAGTTCTTATCCGTAATGAAATGTATCCAGTGTCATCTGGCCAGTTTGTCACCTGTTTTTTTTTTTTTTTTTTTTTGAGACAAAGTCTCACTGTGTTGCCCGGGCTAGAGTGCCATGGCATCAGCCTAGCTCACAGCAACCTCAAACTCCTGGGCTCAAGCGATCCTCCTGCCTCAGCCTCCCGAGTAGCTGGGACTACAGGTATGCGCCACCATGTCCGGCTAATTTTTTCTGTATTTTTAGTTGTCCAGCTAATTTCTTTCTTAGTAGAGATGGAATCTCACTCCTGCTCAGGCTGGTCTCGAACTCCTGAGCTCAAACGATCCACCCACCTTGGACTCCCAGAGTGCTAGGATTACAGGCGTGAGCCACCTCGTCCGGCCTAAATTTCTGATAAGTAGCATTGCGGGTCCAGGGTTTTACATTAACAGGGTCTCTAGGTCTTCCTCAAGTCCATAGCGTCTTTTACTTTACAGATTGTAATGCATTACCATCTGTGGGTTTGTCTGCATCCCCACAGATTGTGAGCTCCCCAAGGGCAAGAATTGTGTCTCTTTCAGGTTGTATCTGTAGAGCTTAACAAAGTGCCTGGCACACAGTAGGTGCACAATATATGGTCACTGAATGAAGACTGAATAGTGCTTATAGTTTACAAAGCATTTTTACATATACTATCAGTTAATTCAGGTGATTTTGCAGATGAGGAGGTGGAGACTTAAGAGAAGCCAAGGCCACATTCAAGGTTAGTGATGCAGGAAGGACTTAAACTTGGGCTTACATATTTCTAGACCAAGGTTCTATCACAGGTAGCCAAGGACTCCTCCTGGCCTTTATTTATGCAACTAACTTTGTGCAAAATTTTCAGTGAATTAAGAAAAAGCGCCCCCTTTGGGTGGATGAATTACAAAAGTTCTTTCCTTTGAGAAAACAAATTGGAAAAAGACCCTCCTGCTTCCTGGCTCAGTCAGCCCCAGCAGGGCTCAGGCCACCTTGGCCAAGAGATTCTGTGCAAAGCACATCCTGCCCAATCATACGTGTGTGTACACACTCTGCAATTTGTCATAGCCTCGCTGTAAACTCAAGTTCAGGGATTCCTTTACATTTCAATTTTAAATTATTAATGCAAAGGGCTTCCTTTATTAATTCGAATACATATTTATACTGTAAAATGCTTTTCCTGTTTCCTTTTTTTTTTTTTTTTGAGATAGATTCTCCTCTGTTGCCCCAGGTAGAGTGGTGCCGTGGCGTCATCATAGCTCACTGCAACCTCAAACTCCTGGGTTTAAGGGATCCTCCTGCCTCATGTTCCCGAGTAGCTGGGACTGCAGGTGAGTGCCACCACGACCAGCTAATTTTTTCTATTTTTGGTAAAGATTGGGTCTCGCTATTGCTTGGTCTTGAACTGGTCTTGAACTCCAAGCCTCAAGCAATCCTCCTGCCTCAGCCTTCCAAAGTACTAGGAGTTCAGGCGTGAGCGACTGGGCCCAGCCTTGAGTAAGCTTTTGATGGCAATACTTTTATTCACATCACAGTGAAACAGCTATTTCATGTTAGCTACTTTCTCATTCTTCCTATCAGCATCATCTTCAGATGCTTGTAACATTATGCAAGACAACTCAGAATAGATTCACAGTCTCTTTCCCATAAATCTTCTGTCTTGCTTGAAAAGGTAAATTTCGCAGCTCAGGAAAATAAACTCTGCCTCTGTTGTTTTGGTTTAGTTTGGTTGGTTTTCAATGAGTTCACCTATAGCTATTTCTAATAGAGTAAGATGTGAGCATGTTGTTGCTTCTCAGCTGTCAATTTCCCATAATTTATCTTACTTTATTTTTAATTCTCTTCTTTTCAAATAGAGGATATACCAGACTTAACCATTTAGAAGGCAAACCTAATCCATATTCCACACTTGATGCCTCCAACCAGGTCTGCCCTGTTCTTGTTTCAGGATCCTTTTCCAGATGTCAGAAACTGCCATTTCAGGCTCATGAAAGTAGTGGTGCCTGTCTTGATATTAAATACACACACACACACACACACACACGCAACACAGAGCAACTTGGCAAAATTTTTTGTAGCTTTCTTTGGTCTTCTCTTGAACTTCAAAAGGGAACCATAACTTCATCCTCTGTTTTACATTTTTTCCTCCCTTTTTACTTCCACTAGGGTCTCTTTCTTTATAACTTTTTAGGGAATTGTTACAGACAGTTCTGGGATTTATAAAACTAATTTCCTTCACATTAATGCAAAAATTCTGTTGCCTGCCAACTCATTAGAAACAAAAGTTATGATTCTCATTTTATTTTTCTTTCTTCTCTTTCCAATCTTTACCTCATGTTCCTTTTAAGTAACCTTTTCAATTGCTGAGAGTCAAGGTTAATCTTTGTCTTTTACTTCCCCACACCACCCTCCAACCCTTGCACAAAATGGGAATTCGGTCTTTTCAAACGTGTCTGTGGTACCTGCAGCCGTGTCTTTTTTCTCCCTTCCATCTGTCGCTGCCACTCGCAGGACACTGCTCTCCCCTCCCCAATTTAGACTGGTCTTGCAGAATTGTGCAACAGCAACACCTTTAGCCGTTAAAGGATATAACCTTGGCATTAATCTGATCAAATGTGTATAATTTTAAAAATCACTCTAGTCATCAGCAGAATAATGGGTAGAAGGGTAAGATGGTCATTGGGAGGCCACTTGGGGGTAATTGCAGTGGTCCCCAAAAAATGTAATCGGGGCCTGATCGAGGCAACAGCAAAGGCAACTTGGGACAGAAGACGGAGTTAAGAGACCCTGAGAGGTAAAATTGACAAGACTCAGTGACCGGGACGTGGGGGTTCAGAGAGAACAAACTATAGTAAATAACCCCTGCGTTGGGCTTTGGTGCTGAGACAATGGTGTCCTTTATGGGGATAAAAAGAACCAGGCAGAAGACAAGTTTTGGTGAAAACATGATTCATTCCATTTTGGTAAATATCCTTCCCCTGGAAAACAACACTTTGCTTCTGGTTTCTTCATGCAATTTGCAGTTGACATTAAGTATTTTGGGGACACAGTGAGATGTGGGGATTTGTGCTTAGCAGTTCGTTTTCTGCATTTGCCTTTGACATCCCCACGGGACAATGAGAACCGTGATGACTGGCAGTTGGAAAGACAAGTCTGGAGCTCTCAAGAAAGATCTTACCTAGAAATACGTATATTTGTGTTGGGTCCTCTGTGCCGTCTTTTAGCCACTGTGTCTCAACTCCAAATTCACTCTTCTGCACTGTGCATTGCCGTGCTGTGACGGGGACTTTGCAAGCTACATTTCCCAGGTCCCGTTGACAGCTGGCTCCCTGGTAAGTTCTGTGCCAGAGAGAGACTGGAAGGCAAGATGAGGAGACAAGGACCTTCCTTCCTACTTCTCCCCTTTTTCTTGGTGTTCCTGCCAGTGGCACTTCACCCCCGCTGCAGCAGCTGGCTCCTGCATGAGCATTTTGGGCACCTCAAATCCAGCGTCATCTTCAGCCCTCAGCAGTACCAGCTACAACCTGGTCATAGCCACTCCTCAGAGGCCTGAGCCACTGCCCCACAGCTCCCTACTCTGAGCTTCTAGCGTCTGGCAAGCCCCATCTCCTCCCTTTGGTTCCCCCAAGGCTGGGGTCGGTAGACTCTTTTTCAGGAACATCTCCAGGTGAGCCCAGTGCCCCCGCCTGTTCTTTCTGTCCTCCGACACCTGTAAACAGTGCCCTGGAGTGAATTCCCTCTGTTGAAATCTTTAGCATGGTTTCTGGTTTTCTGGCTGGACAGTGACTGCTACACTCTGGGCATATAAAAATGAATAATTCACATTCCAGACCTACCCTGAAGGAGCTCACAGCCTAGTCAGGAGATGGACACAGACAAATAAAGGTCTTCGCTTCCCCTCTCACCCAAGACCATAAAAAATACGACAGCATGGGAATCAAAAGCTATAAACCCTAAACAGCAGAGAGAAAAGGGGAGGAAGGAAACACACAGGCAGAGCATTTCAACAAATTCCCGGAGCCTAGAAGATAGAAGACATGTCACTGATGAAGCGGCCTGGAATACTCACAGAGGGGGACACAGACACGGGTGGAGACAGCGTACCCAGCAGAGCCCCCAGGAGGCCTACGAACCCCGACGCGCCGATTCCCACAGAGGGCGGACACTGCAGTTAATGGAACGTGTGTAGATTGGGGTCCTCTCCATCCCTATCTCCCTGAGCACAATGCTCATCAGACAACCCCCCACCCCGCCCCCCAACACGACCACCAGGGGAAAAATGATTTGTCTCCAGTGAAATAGACTGAACCATCTGGTAAGAGCCAGAACAACCAATGTGGATGTCATTGCTCCTCAACGAATTTCTCCTGGAACTCAGGGAGCCCCTGGCCAAGCAGCAGGCTCCCGGGCCACCCACTTTAATATGAAACTGCCAGTCCAGAAGCCTCACTCATAGGCACCAAGATCTAATTTTCTTTCTTTTTTTTTTTTTTTTTCCTTTTTTTCTTTTTCTTGAGACAGAGTCTCACTCTATCGCCCAGGCTTCAGTGCAGTGGCATCATCATAGCTCACAGCAACGTCAAACTCCAGGACTCAAGCGATCCTCCTGCCTCAGCCTCCCAGCTAGGACTACAGGCAAGCACCACCATGTCCAGCAAATTTTTTCTATTTTTTGGTAAAGACCGGGTCTCGCTCTTGCTCAGGCTGGTCTCCAACTCCTAACCTCAAGGGATCCTCCTGCCTCAGCCTCCCAGAGTGCTAGGATTACAGGCACGAGCCACCATGTCCGGCCAAGATCTGATTTTCTATTGCATAACAGAAATTGCACATGTTCAGAATTTTAAAAATTGAATAATACAAAAAGAGTACAGTTGAAATTGCTCTCACTTTTCCCAACCCATCCGAGGTCCCACCCACTTCTACCCCAAAGGTAACCCCTCTTATTAATTTTTTAAATATCATTCTAGAGTTTTCTTATATGCAAATATAAGAAAACATAGGCCAGGTGCGGTGGCTCACACCTGTAATCCTAGCACTCTGGGAGGCCGAGGCGGGCAGATCGTTTGAGCTCAGGAGTTCGAGACCAGCCTGAACAAGAGCAAGACCCCGTCTCTACTAAAAATAAAAAAATTTAAAAAAAATAGAAAGAAATTAGCTGGGCAACTAAAAATATACAGAAAAAATTAGCCAGGCATGGTGGCGCATGCCTGTAGTCCCAGCTGCTCGGGAGGCTGAGGCAGAAGAATTACTTGAACCCAGGAGTTTGAGGTTGCTGTGAGCTAGGCTGATGCCACCGCACTCTAGCTCAGGCAAAAGAGTGAGACTCTGTCTCAAAAAAAAAAAAAAAAGAAAATATATTTGTATATCCCATTTTTCATTATAGGCTCATTCCTGTAATCCCAGTACTTTAGGAGGCTGAGGTGGGAGGATCGCTTGAGGCCAGGAGTTCCAGACCAGCCTGAGCAACATAGTAAAACCCCATCACTACAAAATACTTTTAAAATTAGCTGGGCATGGTGGGCGCACGCCTGTAATCCCAGCTACTCAGGAAGCTGAGGCAGGAGGATCACTTGAGCCCAGGAGTTTGAGGTTGCTGTGACCTATGATCATGCCACTGCACTCCAGCCTGGGTGACAGAGAGAGACCCTGTCTCTTAAAAAAAAATAGTATATAATGCATACTGGGCAGTTTCTTTATTTTTCAATTATTATCCATTCTAATAGACATATAGTGGTATTTCATTTGATTTTAATTTGTACTTCCTGACTAATGATGACTAATGATGTTGAGCATCTTTTCATGTATTTTTTGCCACCTACATAAGTTTCCTATGGCTTCTATAACACATGACTTAAAACAACAAAAGTTTATTCTCTCATAGTTCTGGAAGCCAGAAATTTGAAATCAGTATCATTGAGCTAAAATCAAGGTTCAGCAGGTATCTTAGTCCATTTTGTGTTGCAATAACAGAATAACCTGAGACTGGGTAATTTATAAAGAAAAAAGGTTTATTTTTAGTTCACAGTTATGCAAACTGCAAAGTTGAAGAATGTGGCACTGGCTTCTGGTGAGAGCTTTTATGCTGCGTCATAACATGGCAGAGAAGGTCAAAGGGGAAGCGTAAACGTGCAAAGAGAGCAGACCAACAGGAGGAGGAAGCTTGCTTTATAACAACCTGCTCTCTCAGGAACCAAACCAGTCTCAACAGAGTGAGAACTCACCACCATAAGAACAGCACCGAGCCATTCATGCCGGGCCTGCCCCTCTGGCCCACACATCTCCCACTAGGCCCCACCTCCACCACCACCACACTGGGGATCAAATTTAAGCATGAACTTTGGTGGGGACAAACCATACTCAAACTATAGCACTTTCATAATATGGCCGTCTTCTCTCCTGTGGATACATGTGATTGCATTTATGGCACACCTGGATAACCCAGGGCAAGCTCTCCATCTCATGGTCCTTAACTTAATCACGCCTTTTGCCTTATAAGATAGTATTCACCCTTTTGCCATATAAGGCAATATTCATAGGTTCCAGGGATTAAGAATTAGATATCTTTGGGTGCCATTATTTAGCCTACCACAATAGTCAACAGCAGGATTGGAAAATAAAGTGGAGAAAATCTTCCATAGAGGAGAACCAAAACATATATATATATACACATACATAAGGGAAAAAATAAGAGACATTGCAGATAAATCCAGGAAGTCCAATATCCTACTAACAGTATTGTTAGTTACATGAAAAGAGAACAGAGAACAGAAAGATGAAATAACACTGTATAAGAAGTTACAATAGACTGTGGAATGAACAATAGTTATAAGGATTCTAAATCGCATCGAGCACAGCAGTGAGAGACAAACTCTCAAACTGATAAACTAAGAAATAGTAACAATTATCTGTAAATTAAAACAACAGCAACTAATCATTTTGCTCATAAATTTGCAAGTTAGGCAAACTTGGAAGTAGCTTTTTTCCAGGCAGCATCAACTGAGACTGATCAAATAGGATCTCGAACATTCACTTTAAAAATGTTTCATGCGCATATATGACAATTTGGTACTCAGTGTCAACTGGGAACTCAAGTGGGGCTCCAGGGCTGAAGGCCAAGTTCCTTTCCACCTGGACACCCCACTCGTTAGCTAGATTTCTGCACAGCATGGTAGCTGGGTTCCAGGAACAAGAGTCTCAAAAGAATAAGGCAGAAGCTCATGACATTTTTAGGACCTAGCCTTGGAAATCACACAACATCACTTCCACAATAGTCTATTGGTCAAGACAGTCGAAAAGGCTGCCTCCAAGGTTCAAAGGGAGAGAACAAAGACTTTACCTCCTGAGGAGAATGGCAAGTTTCTAGAGAGTTATGTGGAACAGGAGAAATTGTCGTGACAATCTTTAGAAAATATAATCTGCCACAGTGACCATAGCATATTATTTGGGGATATAAAGTTAAACAAACAGAAGAGCTAAATACAGTCAGTTTAAAAGAATTAAAAGAGGTTGACGCTAGGGCTGGGGGTGGAAAACAGTAGCAGAGGCGGGTTTGGGGGCACTATGATGTTTTTTTAATCTCAAGCCTTCTGTATTTTTTTTTAATCAAGTGCATGTATTCATTTGATAATTTTTTTAAAGACTGTATTCAGAAAAATACAAATGTAGCTAAAATAGCAACTGCTCTCTTACCTTCACAAGCTGACACTTCTGGTCTCACTAAGCCAGTACCCAGAACTCGGCTTCTGCACTGGTTTCCATAAGAAAAGAAAAATAATCACTCTAAATTTGGTGATTTTTATTTTTTTGACCCTTTATGGAGACATATGAGAGCACGGACAAGGTTCACATTATGCACAACCGTTATGTTTAGGTTTTCCTAAATATAATGTTTAAATAATTTATCAAACTAGTACACGCATTTTATTTTTTTATCTTTTTTTTTGTTATTGTTGTTTTAGAGAGACAGGGTCTTGCTCTGTTGCCAGGGTGGTCTCAAACTCCTGGCCTCAAGTGATCCTCCCACCTCAGCCTCCCAAAGTGCTGGGGTTACAGGCATGAGCCATTGTACTCAGCCCTACATTTGATCTTTAAAAATCAAAAACTACAGAACACTTACAGTGAAAAGCACCTGCTTCACCCCACCTGCCTTCCACTCCTACTCCATTCTCCAGGGTCAGCCTCCTTGAATCCTTTCCAACTAATTGTATATTTAGTCTTCTGGTGGTGTTTAGATTAAGAAAGCTCCATTTGAAAGCTCTCTCTTCTCAAGTCTCCTCTCTCTCCTCAATTCTACCCTCTGGCCCCACCCCATAGACTCCCATCTGCCTTCCCAACAGTAAGGCTGCAGAGGCTCCTCTGGTTGTCCAAGTCCTGTGACAGCTCCCACCTCAGCCCTGGAGCCTCAGCTTCAGCTCCTGAACAAGCTTAGCAAAGCTACTCCTCTCCAAAGGCTTAGACGTCTTCACAAGGAATATTATACCTGCTGCTCATAAAAGAAAATTTCTCCTTATGTTACACAAATATTAACAAGTAAAATATAATCAGTAATTTTGTAAGCACACAATTATTACATCTAAGCAATGGGTATGTTCAATGCCCACACAACAACACCAAGAAGGAATGGTTAACTCTGCAGAAATCAGGAAATACATTCAAGAAAGAAGAAATGGTAAGTGGAGAAGCCTTTTCAGATAAATAGAAAATTCTGGAAATGGTAAAAATCACACAGTGTCTTATGGGAACCCAGATTTTTTGAGAATAAAATTCAAGAGGAGATGTGAGAAATGAGCCTTTAAAAGTTAGTAAGAATCAGATGGTCCTTATATACGAGTCTAAGGAACTGGACTTGAGCCCACAGTCCAAGAGTTGAAAATTTAAATGCCTGTAAATGCCAAACAGATTGTGTAAATGAGCAAAATAAGATCATTTTAATGAGAAAAAAAGAAAGTATAAGATCTTGTGGGAAACCAGGGAAATCATGCCCTTCCGAATGGAAAAGTTTAATTATTCTCATGCAAAAATGTAAGACTAGTGTTGCCAGAGCTTCTAGTTTTTAAATAATACCAGGCTATCCAGATTTTCTGTCAAATTCCCCAATTTTTAAATGTCGGCAACTATTACATGTTTTTTTCAGGCTCACAGTGTATGGGCAAAATACACACACACACACAACACACACACACACATATACACACTTTTTTCTTTTGAGGCAAGGTCTCGCTGTCACCTAGGCTGGAGTCCAGTAGCATGATCATAGCTCACTGAAGCCTCAAACTCCTGGACTTAGTTCATCCTCCCATCTCAGCCTCCTGAGTAGCGGGGACATAGCAGCATGCCTGGCTAATTTTTCTTTTCTTTAGAGATGGAGTCTCTTTGTTGTTCCCCAGGATGGTCTTGAACTCTTGGCCTCAAGTGATCCTTTTACCTCAACCTCTCAAAGTGCTGGAATTATAGGTGTGAGCCACCACACCCAGCCTATATTAATATTATTTTTTTTTCAAAGCTAGTTTCAACCAACAGACCACAAGTCTTTACCTCTTCTAAAAGCAATAGAGGAAAACCATTATAACATTTTACAACAGGGAGAAGCCATGATCAGATCTGCAGTTTCAAAGGTTGCTCTGGTAGTAGGATGCAGAATGGATTGACTGGGGGAGGGACAAATTGAATGTAGAGAGATGAGGTGGAAGGCTCCTGCCATCCATCACTGGTTGTAGATGTGCTAAGAGTCCAAACTAAGACACAATGCTTTTGTAATCAATTATTATTTTCAATTCAAAGAGTTGAAATTGCATTGAGCATTTCCTACCATAATTCAGCCATGAATGATCACCACGAACTTCCTTATTTCTATAAATCTCAGGTGCTACATACACTTTCAGAGACAGAACAAATTTATGTCTTCATTACACTCCACAACTTCTATTGTCTTCTCATAAATGCATGTCAGTAGTGGCAACAGGAAAGACTGTACAAGTGGCTTTAGAAAGGCAGCTTGCTGAACCTCTACCCTCTGCTTCTGTATCATATCAGTTGTAGAAGTAAACAGAGATATTTTCTGCAAACAGTTCCCACGTGCCCACGTCTCTGAATGTAAAATAAACAGTGCAGGCCATGAAAACAGAGTGCATTAAACAGAGCATTCCAACTGGGAAATGAGTCTAAACATGAACCTTATTTTTACAGTCATTTAAAGATGTCTGTAATCTACTTATAAAATTGACTTTTAAAAAGGAGAAAATGGGGGAAGAAGGATAGAGAAGGAGAGAAAGACAGAGAGAGGTTATCCATCTGTTTTTCCATAACACCTCATACTTCCATTTCTATGTGCCAGGATACATAAATATATCTCCTATACATAATTTCCAGCACAAAATTACTGCATATAAGCAACAGATATGGAGAAAATTTTAGCCACTTTCAGTACATTTTTAAGATTTTTCTAAACCAAATCTTTGCAAGACAGATCAAATACTATATTCGTTTCACGTTAAATCAGTGAGAAATAATGTTCCCTATTTCTATAGATGGGATCTGTCAGGTGCTGGCCAAGCTCAGCGCCCCCCCATTCCATGAGTTCACAGGGTATCCCTGGGAATCCAGCCAATCCCACGTGTCCCCTGAACAAGAAGGAAATGAGATATTACATCACATTCGTGCCAGTCATGCTTTGAAGACAGCGTGGGCTTCGGTGATACCATCAGCCCTTTGCAGCTCTGTCCAGCACAGGAAGAAGCTCACATGCTGCTCTGCTTTCCCACCCAGTCCCGGGCTCTGGGCTCTGTTCCCACCATTTCCAAGCTTTTTTTTTTTCCCTTTCCACAAAGATATGTATGGATGTGACCCTCACCAGAGACCCTACTCTCATGGCTGTAAAATTCCTTCTCCACGGGGATAAAATCAGCTTTCCCACCACCATGTGTTGGGGTGTGCTTGTTCTACTCCTGTATACAGGGCCTCAGCTTAAAGAGGGTAGAGTTCCCATCTCTGAGATCAGAGTAAAGAGAAAGGGAAATTCCTGTGAATCCTTCTGGAATTGCGACAAAAAGAGATATGTTCCAGATATCCCCAGTTGAAAATGAGGATACACTTTCTCATAGAAACAATCATTAGCTTCCCAGGCAAGTTCATAAAATCCTATTTAATCCATAACATTCTCAGAATATTTCAGAAATTTCTCTGTAACTCATCTGCTCTGTTCTCATTTTTCCCCAGCTTGTTGTTTTTTTTCTTTTTTAACTGACTAGCATGGATATGATCCTGCTTTGTTCATATTCTTCAACTCTCTCCACTCAAATTTACAAAGTCCCATATGTGCAATCCACCAGATATTAAAAACCTACGCAGGCTCAGCTGATGAGTTTTGCAGTTGCAGCACTGCCCACCCGTCTCAGGCTGTTGACAGAGGGTGGATATGTTCCACAGCTCTTTCTTTTCCTTCTAAGCTAATCATCTTCAGCTTTCATGGAAGGTGTGGAAAAGTTTGAGGCCTCTTATTATAAATGGTGATCTGCCAGAGACAGACTCATTAATATGCAGAAATTTTATAGGCGATATCAATCGATCAATGGGAAAAGAATAAATTATTAGATGGGGTTGAGAAAATTGCTCACTACGTGGGGAAAAACAAATCACTCTTCTAAATCTTAAGATTCTCCTCCTTCTGTATTTGGAAAGAAGAAGGGAAAACAGGAAGAGAAGTACACTGAACCCTTGAAATTTACAGACTGGATGATTTTGATAAAGCTGGTCGAAGTCTATGCATGTGGACAGGTGACCTTCTGCTGTACCATCCACACGTGGCACGTGGTGTGCCCTTGAGGGGTAATGAATGATCTACAACTTCAGCTTGGCTCCCACTGGCTTCCTCGAGACAGCCACCAGCAAAGCCTATCAGGTTCCGAGATTGACTCGACTCCTCGCCACCTCACCCTTCCAGGTGAGGGCTTATCACCCCCTAACTGTGATCTCCTAGGTAACACCCCACCTCCCCTAGCTCAGATGTCCTCTTCAGGTCTCCCCAAGGCTACAGATGAGGCAATCTCATTCTTCCTCAAGTTTCTTGCTAATTATATAGCTATAGTGTAAATTCTATGCCTAGATTTCCTCAGGTCCTTTCTTTTAACTCTCAAAAGCCTGTTCATTGCTAGTATTTTGTTAAGGATGTTTGCATCTATGTTCATCAGTGATATTGGCCTGCAGTTTTTTGTTGTTGTTATGTCCTTGTCTGGTTCTGGTATCAGAGTAATGCTGGCCCCATAGAATGATTTAGGAAGTATTCTCTGCACTTCAATTTTTTAAAACAGTTTAAGTAGGATTGGTATTAGTTCTACTTTAAACGTTTGGTAGAATTCAGCAGTGAATCCATCAGGTCCTGGACTTTTCTTTGATGGAAGACTCTTTTTTTTTTTTTTTTTTGAGACAGAGTCTCACTTTGTTGCCTGGGCTAGAGTGAGTGTCATGGCATCAGCCCAGCTCACAGCAACCTCAAACTCCTGGGCTCAAGCAATCCTTCTGCCTCAGCCTCCCGAGTAGCTGGGACTACAGGCATGCGCCACCATGCCCGGCTAATTTTTTCTGTATATTTTTAGTGGTCCAGCTAATTTCTTTCTATTTTTAGTAGACATGGGATCTCGCTCTTGCTCAGGCTAGTCTTGAACTCCTGAGCTCAAATGATCCGCCTGCCTCGGCCTCCCAGAGTACTGATGGGAGACTCTTTATTGCAGCTTCAATTTGCTGAGATTTTTTATTTCTTCATGGTTCAATCTTGGTAGGTTGTATGTGTCCATGAACTTATCTATTTCTTCTAGGTTTTCCAATTTATTGGTGTATAGTTGTTCATAACAGTCTTTAATGAGTCTTTGCATTTCTGAGTTCTCAATTGTTATGTCTCCTTTTTCATTTCTGATTTTATTTATTTGGGTCTTCTCTTTTTGTTCTTAGTGTAGCTAAAGGTTTGTCAATTTTGTTTATCTTTTTATAAAACAACTTTTTGTTTCATTGATCTGTATTTTTTTATTCTCAATGTCATATATTTTTACTCTGATTTTTATTAATTTTTCCCTGTACTAATTTTGGTTTGGTTTGCTCTTTAATAGTTCCTCAAGGTACACCACTAGTTTGTTTACCTGAAGTCTTTCTACTTTTTGATATAAACATTTATTGCTATAAACTTCCCTCTTAGTACTGCTTTTGCCATATCCCCTAGATTTTGGTATGTTGTGTTTCCATTTTCACTTGTTTCAAGAAATTTTTAAATGTTCTTTTTTTTTTTTACCTTTTCTTTCGAGTAACTAGCAGTTACAATTTCTTCTTAATTTCTTCATTGACCCATTGGTTGTACAAAATATTAGCAACTGACAAAAGATTAATAACCAGAATATATAAGAAGCTCACATAACTCAATAACAAAAAATCAGATAATCTTATTTAAAAGTGGGCAAAAAAATCTGAATAGACATTTCTCAAAAGAAGACATACAAATGGCCAAGTATATTAAAAAAATGCTCAACATCACTAATCCTCAAAAAGACAGGCAATAAAAGATACTGGTGAGAATGTGGAGAAAGGGGAACCTGCCCACACTGTTGGTAGGAATATAAATTAGTATAGCCATCATGGAGGTTCCTCAAAAAAACTAAAAATAGAACTACCATATGATCCAGGAATTCCACTACTGGGTATCTATCCAAAAGAGAGGAAATCAATAATTAAAAATAAAAATAAATTTAAAAAGAACAAAAGAAAGGAAATCAGTATATCAAAGAGATCTCTGCACTCCTATATTTATTACAGCACAATCACAATAGCCAAAATATGTGCCCATCAACAGATAAATGGGGCCGGGCGCGGTGGCTCACGCCTGTAATCCTAGCTCTGTGGGAGGCCGAGGCGGGCGGATTGTTTGAGCTCAGGAGTTCGA
>NW_012153951.1:428852-472376 GCF_000956105.1 Propithecus coquereli
CTCTAGCCCGGGCAAAAAGAGTGAGACTCTGTCTCAAAAAAAAAAAAAAAAAACAGATAAATGGGTAAAGAAAATGTGATATATATATATGCAATGGAATATTATTCAACCATAAAAAATAATGAAATCCTGTCATTTGCAGCTACATGGATGGAACTGGAAGGCCATTATGTTGAGAGAAATAAACAAGCACAGAAAGACAAATTTTACATGTTTTTACTCATATGTAGGAGCTAAAAAAGTGGATCTCATGAAGATAGAGAGTAGATTGGTGGTTACCAGAGGCTGGGAAGGAGAGGGGAGAACAAACGAAGGAGGGAAAAAAAGAATATAAATGTGTTTAATATTGAACTGTACACTAAAAAATGCTAAATTATATATGTATATTTAACCTCAATAAAAAATAAATTAAAAAAATAAAGAAAGAAAAATTTTAAAAACACTGTTTGGAGGAAATAACAAGGAAAACACCCTAAAATTTGGTTATTTCTTACTCTCTTCTTTTCAAGGCAATGAGGATGCCTTAGAGTGACATGAGGAAAAGTCACTTATAAGGAAATGGGAACAAAAAACACAAAGATTATTGATTTAGATGTTATGTGGCTGCACATCAATAATTCAGTACTATCCTTTTCCACAGAGGATAGAGAGCTCATGCCCCTTTCATTAGAATAAAGCTGGGGAAAGTATCTGATTGGTCTAATTAAGTTCTCCCATTCATGATCACACACTCTGGGTGGGAAATGGGGTACTATGAGGTCCCATCCTGTGATAAAGAAAGTCAGCCTCACCAAAACTGCATACTTGGGCTAAGGAAATGTCAACATTTATCCAAAAGAAGACAGAAGCACTTTTCAAAGCAGATGAAAGAATGTGTTTACTACACAGAGGCCATTCTAAAAGTCATTATAGAAATCGTTTCCGAAAGTGTTTAACAAATGATTAAATTAGATACTTAAAGAATTTATTATGTCTTGTACAACTGAGGAAAAAAGAAACCTACTCAAATATACATAATTTTGGCATATATATAATTTTATATGTATGTGTGTGTGTGTGTTTTCTTTCCCCTGTAATACAAGTGAGATCAGTCTTGAGAAAGTTTCTCCAAAACGATTTTAGGCCTGTAAAATATTTGTATCAGGAAGTTTCTTGCTACACACTATATAATCCCAAATCCAATAATTCCAGCAATGTCAGTGACTCAGTGACTTCATTTAGACCATTTGTTGCCCCCAGAGAATGCTACAGACTCAAAGGAGATGATCAATCCCCATGTCTTAAAATCCTTCAAAATGCAGGTCAGCTTCATAGATAACCAGGAAGACCTTGGTCACCTTCGAATTGGAGGGAGGAAGATTCTTGGAACTGAACTTGTTATTTGCTGGTTGGGATCCCATCCACACTTCCAATCCATAGAATATAGGAGAAGATGGCATTGCGAAACACTATGATGTTAGACTAAAATGACTGAAGCCAAAAAAAAAACCACTGATTTTATTTTTAATAGAGAAAACCATTAACTCTGAGGAGGAGACAAAAAGTAATAATAATAATAATTAATTAATTATAAAGAAAAAAAAAGAAAACCAAAAGAGATATTTGTATTGTCCATAAAACTGGACCATATGGCAACTCTAGAAGTCTCTGGATATTCATAATTTTACTAATGTCTTTACTGGTGAAACTAGTGTCTAAATTCCCATGATTAACAACAAACAATGAGTGGCTGTTTAGAATTTGATTCAAACCACTTCTAACTTTTTATGAATTTTCTTTAAATATTTAACATTCATCTAATTACAGATGGCCTATTGAAGAGTGGTTTAGCATAAATGTTAACTAACCTCACTGGACAATTCTTTCAACTACGTTAGAGAAACATTCTTTAATTTTCGTCCTGTGGTTAAGTTCCCAGCTGCAGGACAACTGTGTGTAACAGTGGAATGGAAAAGAGAAACAGAGGCCGGGCGCGGTGGCTCACGCCTGTAATCCTAGCACTCTGGGAGGCCGGGGCGGGCGGATTGTTTGAGCTCAGGAGTTCGAAACCAGCCTGAGCAAGAGCGAGACCCCGTCTCTACTAAAATTAGAAAGAAATTAATTGGACATACAGAAAAAATTAGCCGGGCATGGTGGCGCATGCCTGTAGTCCCAGCTACTCGGGAGGCTGGGGCAGGAGGATCGCTTGAGTCCAGGAGTTTGAGGTTGCTGTGAGCTAGGCTGACGCCACGGCACTCTAGCCTGGTCAACACAGTGAGACTCTGTCTCAAAAAAAAAAAAAAAAAAGAAAAGAAAAGAGAAACAGAACACTCATGTTATATCTTCTCACTGTACCCCTATATGCATACCTTTGTTCATATATGTTCTTTTATCTTTTATTCCTTCTGTACATCATTCTGGATAGTTTCCTCTGACTTATCTTCCAGTTCACTAATTCTCTCTTCAGTTGTGATTAATTTGCTACTAAGTCCATCTAAGTTCTTAATTTCAGTTATTTTTTTATTTTTAGAATTTCTATTTTTTTATATTCTCCAGCCTTTGTCAACATTCTTGATCTTGTCTTTTATTTCTTTATGTATAATTAGCACATTTTTAAATATGTGGTATTAACTTCATTATGTGAATCCTCTGTGAGTCCAGTGTTATTGTCCATTGCTCCCCCTGGTTATCAGTCACGTTGTCTTGCCTCCTGTGTGTCTACCAGTTATTTGTGATTGAATGCCATACATTGCATATATTTTTTTAAAAAAAAAAACACTAAAAATTATTTGAGGCTTAAAATAATTGTATCTTCCTCCAAAGAGAATTTTTGAGGTTACAGTGAGCTGTGATGACACCACTGCACTCCAGCCTGGATGACAGAGTGAGACCCTGTCTCAAAAAAAAAAAAAAAAACCTAAGAGAGGGAAGAGTCAAAAAAACAAAAACAAAAACCCAGAAGGAAGAAGAAGAAGAAAGAAGTTGTCAACAGTGTTAAATACTCCTGGAGGTCTACCAATAGAGACTGGTAAATTTTTGGACTTAGCAACTCGGAGTTCCCTGGGAGGAACAGATTCAGCGGAGTGGTGGGGTAGAAATGAAACTGGAATCAACTGAGGAGCGAGGGAACCAAGAGGAAGTGGAAACAATGAATAAAGTTGACTTTTTAACTGTTTCATTACCTTTAGCCATGAGGAGGATAAAAGAGCAGGGCTTGGAGAAATAGACTTTCCTTAAGGTAAGAGACGTGAGGGCTCCTAACATAAAGGAGCCCTCAGAGAGGGGGAGGCTGAAGCATCGCAGATGAGATTTTACAGCCACTCACCCACTTCATAACTTTCCCTTCACGCCTAACGGGAATTCTGGGTAAAACCAAGTAGAGAGACAGAACACCGTTGGAATGTTAACCTACTGAAGTTTCATCAGAAACGCAGACAATATTATAAAAGAAATTTTAAATTGTTTATTTGTGTATTCTCCTCTGTGGAACACATAGGTCACTTTCTCCTCTTCAGACGTGGTGCCCAAGGCATAGTTTTTCTTTCCTCTGTGGAGTAGAATGTACAATATTTTCTGAAAGTGAGAGAGAGCTAGAAGTACTTAGGGTTCTAGAGAGATTGGAAAGTTTTTAAAATAGAGTGGGGAAAGATAATATTACCAACAAGGAACAGAAGGATTATGGCCCAGTCGAGATTAGGTTCTGGAACCCAGAACATGGCTCCAAGAATTACTATCTGATACTCTGTTTCCATTTTTAATATCCATGGAATACCAACCATGTGCCAGGCATTGTTCTAGAAACTAGGGATACAAAGTCAAAACAGAAAAGAACCTTATTTTCAAGACATTTATATTCTAGAAAGATGATTCAGAAAATAAAGAAATAAACAACTTTAAAAAAAAAGAAAAAATAATAATATACAGGCAGACTGAATGTGTTTAAAAGAAAAAAGAAGTAAACAACTGAACAGGATTATTTCAGGTAATGTTAAGAAGAAAATAATGCTATTAAAAAATAAATATGCCTGCAGTGAAGATAATGATGGAAGATAAGTTATTTTAGACTGGATGTTCTGGAAAGACTTTCTGAGATGGTAACATTTAGACTGAGACCTCAAACAGCTGGAAGAAGTTGTATGCAGATCTAGAGAAAGAACATCCTTGGCAGAAGAAACAGCTGGTGCAATTGAGTTTGGTGTGTTCCAGCAACAGAGAGAAGAATGGCTAAAAAAAATTGCCAGTGTTGCTGGAGCATCTGAAAAGCAATGGAGAGCTTTACAGGGGCTGAGAGGAAGGCAGGGGCCAGATTATGTAGAGCCTAATAGATTATAGTAAGGAATTTGGGAAATTTAATAGGAACCCATTAGAAATTTCTAAACATGGAAATGTCATCTGATTCACACTACAAAAAAAAAAAAAAAAAAATCATTCCGAGCGTTGTGTGAGAAATGACTTGTGTTATAGCCAGAGTGAAAGCAGCAATAGCAATCACCCCGGTGAAATGATTGTGACATGGGCCACAGTGTGGCCAGGCAAGTGTAGAAGAGTGAAAAGGGAGGGAGTAATGACTGCCTCAAGTGCTACAGACAGGTTGATGTGGCCCAATAAGTGGCCTGTGGCTTGGCTCTGTGGATGTCATTGCTGACCTGGACAAAGGCACTCACAGTGCGGTGGCATGGACAGATGTGGCCTGGAGATGCGGTTAAAGAGACAGTGAGCAAGTGTACACAGTGATTGCAGACAACTCCTTCAAGAAGACTGTGTACAAGAGGAGCTGGGTCAACTAATGGGACATCCTCAACAGTTTAGGTGTCCACAGAAGCAGCCCCGGAAAGAGCAGGAAATGCCGATGCAGGAGAGAGCCCATGAGGAGATGAGAGGGACTGGAATCCAGAATGATGCAGGTGAAGCAGGTGGCAGTGACGAAGCAGGAACATCAGAACACGAGGAAAGGCAGAAAGCATGGGTACATGTGAAGGTGGGGTGGTAGATTTGAAGGTAGGAAGATGAAGGAGTTCATCTGGGTTTTACCAAGAGCATCTCTCTCTCTTGTTTGCAATTTCATCTCATTTCCCTGAACATATCCTAAGAGACATTTTTTCACTTCTAAGGATGGAGAAACAGTACCCACATCGATCTGATTTTGACCAGAGCTTTGGGCCATCAAAAATAGCTCAAGCACTTTGGGAGGCCGAGGTGGGAGGATTTCTTGAGGCCAGGAGTTTGAGACCAGCCTAAGCAAGAGAGAGACCCCGTCTCTACAAAAAAATAGAAAAATTAGCCAGGTGTGGTGGTGCGCACCTGTAGTCCCAGCTGCTTGGGAGGCTAAGGCAGGAGAATCAATTGAGCCCAGGAGTTTGAGGTTGCTCTGAGCTTACGATGACACCAACTGCACTCTAGCCTGGGTGGCAGAGCAAGACCCTTTCTAAGAAAAAAAAGGCAAGTTTTACAAAAGCGTTCACTGTGAAATCTCTTCTCCCTAAAAGGATACTTTTCCTTTTCCAAAATCCCCAAATTTTCCTTTTAGCCAGAGCTTGAGACTCACCTATCTAGTAAACTTTGTACCAGACTTAATAGCCAGAGCAGCTTTCCTTTGGTGCCTACTTTGGAGCAAGTCTAGATGAATGTTTGCTAAAATTCCCCCAGGTCCCACTAGTCGTTGCCTTTTCCCTCCGTGTTACATTAAGTGCTGCATTCAGCAGGGCAAGGTCATCTCACCCAACACGCGGACCTGCTTCCCTTATCCTAAGCCTCCCACAATTTCTCTTTTCCTTCCTTCCTGCAGAGCCTTAACCACAAACTGGCATGTTCTTTACAAAGAAAACCTCCTCGCTATGGGGGTCTTCAAGGGCAAGATGGATCACCCTGTCCTGTGGGGTTAATCATTGAGAAACAAAGTGTAATTGCTACCATCACTCAGGAATTGGAAAACTGAAGAATTTTTCTTGAAGGACCTTTAGACATCTTCTGGCCAAATTGCTTTCAAACGCATTTCCAGGAACGAGGAATGGTGGATGTTTAGGTGCCTTCTTGTTTGTTTATTTTGTTAGTTTAATTGTATGTGGCATGATGATGGTTCAAAGTATTCATTGCCACGCGCTTGCCACCTGCCCAGTACAACTGCTGACCTTCCTACACCTGGTAGAGCATATTTTGCTCTAAAACAAGGAGAGAAAAAGATGCTACATTCTTCATCTCTGAGGTCAAAAGGAAATTTCCCCCCCACCCCCACCCAACTGAAACAAGGAAATGTTGCAACAAGTAGATACAAACTGGAAGGACAGATCTTCTTCCCGCTCCCCATCCTTCGCTCCAAGTAAGTCAACAAAGCTTTCAGCAGGAGAAGGAAAAAGGAGCTCTTCAAAGCAGCAAACAGCCCGGTGACAGCACAGTGGCCATTCACCAGGGAAGGGGAGGCCACACAGAAGACATTTCACTGGGAAATGCCTAGGTAAGGAGAATATGGGTTCAGCTTCCAATCTGGAATATTTCGAAAGCCACAGCCGTACAGAAGCACTCTGGGCTATAAGGTAGCAAGACAGTGGAGACGGCACCGAGGCAGAGCCGCCGCAGAGCAGCTAGAAAGCACCCCTGGGTTTCCCTGCAGCTCCTGAGGGGACGGAGGAGATCCAGCAGTTTCCATGGGCCCCATGCAGGTACGTATGGGTGTCCACCTGCCAGGAGGCCACCTGCAGGACAAAGGTACACACCTTACCAAGCTGCGGCCTGAGCCTCCTGACATAAATAAAGGAGGACGCAGCTACATCTGAGGGCTGTTGTTTTTGCCAAGTTGTTGGTGTGAACCAGAGAAACACAGACAGACTTGCCATTCACTGCCCAGAGAAACAAACCAAGGAAAGACCAAGAACTGAAGTGTTCCCTCCTCTGCTATGGCAAATGGCAATCGTGTCAGCCCTCGGGAGCTTAGAATTAGGATCTGCACAAGAGGAAAGGAGAAAATCTTGAGAGGGAGCCATGTCTGCTCTGGCATCATTGTAAACGAAAACCGACACAGCGATTACTAGGTTGGACTGAGGAAAAAGAAAAGGGTAACATTGATTAGACCAAGCTGTCTAAATCAGGCAGCAACAGCTCAGACTGGTCAGAAGTCATCCATTATATATTTTAAATACTTTTAAAATATTAAAAACACTAGCTTTGAACACATTGGAGACCACCAACATGTTAACTTCCACTCAGACTTCTTCGCACTTGTGCAGACTTTGAAATATAGCTGTTTTAGCCATCTCTGGCATATATGTAATGTATTGAGTAGGTAATAATCTGCACCAGTCTTTTTTTTAAAAAAATTCAGACTTGCACATGACCTCTCCCATAAAATTATACAAGGGAGTAGACTTACCATAGCATGCATTCATCAAATTCATCAAATGCTAGACGAAGTTCAAGTGCTTCTGCTCAGCTCTTGCTGTTGTCACAAAGCCACAGAAGGCTGTACAGTGACAAGCAAACAAGCAACACATGTCATGATAATTATTTAAGCTTAAGATTTATTTTAAGTTTGGGATACTTTCCGTTTAGATTTCTTAAAATTTTTTTCAGTGAGATGAAGTAATTACCTTTAAAAAGCAGAAATGAATCACTGGTTAAAAAGTTAAATTTGAGCCTAGACAACATAAAGAGACCCCATCTCTACAAAAAGTAACAAAATGGGGGGGGGCGGTGCAGGCCTGTAGTCACGGCTACTCAGGAGGCTGAGGTGGGAGAATTGCTTGAGCCCAGGAGTTTGAGGCTGCATGGCCTGTGATTGTGCCACTGCACTCCAGCATGGGTGACAGAACAAGATCCTGCCTCTAAAAAAATCAAATAATAATATAATTTAATGAGAAAATAAAATGATAAGTAAAACAAGATTGCGTATCCTGATGAAAAGTGCCAATTTGGCATTAAGTGATATTCAATTATATCTCTACCAAAAGTATATGAAATGAGAGCAAATGCCCCTGTAAGTTTCATACAAAAATCTTCTGAAGGCAAAAAAATACAGTGAGAATTTATCCATCACCCAATTTCGTTTTTAGTGTAACTAAAACTGCTCAACTTGTATTTCATGCAGTGAAATTTTATAAAACAGTTCTATAGTCCTGCTAAATGACATGATTTGGAAACAAAACACAGTGAGCCCCAAAGTAAGGAACTCACATGTTCCTACTTAATTGAACTACTTAGTGTTGTGTCGTCAACAAAAATTTTATGTGAACGAAATTTAGATGTGAAGTCCAGAGGATCATTCAAACTAAGTAACAAGTGAAGAAAAGATAAATTCTATCAGAAAGAGCTTATTAAAGCCTGGGCTGTGTTAAGTAAACAAACATTGACAAAAACATCACTCCCGTTTTCTGATGAAGTCCAGGCATTAGTGGCATTTGAGGTGGAACAGGTACAAGTCACTCAGCATCGCTGGCTCTAGGAAACTGAGTGTCAGTGGCACTTTTAGGTATTGAGACAACCAAAAACGCCCTCCTGTATTTCCGGATACCCTTGAGGAATTAAACTATGCTGGTTAGTATCGGTGATCTAATCCAAAACACACATTCAAAATACATATCTGGTGAATTCCTTTAAAACTTAGATTTGATAATTCAGCTGGATAAAATGTGGATTTGCTTATCTCTAGATTTTTCTGGTTATTATACCTACTCACACAAATGAACACAAAGAAGATTTATTATATGAAACACAAATGGAGAAAAAAAGTTTTTAGATTCAATTTTAAAATATCATTGAATAATCTGTCAAAAAAGTAGCCAAGTCTATTCTGATGACATGCAAAGAGTTGCTCAGATAAAAGCAGTTGCCAAAATGTGCGCGTGGTCATTGTATTTGTGCTAAATAGCTGTCCATGCAACATTTTGAAAGATGGTGGATAAAGCCATAAAAATTGTCAAATTTTTAAGGCATGGTCTTTAAACTGAGGACTTTTTAGAGTTATTGTAACGATAAGGGTGGCAAGAAGGCATATTTTCATAGTGAGGGTTTTAAAAGTTTGAAGATAAGGTGCTTGTACAGATATTTCAAATGAAGCTAGAATAAATTGTTTTATTATAAAAATTCCATAATTGTTAAATTTATTACGGTATTGTCCTTAAACTGAGCACTTTTAAGAGTCATTCATTTATAATATTAATAAGGGTGATAAGTTTCAGAATATATGTTTGTTGTTGTTTTTTTTTTTCAGCCTAGTTCACAGCAACCTCAAACTCCTGGGCTCAAGCAATCCTACTGCCTCAGCCTCCCGAGTAGCTGGGACTGCAGGCATGCACCACCATGCCCAGCTAAATTTTTCTACATATTTTTAGTTTTCCTGCTAATTTCTTTCTATTTTTTTAGTAGAGACGGGGTCTCGCTCTTGCTCAGGCTGGTCTTGAACTCCTGAGCTCAAACGATCCGCCCGCCTCGGCCTCCCAGAATGCTAGGATTACAGGCCACTGCGCCCAGCCCAGAACATACATTTTAACATTGAAGTTTTTAATAGTTTCAAGACAAAGTTCTAGGATAAATATTTCAAATAAAAATATAAATTATATTTTTGTATTAAGAAAAGTGCATTAGCCGGGCGCGGTGGCTCACGCCTGTAATCCTAGCACTCTGGGAGGCCGAGGCAGGTGGACTGTTTGAGCTCAGGAGTTCGAGACCAGCCTAAGCAAGAGCGAGACCCCATCTCTACTAAAAATGGAAAGAAATTAGCTGGACAACTAAAATATATAGAAAAATTAGCCGGTCATGGTGGCGCATGCTTGTAGTCCCAGCTACTTGGGAGGCTGAGGCAGGAGGATCGCTTGAGCCCAGGAGTTTGAGGTTGCTGTCAGCTAGGATGAAGCCAGGGCACTCTAGCCCGGGCAACAGAGTGAGACTCTGACTCAAAAAAAAAAGAAAAAGAAAACTGCATTAATTAAACACCTCTCAGTGTAACTTAGCTGTACCAGGTAATGTACCTGGATGACAGTTCTAATTAGCTGAACGGGCTCATTTTGGCAGTGCAGGATCTCCCTGTTAACTGCTCACAATAGCAGAGAAAGTGTCAGCGACAAAACTGAAAGCAAGCTTAGACCCCAAATACAAAAGAACACTCTTTTTACTCTTTTGAAATTTTGAGGGAATGTCTGACAGAATATGAGACTAAAGAGATGTTTTTAGAAGGCACCATTGAAGATAACTCAGGGTCTTATGACACATCAAAACATAGTGTCAGCCAAACATAACGATGATTTAAGCTTCCTCAGAAGTCCATTCATCAACTCTTTTTATAAAGCAAATAGTTTTTAAATACTCCCCAGTAAGGAAGGTGAGTGTTTTTTAGGATATTGTCAGTAATTTAACATTGCTATATAAATTTCCTAACGCTGCTCTTTCAGACTTTTCGACCAGTTTAACTGAAGGAATTGAGATTCAGAGTGCAAAGTGACATGTTTAAATAAATAAATAAATAAATAACGACTCATTTATAATTACTTACCAGTGTGGGCCAGAATTTTTTTCCATATGGTACTACCAAACAAAATACAAAAATAAATTAGATACTAATGTTAATGTGTTAATACGACACTGCAGTTGTTGTCATTTATAACTCACTGAATTATATAAATGAGTGAGTTGAATGCAGGTTTCTAACCTGAATCAGATGTAACCAGGTTAAGAGGAGGTCATACTCGATTAGGATGGGCCCTTAATCCAGGGTGACTGGTGTCCTAATAAGAAGAGAAAACAGAGGCAGAGAGGAGAATGCCATGCGAACACACAGGGATGCACAAACACACAGAGAAGACAGTCGTGTGAAGGCAGAGATTAGAGTAGACTCCGAGGAACGCCTGGGGCTACCAGAAGCTGGAAGAGGCCAGGAAAGATTCTCCTCTAGAAAAGTCAGAGTGAGCATGGCCCTGGCGACATCTTGATGTTAGACTGCTGGCTGCCTCCAGAACAGTGAAGGCATAAATTTCTGTTGTTTAAACGCACCCGTTTGTGGTAGTTTGTTAGGGCAAGCCCTGGGAAACTATTAATAATATAACTCCCATTTTTTCGATTGCTTAGCAATACCAAAACAGCCTCTGTTCTCATTGCCTGAGTTTTGAAGAAAGGTTATAATTTAGAATCTATCAATTATCTAGCAAAATATGGTTTTCATATATATTACATACCAGAGTTTATGTAAAATTGCATTTGATAAGAGACCACGGTAAAAAGAAAATTAAATTTAAAACGAGAGTTTAAATTCATTGCCTTAGTTCACCCACCTCATTTTACTTATCAGTTCACTAAGGAAGAGAGAGAGAAAATGATTTGCCCAAGATGACAAAGCACATTTTCAGTAGAGATCGAGCTGGGGCTTTTACATCACTTGATTTCAAATCCAGTATTTTTCTTCTGTCCCTATGACAAGGCTTCACTCTCCAGGGTGGGAAGGTTACAATGATTTGAAGAGACAGCCTTTCCAGCATGGAGATACTTAAATAGTGCTGTTCCCACATAATGCTTTCAAGAGATTGCCCCTCCTATTTAAATAAATGTACATTTTTGTATCCTAGACAGATCAGGAGTTCTCACAAATCTAAAATTAATTATCATCTATTTGGATGGAGGACCAAATTCTGCCTTTTAGGATGGCAAAAGTGAACTTCAAACAAAACTGTGTTCTATTGCTTCAGAAAGAAAAAAAAGAGAAAAGGTAGGAAGGAAGGAAGGAAAGGAGAGAAAGAAAGAGGGATTTTTTGATGGCTACTATTTCCTATATGAACCAAATAATTACTTTTTCCTACCCTGGGATATTATTTATTAAAAAGGAAAAAAAAAGTAGTAACAGCTCCATTTTTCCTATCATGCTTGTGTTGCCAAGGGCAGTAAATTGTAGGAGTTATTTTGGATGATGGAAGCCCCAATATTGCGTTTTGGACACTATTCAGAAGTTTGATCCAATTTAATTTCTTGGCCCGGGCCCTGCCTTTGTTGAATTCTCTCCAGAGGTCAAGGTCAAGGGGCCTCACTAGCAACAGTCTCCAAACTGAGAAAGGACTCAAATTGGGAAAAGAATGCAGAGGCAGTAATTCCTTTTTTTTATTTCTGCAAATCATCAGTGATATGGAAGGTCAGACAAGCAGGATGGAGATAGAAACAGTATGTTTCCATTTGCAAGAGGAATGTTAACGGGATGAGAAAAACAAACTTGCAAATATGAAGAAAGACGGAGTTTTACCCTGGCTTGGGGAATTGAAAGCTTTGAAAGCTTTTCAGTTTCCAGCAGTATCAAAATATCCTAAGTAAAACGTTACTTGTAAGCGGGGCCACTTAAGGAAAAGATACAGAGCCAAATACCATAAAGGAAAAAGTTCAGTCTTTGGTTGTAGGAGGAAAAAAAAAAAATCCAAAGCAGCTTCTTTCCCTCATTGTTGAATTGTCTACCCTTTGCCGTTCTGAACTTGAGCACTACTCTGAGAGGCACTGATTGCTTAACCCCACCCCAGAAATACCGACAGCTCATTTTTTCGAACATGCTTTATCTCTAGTCAGATCTAGAACTTGCCATAAATTTAAAAGTCATCACCACCCCTGGCAGCTTTCGCAATCAGCCATAGAAGCAGTCTTTGTGCCCCGTTTGGCTGTACAACAGCAGAGCGGCAAGGAACGAGTTTGTGTTTTTAGACAGGCCCTGCAAACTGCATATGAAAAGCTGAGGGTGGTTGCCATGAGCACAATTTTAGATTATTTCATTCTTCATTCAAGCTTTCAGAAAGAGCTTGCCACCAGATTTGTTTAAAAGGATCGCATCTCACGTGAGTGATTTCTTGGCACACAGAGCCTTCCTCTCCTGTTACATTACAGTGCATGTGCCACATCTCAAAAAGCAAGCTTTCCTCTCACCGACAGAAAGCAAGCTCATGGAACCCATGGCAATCCTGCAAAGCTGCATGCAGATACACCAGTTCTCCAGCTTTAAGACAGCTAGAATTATTTTACCTAAAACATCCTTATTGCTTCGCCTGAATTGGCCAATATTTTGTAACTTTTTTTGTTTTCTGATGTTTTTGTTTTTGCTAATAGGGAAACAATCTTTGTTTTCCGTAGCTAAAATCGTAAGTGGTCTTTCTTGCAGCATTGGAAAATATGACTATGACCGTGAAAACTATGTTTACTGCTTGGCAAACACGCGTGCCCCAATACTCTGGAGTAGGAATCAAAGGCATTTCACTGCGTCAATTGCCCGTAGCTGGAATCTCTCTTGCCAGGCAAACAAGATGAGGAAGACGCAGAGCAGGATCTCAAGAAGCATTCTGTTGACAGAAGCAAGCTGATTGGTGATTGGTAATGAAAAGTGTTATCTTGCCCCACTTCACAGAGAGCATGGAAAGCAGCGTTCTCTGACCAGTCACCTCCCACTTAATGATATGCACCGAGGCCAGAGAAATCAGTGGCCAGCTCGCGGTCACGCAGATGACTGTATCATATCCCACTCTTTCCTGCTATTCACCTGAAATCACCACTGGGCTTCTGAGGTCAAACAAAAGATTTGATGCAAAACTCTGAGAAATGCAAGGTCCTCCGGGGATGTTTTCGGACAGTTTTGAAATGACTTTTACTCCTCCACACACAGATTGTGAGGCAAATGGGTACTTTATATTCCATCTATATGTCTGGTGTGGACAGGGGAGCATTAACCTCTTTATGAAGGAATTTCTGCTTCTCTGCGTTCCTTTCCACTGGAAGGCTTAGCACTGACATAAGTAACCAGATCATGTTTCACTTTTTTATATACACCAAAAATGAGCTGTATGCTTATCAAAGATTTCAAAGTGCAAGATCTTAACACCCTCTGTTTTTAAGACAAAATGAGACTTGCTAGATAGGGAACTTGTCAGATGGGACTGGGCTCGAGTCATGACACATACACTTGCTGAGTTACAGGCATGCTACTTCGCCCCCAGCGACTTCACCATAAAATGAAACTAATACCATTTTCCTTTCAACGTTGTGAGAATCGGAAATAATGCATTGTGTAAAATGCCTAGCTGAGTATATTCTTGTTATATTATTGTTATTATTATTATGACCAGTACTACTAATGCCTAATGAAAATTACATGCTCAAGAGATATTTGTTTTACCAGGCACGGTGGTGTGGGCCTGTAGTCCCAGCTACTCGGGAGGCCGAGACAGGAGGATCCCATGAGTCCAGGAGTTTGAGTCCAGCCTAGGCAACATACTGAGACTCTGTCTCAAACAAAAGTTATTTGTTTTGTGGATAAACAAATGAATGAATGAATATTTACAAATGGTTCTCCTTAGGTCCCCTCAATTGACTGTGATATAATTAATAGCTAAAGCAGTGCCTCTCAAACTTTAAGGTGGCCAGGCGTGGTGGCTCACGCCTGTAATCCTAGTACTCTGGGAGGCCGAGGCGGGAGGATTGTTTGAGGTAAGGAGTGCGAGACCAGCCTCAGCAAGAGCGAGACCCCGTCTCTACTAAAAAAAATAGAAAAAATTAGCTGGGCCACCAAAAATAGAAAAAAATTAGTCGATCGTGGTGGTGTGCACCTGTAGTCCCAGCTACTCGGGAGGCTGAGGCAGGAGGATTGCTTGAGCCAGGAGTCTGAGGTTGCTGTGAGCTAGGCTGATGCTACGGTACTGTAGCCCAGGCAACACAGCAAGACTCTGTCTCAAAAAAAAAAAAAAAAAAAGCAAGATAGATCTCTAAGGTTTATTGATAAGCAAAAGAGAGAAAATTGAGAAAAAAATGTAATATATCATTTGCATAACAAAAGAGGTATATATACATATATAATATATATGACAGACTATCTCTAAATACAAAAGAAATTATTAACAGTGCTTGCCTATGAGGAGAGAAACTAAGGGTCAGAGGGCTAGGGAATTATTTTATTATAAACATTTCTGTATTCTTTGAATATTCTCCTTTCATTAACATATTATTCTTAAATTGATTTTAGAATGCTTAATCACTTAATGTAAAAAGGGGGCGTATGTTTCTATCAGGTGTCCGTCTCATTCATATGCCTCATTTGCCACAAAGTGTAAATACATTTCACATTCAGTCTGTTAGTCTGAATAGTCAGGAAAGTATTTGAAAATAGGCCACTGTAAAATCTGTAATTTTGAGATTCAACACCCAAGCAAATATATTTTTTTTTAATTTAAAATAAATATGCAGGGGCTATAGGAAGAAAAAGTAAAACTTTATTATGAGAAACAAAAGAACACTTGAATAAAAGAAAAAGATAAAACATGTTCCTGATGGAAAAACTCAATTGTCGAGATGACAATTCTCCACAAATTAATATATTTAATTACAAGTCTAGTCAAAACACTAACAGAATTTTCACATACTAACAATACTGAATTTCTCCATTCATCTGAAATAATACCTCTACTATAAAATAACTCTTATAAAATGCTTCATATATAAGTGGTGCTTTGAATCAATGGAGAATTTAAGATTATATTTTAAATAGTACTGGTTAAATGTTAGAAGCAAGGAATAGGAGGTAGACTGCAGCTTAAAATATACAACCAAAAACATATTTTGTTTGCATTACAGAGTCAAAATTTTTTTAAAGCCACTTCTTCACAAAAATAGGGTTAAAAAAAAGGAAAGGAAGGGGGAAGGGAACAAGGGGAAGGGGGGATAGAAAAGGGAGGAGGACAGAAGAAAAAAACTAAAAAATGGAAGGGGTTCCTACAGATTAAAAGAAATTTAAATATGTATCAACCAAAAGCAATGTATGGATCTTATTTGATTCCCATTTTCAAATTTTTTAAAAACAACTGTAAGACAATCAGGAAAGTGACACTAATTTGATATTAGGGATTATTTTTAAAGTTTTTACATGTGATAATATATGGTTAAGTTTTAAAAAGTAAAATCTTTATCTTTTAGAGATAAATTTGTAAATATTAACAGATTAAATGATACTCAGATTGTCTAAGATTTCTTTTGAAATATCCCAGGGGGATCTGTGGGGCAGACGTAGACAGAACAAGACTAGCCAGGTATTGATACCTGTTAAAGCTGCGTGTTGGGTACCACAGGTTCCTTAGACTCCTCTCTCTACTTTGGATATGACTGAAATTTTACATAATCGTTTGTTAAAAAATAAAAACAAGGCCGGGTGCAGTGGCTCACGCCTGTAATCCTAGCACTCTGGGAGGCCGAGGCGGGCGGATTAAGTTTGAGCTCAGGAGTTCGAGACCAGCCTGAGCAAGAGCGAGACCCCGTCTCTACCAAAAATAGAAAGAAATTAATTGGACAGCTAAAGATATATAGAAAAAATTAGCCGGGCATGGTGGCGCGTGCCTGTAGTCCCAGCTACCCGGGAGGCTGAGGCAGGAGGATCGCTTGAGCCCAGGAGTTTGAGGTTGCTGTGAGCTAGGCTGACGCCACGGCACTCTAGCAGCCCGGGCAACAGAGTGAGACTCTGTCTCAAAAATAAATAAATAAATAAATAAAATAAAAACAAGAAATAACCTGAAGAAAATATTTTGATACTGGAGGGGAAAGGATTTTCAAAGAAAAGATCCATAATGAAAAAGGTTGAGAGATCTGATTTAAAATCTGTATTAAAATAACAAAAGTTAGACACATAGTGTTTGCAACACAGGAAAGAAAAAAGAATTAATATAATACATTTACATAGATGAATAATAAAATGCATATAACTGGCCAAAAATATATCCAGCCTTTGTTGTAATAAAACAAACATAATTTAAAACAATAAACTTCCCTTTTCACCTATCAAATTTTCACTTTAAAAATAATATTAATGAGGCCATGCACAGTTGATCACACCTGTAATCCTAGCACTCTGGGAGGCTAAGGCAGGAGGATCATTTGAGGCCAGGAGTTCAAGATCAGCCTGTTCAACAAAGCGAGACCCCATCTCTACAGAAAAATAGAAAAATTAGCTGGGCATGGTGATGCATGCCTGTGGTCCCAGCTACTAGGGAGGCTAAAGCAGGAGAATCACTCAGTCCAGGAATTTGAAGTTGCAGGACCTATGATGATGGCACTGCACTCTAGCCTGGGGGACAAAGCAAGACCCTGGTCTCGAAAAAAAAAAAAAAAAGAGTAATATTAAGGCTTGGAAGGGGCACTTAAAAAACAATGCCATATACCTTTTCTAGAAAGCAAATAACGAAAGCCACCAAAAACTAAAAATGTTTCTATTCTTTGAGCAAATAATTCCCATTATAGGTACTTAATCTAGGGAAATAACAAATACATACTCAAAGTTTTCAGTTCAAGAAAGTTTATGAAAGCTTTATTTGTACTGGGAGACACTGCAAACTAAGATATTCAACAATAGGTGACTGGCTAACTAAAGTATAGCACACACATACAACGGAACACCAATAGGAGTCCAATGATGTGGAGATGCTCGACATGTAAGTTATACGTTATTAACTCAATGGTGAAAAAAAAATGTCATACATAAAAGCAAATATCCTAATATATACATATACTAGTATATTAACATTTATTATTAAAACATGATTATGAGTTTTTATTTTATTTCTTATTGTCTCTATGTCCTAAAATTCTTGTATTGAATTACTTTCGTATTTAGAAAAATTTCAAGGACATGCTTTGATACCTTCAGAAAATACATTTCATTGTCTAAGAATCCCTTTAATATTTTGTTTTTCTAACAAGAGGCTTAAGTAAATAGAAATACAAACTGATGCAGCTAAAAATGAAAACATCATTTTTCCTTGTATGTTATCGAGCTGCTATTATGAGTAAAAATTTGCCTGTCGGAGTACTATACTTTCTTCTGAAATCTGGACCTGTTTTCTCCAAAAAAATAAAGAGCCTACACAACTTAAATTCAGATTATATTCACGTGTCCTCTTTATAAACTAGTTAATCCTATAAACCAAAAGGGAAAGCTGTCCTTTAGATATGCTATATAATCTCATCTAGGTTCGTCCAGTCTGGCTGGGTCTTGTCACTGTAACAATAATTTAGGACTAAAACCATCTTCTATTCAATATCTTGTATGTATAAGACTGGCAAAAACTTAGAGGTCTCTTCATCAATTTTTCCAGTACTATCCTAAGTTTTCTCCTTACTCCTATCTGGTTTTGCACGGGTAAAAAACAAAAGCTATCTGGAAACTTCCTCCTAATCATGGCTGAAGGAACATTTTGGCCATGATTAGGAGTTGTGCAGCACCTAGTAAAAATGGAATTAGTTATTTCTCATCCGATGAAGAGTGAAAATTTACGACCACAAAACCAATGCAGTTTGCACGAATTGTCAGTGTATATAAAAGTAAGTAAATAAAATCTATCAGAGCGTTTGCATTTCCACAGCCAGCTACATTCCAGTACTGTTGTGCTAGGTATATCATATTTATTACTAAACATCCACAACATTTCTTAGGAGATTTGTAAATTTTAAAAGAATTCCAAAAAGCAAAGTCAAAGTCCTAAAGGATTGGATGATTTGTTGATAGAGGATTTTTCCAGATGCCTTCTAAATACTCTATCGTGAACTGAAGAAATGATGAGGTTCATAAAGTTGGAAAGGAGAACTTTAGTTCTCAGAAAGGGTTGCAGCTTACAGCTGGGAAGAGGAGCCTCTAGGCAGAAGCCATAAACACATATATTGAGGGAGGGACAATGGGAACAGGAATTTATGCCGAATGGCCAAATATACTTATTTAACAAGCTACAGGAGGAGCCACGAGTATTTACGACAGGAGAACCGTGCGCATGCGCAATGGAGCTTTATGCCCCTTCATGGGATCCGTGTTTATAAAATGGCGGCTCTCTGATGCCAAAAGGTGAAGCAACGACACAAAAACCCTTACTGCGCATACTCAGTAAACTGGTTCGAAACCACTCCATGGTTGGTGGTCTCGCATTAGAAAAGCATACTGGTCAGTTGTAGTGCAGAAACTGTAAATAGGGAGGAGTGGATCACGAGATTAGTCTGTTTAGCCCCTTAGCAAGGGAGAGGTATAATGAGGCGTGTCTGACCTTCCATCCATCGTGGCTGGGAACTTTTAAGGTTTCTCTGGGGTCAGTTTTCAGGTTTCTCTTGGCCAAGAGGGGGTCTGTTCCGTCAGTGGGGGGCTTAGGATTATATTTTAGTTCACACTGTAAACTCACTATACCTCTAGATACACTTTATGTGTTGTCATCTTCAACTGATTTTTTTCTATAGGAATGGATCTCTACATTCATGATGAAAGTCAAAGAATATTCCTTTGCAGATCACTTTGTACAAGCTACTTAAAGGAAAAAAGAAATACTTTATATCTGAGATTATGAAATCCTTAAAAGAGTGAAGGTCAAATTGCAAAAATCTTATTGGAAATTGATTCATTTTCCTACTGATCATATCCTGTTATAAATAAACCTTCACAAAAACACAATAGCTGTTCAACATTATAGATCACAAGATTCTTATTAATAGAAAGATTTTATATCCATTGGAATTATTTACATACAAAAAATCAGTAAATGCCCCATACGTTAAGCAAAATATGAGAATTACAAATACTGCTATCATCGTGCTATATTTGTATAAAGGGTGATCGATTCATTCTTAAAAATAGTTATTTTTAGGAAGCCTTTTATATTCACTTGATTAACAATTTGGTGAAGATCTGTTAAAATAATAGAGACAAATGTTAACATGGGATACAAAAAGTCAGTTATAATAATTGAAAAGTATTTATGATTTTAGCCAAGTAGCCTTTTGACTTTGGTGACAACTTCGTGGCTATGTCACTGAAGAACATCCTGGATCAATGAATTTATTAAACTGATGCCAGAGGCAAGCAATGCTTAAAGGTATCGCAGCCCTAGAAGGAAACTCTCATTCTTCCCCTCCCAACCCTCTCTGGCTTCCTCCATTACCTACTACTGTCCAGGTTTTCAGGTTTAAAAAATGGGTCATGAACCCATCATTATACACACCAGGAAACAGACACCTGAGTGGCTAAGTAACAGGGCCTAAGTCACAAAGCTGCTTGGAATTAGCATTTACAACTATCTTCCTGCTCACTCCCCATCATTCACATTCACTGAAGAGTTTGCACTTGCTTCCCACCTTAGTGTTTTTCTGGTTGTTTTTTTTTTTTTTTTGAGACAGAGTCTCGCTCTGTTGCCTGGGTGAGTGCCGTGCTGTGGTGTCAGCCTAGCTCACAGCAACCTCAAATGATCCTCCTACCTCAGATTCCCCAGTAGCTGGGACTACAGGCGCATGCCACCACGCTTGGCTAATTTTTTCTATTTTTAGTAGAGACGGAGGTCTCACTCTTCCTCAGGATGGTCTTGAACTCCTGAACTCAAGCGATCTCTCCTGCCTCGGCCTCCCACAGTGCTAGGATTATATGTGTGAGCCACTGTGCCCAGCCCAGATAATTATTTTTTGCACTTTCTCCACTTTCCCTGAGAGAGAGGAGATTATGTATCTGACTGCCTACTTACTCACTCCTGGCACTTACATGTTTAATACACATCTCAGACTTAAGTAAACTTGATTTCTCCACCAAAACTCATTCTTGTGAAGTCGTCCCCAAACTAGTAAGATTTTCACTCAGTTGCTCTAACATGAGAGTCACCTTTGGCTAGCCCCTAGACCAACACACATGCTTCATCTCTAATACATCCAATATTACCCTTTCTTGCCAACTCCATTGCTCCTTCCTCCGTTCAAGCCACCAGGACCTTTTTCCAGACTCATATGAAACCCCAAATAGCTTTCCCTGCTTCCACTTGTGTGGAGAATACATTCTGTTCCCCACAAAGCAACCAGTAATCCCTTGAAAATAAATCCTATCCCCTCACTCACCTGTTTATTACTTTCCAATGACTCTGATCACATTTAGAATAAAATCCCAAAGTGCCTTCCAGTGGCTTGTGAGACCCTGTATCACCAGGCAGCCAACTATGGCCAATGTGCCAAATCCGGTCCACTGCCTGTTTTTGTACATGTAAGTTTTCCTGGAACACAGCCATGTCCATTTGTCTACGTAACATCTACGGCTTCTTTCCCACTACGACAGAGACCGGTAGTTGTGACAGAGCCCTTATAGCAGCCTCCCCCCGCCAGCCGCCAAATTTACTAGTGTTACAGAACAAGTTCTATAGGAAAGTTTCGAGAACCCCTGCGCTTCACGCTGTGCCCACCGCCAGCCGGCCCGCTCCCACCTCAGGCCTTGGCACTTGCGCCATCTGCCTGGGACACGCTTCTCCCGCATATCCTCATACCGTGCTGCCTGATGCGGTTCAGGTCCCTGCTCAAACTTGCCCCCTCACACAGAATCCCTAACCCCGCTTACTAAAATAGCACCCTACCTTTCTCTAGCCCGCCCCTTGTTTTATTTTCCTTCCCAGCCCTTGTCACTGACCTCATAGATTTATCGGTTTACAGTCTTGTCCCTTACTTTGCCACTAGAATGTGAGTCCCCCGAGAGCAGGGCCTTTTGTTCTATTCATTGCTGTATCCCCAGAACACTGTACATAGTAGGATTTCAGTACGTATCGAATCAGTGAATTTTCTTGGTCTTCATTTGTGTTATGGACTTAGGGTGTCCCCCTCCAAATTAACATATTGAATTAAAATTCATGTTATTCCAGAGGGCAAGACCAACACCCAGTGGAGCCCTGGGGGCACGGTCATGGCACACGTGGGGCCACCACAGCCAGCCATGGTGGGCAGTGCCGTGCCAAGCTATGGGGGTGACCCACTGCAACGGGTCTAGAAGGCAAGACTTCTGCCCCAGTAGGTTCAGAAGGTGGGACCACCACCCCAGTGTGTCTGGAAGGTGGAGCACTGAGCTAAAGAGAATGCTCAAGGTTTAATGGAATTTACTCTGTTAGGTTTGGAACTTAACTTGGGACCTGTCACCCCTTTCTTCTTTCCTGTTTCTCCCTTTTGGAATGGGAATGTCTATCCTACGTCTGTCTCACCACTGTATTTTGGAAACACATAACTTGTTTGGGTTCACAGGTTCACAGATGGAGAGGAATTTGCCTCGGGCTGAATCAGACCTTGAATCTCACTCGTATCTTATTTAGATGATAGATGAGACTTTGGATTTTAGACTTTAGAGTTGATGCCAAAAATTAAGACTTTTGAGGTTGTTGAGGTGGAATTAATGTATTTTGCACACAAGAACGTGAACTGGGGCGGGGGGAGACAGGGACAGATTATAGACTGTGTCCCCCAAAATTCATATGTTGAAATTCTAATGCACAATGTGCCAGTATTGAGAGGCAGGGCTGTCGCGAAGTAATTACATCATGAGTGAAGCCCCCATAGCCTTTCCACTATGTGACACTTCAACAAGACGACAGTCTGCAGCCTGGAAGATGGGCCCTCACCAGAACTCCACCATGCTGGCACCCTGATCTCAGAGTTCCAGCTACAGAACTGTGAGAAAGAAATTTCTTTCTCTATAAGCCACCCTGTCTATGGTACTTTGTTATAGCAGCCTAAGATGATTTGATTCCTTTTTTCCTCCTTTGATTCCTCCTTACTCTTCATTTGAGTTCCTGTATTTTGAACAGAGTGGAGAGGGGACAAAAACTTTATAAAATCATAAAAACAGCAATACTGCACTTTAATTTTGTGTGAGAATGCGTATCAAGCTGATATAAATTATATAACATATAGTCTGAAAATACATCTCTGATCCTTGTGTATACTTAACTCTCATTTACACTAACGAAGCCATAGCAATGCATGGTAGCTGATTACTGTTGATTTCTAATGGTTTGAACTTCCAGTTTCCAGTCCAGCATATGAGGAGCTTGGAAGTCATTAATCCAACCTAACGAGTAAAAAACAAAACTGAAAATCAACAATTCTTCTTAGAACCATGCGAGAACTAAGGTCGCGGGGCAAATCACTGCCCCCAAAATTGAAGACAAACAGGTGAATACAGAGAATCACCTTACAGAAGCAGCAACCCACAAAGAGAAACCAACCTGTGCAGGAACCCCTATCGAGGTAGGAAAACCAAAACTGTAATTGACAAATTGCTGGAGGCTCAATGTGGACAAATCTGAAAGTTAAAAACTCCAAGGGGCGTGGTCTCGGGGGGGCCTCCCACACTTGTGTTTTACTGCCATGTGTTCTATCAGGGTCTCACCCTGAAGGCCAAAAAAATTCCTTCACACTTTCAGCAGGGGGAAGGGAAAAGAAGCCATTCTACAATATACCCAGAGTCCTTCTTAACAAGACCTGCCCTCAGGGGAAACTTTTTTTTTAAGGGAAACTATTTAACCTGAGCCTAACCTACTGGAGTTTTATCAGAGCTTGAGAGAAGTCCTGTAGGTGGGAAAATGGAAATACCCACCCCCAGCCCCTTCTAGCCATCCTGTCCCAACTAAAAGAGGGAAAAAACTAAGAAGCACTTGTGGAGGTCATAGCCCTTCACAAGGGGCACAAGCTCACTAAGGTACTGAGACTTAGCCATAAGACTACGATTATGCCCCCACGCCTTACCACATTACTAAAGCCTATTTACCACGTTTCCTTTCACCCACTACATCATGTCCACCTTTCAACAAAAAATTACAAGGCATACTAAAAGGCAAAACACACAAATTTTTAAGTGACAGAACAAGCATCAGAACTAAACTCAAATATGGCAGGATGAACCCAGTGTGGTTGCTCATGCCTGTAATCCCATCACTTTCAGAGACTGAGGCCCGAGGAGTTTGAAGTTGCAGTGAGCTATGATGATGCCACTGCACTTTGGGGAACAGAGTGAGACCCCGTCTCAAAAAAAAAAAAAAAAAATGTGTGTGTGTGTGTGTGTGTGTGTGTGTGTGTGTGTGTGTATGGCAGGATGTTGGAATTATCAGACCAAGAATTTAAAATAATTATGATTAATATTCTAAGGGCTCTAATGGGAAAAGTAGACAATATGTGAGAACAGATGGGTAACATAATCAGAGAGATGGAAATTCTAAAGAATCAAAAAGAAATTCTAGAAATGAAAAATATCGTAACAAAAATAAAGAATACCTTTGATGGGTGAGGAAGGAATCTCTGAGCTTGAGGATATACATGTCAACAGAAATTACCAAAACTGAAAAGAGAAAAAAACCAAAAAACAAGAAAAAAACCCTAAAATACCCAAGAAGTGGGGGACAATTTTAAAAGGTACAATATACATGGAATGGGAATATCAAAAGAAGAGAATGGGAACAGAGAAAATATTCGAAAAAATGACTCAGAATTTCTAAAATTAATGTCAGATACCAAACCATAGATCCAGGAAGGTCAGAGAACACCTAGCAGGATAAATGTCAAAAATTTGCAACTAGGCAAACCATATTCACACTGCACCAAGGATAACAATAACATCAGACTTCTCAGAAAACATGCAAGCTAGCCAGGCACGGTGGCTCATGCCTATAAAACTAGCACTCTGGGAGGCCAAGGTGGGAGGACCGCTTGAACTCAGGAGTTCAAGACCAGCCTGAGGAAGAGTGAGAACCCGTCTACACTAAAAATAGAAAAATTAGCCAGGTGTCGTGGCACATGCCTATAGTACCAGCTACTTGGGAAGCTGAGGCAGGAGGATTGCTTGAGCCCAGGATTTGGAGGTTGCAGTAAGCTATGATGATGCCACTGCACTCTACCCAGGCAACAGAGTGAAGCTGTGTCTCAAAAAAAAAGAAAACATGCGAGCAAGAAAGGAGTGGAGTGAAATATTATTAGTGTTGGGGGTAGGGAGGGGAAACCAACTAACCCAGAATCCTGTATTCTGTGAAATTATCCTTCAAAATTATGGAGAAACAAAGACTTTCTCAAGCAAATATTGAGGAATTTATTGCCAGTAGACTTGCCTTGCAAAAAAGATTAAAAGAAGTTCCTCAGAGAGAAAGAAAATTATATAGGTCAGAAACTCAGATCTATATAAAGTATGAAAAGGAAAAAGTGAAAGTAAAATATTTGTAATGATTTTGCAATGTATTTATCTTGCTGTTTGTCAGAAACTAAAAGTAATTTCAATCCCTAGACAATCAGTTGCATAACAACTGGCAAGTTCAGAAGCATCTAAGGAGAGGAGCAGAACTTGGTGTCTGTGATACTGATTTTTTTCTTTCAAAGATGCTTATTCTTTTAACACAGTCCTGCAAAATACATTCAAATAACTAAACACTTAACAAAACGGCACACTAGTAAGATCTCTGGATTTTTCTATCAAGCAGAACTGGTTCAAACTCCAGGCTCAGCCACTTGCTATATGTATGGTCTTGGACAAGTTACTCGAGTAACTCATCTGTAAAACCGACTGGGCACGGTGGCTCACAGCTGTAATCCCAGCACTCTGGGAGGCCAAGGAGGGAGGATAGCTTGAGGCCAGGGGTTCTAGGCTAGCCCCCGCAACACAGTGAGACCTTAAAAAAAAAAAAAAAAAAGCCTCTTAAAAAAAATCAACCAGGCATGGTGGTTTATGCTCGTGGTCCTAGCTACTGGGGAGGCTGAGGTGGGAGGACCGTTTGAATTGAAGGTGACAGTGAGCTATGATCAGGCCACTGCACTCCAGCCTGGGTGACAGAGCAAGATCCTGTCTCAAAAAAATAAATAAAAAGTAAAACCCACGTTATACATAAACTGCAAGCATTAAATGTGAAGGATATGCAAATTCACCTAGCCCACTGTCCAGCTAATTCTAAATGCTTAATAGCCAGTTATAAGTGCCATGAATCTTACAACATTTTCACTCCTTCATGAATTAATTTAAAGCTAATGCGTTTATAGCCAACCTCTAATAGATGTACAAAGTTTAAGAGCATGCACTTTGTGGAAATCACCCCAGCTGTGATTTTCTATCTTTTAAATCTTTCCTTATTTTTATTAGTTTTTTCAGAAATGTTAGCTTGCTATATTATAAAATCTTTCTGAATGGGGAGGTGGGATAAAAAGGTAGGAGATCAAACTAACAGTTTTATATTTTCTCCAAAGAATGGATCAAACAATTCCAGAAAGTGGCTTCTAGAAGTACCTCAATCTCCAATCTTCATGGAAAAGCATCCAAGGCAAACCTGCTAATACATATTCCCAGCCACAGGAAATGCTTAGCACACACATATCTGTTACCAGGATTCACTTCTGTATTTTGCTGGCCCCCCCTTTTTTTCTGGCAAAGAAGATAAAATTTTAATTATTTGATAGTTGTTAAATCTGCTTGGAATATATGTCTTATGTTCAAATTTCCTTACAAACAATAAATATCAACTAACCTTTCTATGCCAAACGTCATTCTCTATTTCAGGAAATACGCCCTATGTTGCCAAGTTCCTACATAATTTGCACAATGTCACAAAATAAGACATAATGCTGGAAGGAAAAAATAATTTTGGCTCAGTCTCATGATAACAAGGCTATTTTTCCCCAATTTGGAAATACATGTAGGCTGGACTTGTATGCCAGTTTGAATATGACATACCATAATGACCTTTTTTTTTTTTAGTGCTTTACGGATTTTTTTGCTGTTTTACTTCTCACAAAGATAAAATGGGCAATTTTTCATTCAATGCTGTTAAGAGTTAAAAAAAAAGGCGATTTATTACATTGTTATTCCAGGACTTCCACATCCCACATTAAAAAAAAAAAACAAACAAGGCTCAGCGTGGTGGCTCACGCCTGTAATCCTAGCACTCTGGGAGGCCGAGGCGGGTGGATCGCTCAAGGTCAGGAGTTCAAGACCAGCCTGCGCAAGAGCGAGACGCTGTCTCTACTAAAAAAATAGAAAGCAATTAGCTGTACAACTAAAAATATATATATAGAAAAAATTAGCCGGCCATGGTGGCGCATGCTTGTAGTCCCAGCTACTTAGGAGGCTGAGGCAGGAGGATCACTTGAGCCCAGGAGTTTGAGGTTGCTGTGAGCTAGGCTGACGCCACGGCACTCTAGCCCGGGCAACAGAGTGAGACTTCTGTCTCAAAAAACACAACAAAAAAACATGTATTTGCACAACCAGACCAACACATAGCTAGAAAACTCAGTGCCTTCGTGAGTAAGGTAAGGTAGTAAGATAGTCCCCCTAACTTACCTCAAAGCAAGTCTGATGTAATAAATATTTGATTAAGAACTGTAAAATAAGAAAACGTTTCCCCAGTAATGAATTCTAATGTTTTCAAATCTGGAAAAAATTACTTTTCAGTAAAACTTAAAAAATTTTTGAGAACTTTTCACGTTTTCCCCTCAGTGGAGAGCAAGGCGGAGCAGCAGCCTTTGGACTAACTAGTCCTCCCATCAACAATCTCCTAGCACATCATCAAAACAAATCCATTCCCTTAATAGAACCTTAAATGGTTCTCTACAATTCTTTCACATAAAGCCCAGGCTTTGACGCATAGAAAACAAGGCCCTCAACCGCTGGTCCTCCCTACCACTTCAGACTTACTTCCCACCCCTCTCGGCCTTCTCCGAGACTCAAGGCTGGTACCCTCTGCAGCACAGAGATCCCCATCTTAAACTACTTCATCTTCCCCTGCATTCTCCATCAGTAAGTCCCATGTACTTTTTGGAAGGTAACTCTTGGAGCTCTCCTCTGAGAGGAGCCTGCCTGAATGCTCAAGCGGGGTCAAGTGTTGTGTGTCATCACTCCGGGCATACTTCCAGTGTGGCACTTCACGCTGCCCAGGAATCATGCTCAAGTCACTATGCTCTCCCTATGCTCAAATCTGTAAAATCTGTAAAGTGTCTTACTCATTTCTATTTCAAGTACAAAGTACATGCTGGGTTCTGAATATTTACAAAATTGTAGTAAACTTTGCCTTTTTTTTGCAAATGAGATTTCTTCTGGCAAATTTCACCTTGTCCTACATCATGAAGTCACTTCCTCTGGCATAGCATTTGAAAATTCTCCAAGAGATTTTTCCCAGTGTGATCTTGGAATGTTATTTAACTCTCCGTGCTTGTTTCCTCCACCATAAAATGGGGACAATAGTTTTCAAGATGATTAAATGAGTTAATGTATCTTACGTAGTCAGAAGACTCTGACACTTGGTGTTTGATAAATGTCCTCTTATTCTAAGTGATAACGGTATGACTTACATATCCTACATTGTTTCTGAAAGAATCTGCGATGACTGATTTAAACTGATGTTTGGTACACAGGAAATAAAGGGTAAGCAGTTGTTTTTCTGTTCTTAAATTTTTAATCACTAGTAATTGAACCAATCATGCTTTACCACCACCATTTGGCAGTTGGTAAGCCCATCACAAAGAGTATTTCCACTAGGTCTTAGGTTGAATCCCTGCTGCTTATTCAAAAAGTGCCCAGGGTCCTGCCCTCGCTCAGGCCCACACTCACAGTTTATGAACTCTTCACTGGAGACAAAATGATAAACTTACTTTTATTAATGTTTTACATAGATTTTTTAAAAAATGTAAAATATAGCCTGTCTTCTACTTGTCATCATTTCCACCATAAATGCTTAATTCATGACACCCCCACTTGGAGACCTAAGAAGTATCTCAAAGCTTAATTCAAAGCTTAGTTCCTAAATTCACTCCTCCCCAGAACTTCTCCACACTGTAATCTTTTTTTTTTTTTTTTTTGAGACAGAGTCTCACTGTGTTGCCCGGGCTAGAGTGCCGTGGCGTCATCCTAGCTCACAGCAACCTCAAACTCCTGGGCTCAAGTGATCCTCCTGCCTCAGCCTCCCAAGTAGCTGGGACTAAAGGCATGTGCCACCATGCCCGGCTAATTTTTTGTATATATTTTTAGTTGTCCGATTAATTTCTTTCTATTTTTAGTAGAGACGGGGTCTCGCTCTTGCTCAGGCTGGTTTCGAACTCCTGAGCTCAAACAATCCGCCCGCCTCGGCCTCCCAGAGAGCTAGGATTACAGGCGTGAGCCACCGCGCCCGGCCCACACTGTAATCTTTCATATCACTACTTCATAGCAGTTCTGTCCCACCAGTAGTTCAAGCAAAAAACCCTGGAGTCAACCCTGACACTCACTACATCTAAACTATCAACAAATCTACCTTTAAGTGAATTCCAACCACATTTTTTAAAAAAATAGACTTTATTTTTCAGAGCAGTTTTAGGTTCACAGCAAAACCAACCATTACCACCACCCATTCTGGTTCAAGCCAGATTTTTAAATAGCCTTTTAGCTGCTTTTCCTGCTTCTGCCTTTGCTCCAACATAGCTAATTCTTCAGAGTAGTCACAGTAACCCTTTTAAAACATAATTCAGATCATAACTTTTCTCCGCTCAAAACCCTCCAAGGGTTTTCCATCGCCTAAAAGACAAAGTCTTTTCATACCGACCTCAGCCTTACAATACACCAAGCATGATGAAATATTAAGCTAAAAGCTGGAATTATTTTTTAATGTTTTGTTCAATGAAGCATCTCCAGCACCTGGGATCATCCTTGGACAGTATAAGAACCCAACACCTATTTTAATGAGGCAAGAAAAAACGCTCTTGCCTCAAGGGTCTTTATACTTGCTGTTCACTGACAATTCTCTTACCTCAGACACCTGCACAGATTTGCACTCAGCTCCTTTAGGCTTTGCTCAGTAAGGCATTACCAACTACACTATTTACAATTCTAACACAAATTCACTCCCCTCCCTCCTTCCACGTTTTCTTTGTATCATTTACGCATGACACGCCATGTAATTTTACACATTTATCCTCATCCACACAAATTCTGGGGTCCATGAGATCAAGAATGTTTTTGTTCACTGCTGGATCTGCAGCATTTAGAGCAGCACCTTGCACTTCGCAGGCGCTTGATATTGAATGAGTACATTTTTCTGTGTACGTTTCACTGTATTGCATTTGGGTAAAGCCTGAGAATCACCTTTTTGGAAAGTCTTTAAATGTATTTCTAAGATCTACAAGATTTTGCTTCTGTTATGATTTTTATTAATTTTATAGACTAAAAGTTAATTTCATGACATTGGTAGTACAACAGCAACAAGTTTCTTTCCTAGAAATACTTGATCTAACATTTCTAGTATATGGGACTATAAAGACCTCCATCCTAAGCCACACAACTACCTTAAAAACTGACATAAATTATGAAACTAACAGATATAAGAACTCATTTTTTAAGAGAGCCTTCAATAAGTCTTTAATGCTGCCCAACCACAATCCAGAACAAGAAGTCTTTATTTAGCAAATCTTAAACAGTAATCTGAAGTCAAGAGTTCGGATAATTTTTAGTGTCTCCAATACCTATTTCAAATATAAATAGCCAAAAAATACAGAAAAAATATATTCAGTATTACTAGATAAGGAGAACATGTACACATTTTACAGTAGTTAGTGATGTACTTCAAAGTCATTTATGCTGAAAGAAACCAGACACAAAACAGTATATATTGTATGATTCCATTTATATAAAACTCTAAAAAATGCACATCAACCTATGGTGACACAGAGTAGACGAGCGGTTGCCAGGGGCTGAGGATGAAATGGATGGACTAATGGAAATGTTCTGTATCTTGACCGTGTTGGTGATTACATACACATCTTTCAAAACTCATCTAATTGTATAACTTGAATGGATTAAAAGATACTTACTAAAATTAATAATGTTAAAATCAAGATTTTTGGACTTCAAATGATTGGAGGGCTTTTCATCACTCAAGAATAATCAGAAAAACTAAGGAATCTGCATGAGATGTCTTTCAATGACAAAAATAGACCATATCCATAGTGGGTATTGGGATTCCAAGTAAAGATATAAAGATTGAGATTGCACTCTCTAAGCCATGCTATTTCAACAAAATGATCATATGTCTCATTTTGACCTCAAAGCATTCCTATTAGACAAGTGATAACACTGCGCTAGTTTAACCAATTAAAATATAGGTAGAGAAAGCTTAACTGTAACTTGGCCAAAATCACAAAGAATTTTCAGTTCAACTGAGAATTAAACCCAGGTAGTCCACATTAATAGTGTATCACTTTTCCACCTTAGGCTGACCAAAATTTAAATAATAATATTTATGTATTTATACGGTGTAGGGAAAAGAGTATTCATACCCAGCCGATGAGAGTTTATGTTGACACCACCTTCAGGAAAACATTTTGGCAATATCAAAACTTAAAATGGACACAATTCACAACCTCTTTAAGCCAGCTAAGTGTCTTCTAGGAAATTACACTCTTCAAATATTGTTCAAAGTATGTTTTCAAGGATGCTGCTATATATCACTTTTTTTTTTATTTCAGCATATTATGGGGGTACAGATGTTTAGCTTACGTATGTTGCCCATATATATTACTTTTATGACAGAAAATCTGTAGTAAACAATCTCAATGTCAACCAATGGGATGGTTAAATAACTGATGGTACACGGCACACTGCCATAAAAAAAGACTAAGATTTACGTAAATGTCTCAAATCATAGAACTGAGAGTGGAACAGTAATTTGGCAATTATAACTTAATATAAAAAGTAATTTTAAAAAACACTATCGATAGGACAAATTTTGAAAGAACTGCTGACTATTCTCAAATTACATTTAAAAAACCAATCAGATCTTTCAGGTGATTTGGGAAAGACATATACAGACAGAAGAGAGAAAAACTCAAATAAATTAACTTGTACTAACACTGACATTTACTATGCAGGCATGAAAAAGATAACCAACTAGGCTACCCTTTAATTTACGAAATTCAAAAGGACACAGCAAGGCACCTTGTGACTCATTCTCCTGCAACGCTCAATGATGTCTATACTAAACCACCTGCACTGGGCTCAGCTCTCAAGAGGAAACGCTCATGGATTTATAATCTATTACTATTCCCTAGCTATACACTGTCCCCCCAAAATTTTATGCTTTTCTAAGAAGAAAAAGACCCCAAAATGTAATAATCTTATGCACACACAAGACCCATTAGGCATCCAAATATAAATTTGTGGAACAGTTTTAGCAGAAACATATAAATCCATGGCAATTTCATAGTAAATTTATAAGATTTCTAAAATGTAGTTTAGCAGAAGCATATAAATACAGAAGAGGAAAAAAAAATCCTCTTGAAGGGGGCGATGCTCTGGAAGCAAGTCAAAACATTCAAATAAAGAAACCAATACCGAATAATTCCTTGAAAACAGTATTACTTAAAAATGTTATTTGTATCATAAATTGAGGTCTTATTATTTTATTAAAAAGGGCTCTAACACACACAAGTATTTTTAATGACATTAAATCAACCAAAATGATTACAACTGAGTATGTAAAGATATAACACCAATAATCCTTTATGTTGAGAATGTCTATACAAACTGAGGCACAGTTCACTTGAAAAGGTTCTTATGAAAAGGTTTCTGACATTATCACAGAATGTGGCTTAAGGTGGGTAACTTCAACCCTACTAGTAGTGTTTTATCTCTGTAATTCTCCAAAATATTTTACCATAACAAGTACCCATCCATAATACTCACTCAACAAATATTTTAGAGACTATCTTATGGCATGTATGATCACGTCAGGGACTGGCTATGGCAGAAACACGGAGCACAACTTTATAGTGGTACTAAAATGTACACTCATGCCCTCACAATGTGAGAGGCAATTTGGTACAGTGGGAAGAATGCTAACCCAGGAAAAACCAGGTAGGTGAAAATTCCTGCTCTAACCTGCTAACAAGTCCTTTACAATTTTCAGATTAACAGAACCGTGTGTTACATATATCACGCAAACTTGATTCAAGAAATTAGGCTATGTAAGTATTTAAAAGATAAAAAGTGAAAACACATTTTGTTACATTTTAAAGCTACAGAGCCTCATGACCATTAGAAATTTAAAAATATTCTAATCTTGAAAAAAAAACCCAGTGAATTCAGTATTAAAGCTGTAGTATTGGAACTGCAAAATGTCCTACCCCAGGTCACAGGATTCCTTAAGTATTAAAAAAAGAAATATGTACACAGGAAATTTTCCAACAAAATGTTTATCCTTTTATAAAATATATTGTGTATTTTTTAGAAGAGAAAAATATTTAACTAAAAATCCCAAAATGTACCATTCTTTCAAAAAAAATTTCAAATGACACATGATTTTTACTTCTTTATAAATAGACTATATATATGCTTCTCTTTGTAGGTCTGCACCTCTAGGCCTTATTATACAGATAAGTATACCAATTTTTGCATTAATAATCTATATAAACTAAAAATTTGTCCTTTAGAGAATTTATGCAAGTGTATTAAAGGCTTTGGCTTTTTTTTTAAACTTGTGACTAAATAGAAAGTCCCCCCACCAAGTATTTTTAATACTTCATATTTTATTCAAAATCTAACACTTTTTTAACCATTAATTAAGAAAAGAATTCAAAGAGCAAACAATAAAAAATGCTTTAAAAACTGTGGCAAATTCTCTTTTTAAAAGTATTTGCATATTTAAAACATTTTATTAATGTGTAAAAGAGAAAAAAAGCTTTAAAGCCAAAGGTTTATTGACATGATTATCAAAGCTTTCAGTGAGTAAAACAAATCTTAAAATATGCACTGAGAGATAATTACTGTTCATTTTAATTTCCTTTCATCTGAAATTCAGAAGTAATATGTGTCCATTTTAGGGAAAATTTATATATGAAAAAGTAAGTTTATTAGAAAAATAAACAACTTTAAATCTTACAATATTTTCCACTTTAAGATTCTTTTAGATAAAGCATATGTGCCTTATGGTTTAAACATAATCTAATTTACAAAATCTCATTTAGTCCTATTTAATAAAACAAAACACAAAAACACAAATGGTGAAAACAGCAGACTATTAATAACCATTAAGAAATCCAATGTAAAAGTTCCCCCAAACCACCAATTGTTGCAGGTACCTAATATGGCAGTATTTACTATAAAGTATATTAAACAGTTTTCATTGAAACTTAATGTACTGGTTTATTACCAAGATCAACATATTAAAATGCAAATTGTGTGATCTGTTTATTTCTCAAAAAGTTTTATCAACTAGACAAAGGATCGGCAAACTTCTTAAAGGACCAGAAACAGGTTGAGTATTCCTCATCTGAAGCGCATGGGACTAGAAGTGTTTTGGATTTTGGATAGTTTTAGATTTTGGAACATTTGCATGTATATAATGAGATATCTTGGGGATGAGACCTAAGTCTAAATACAGAGTTTATTTATGTTTCATATACGCCTAAACACATAGGCTGAAAGTAATTTTACATAATATGTATAATAATTTTGTGCATAAAACAAAGTTTTGACTGCAACTTGTCACATGAGGTCAGGTGTGGAATATCAGCGCTCAAAAACTTTGTGCCAGGCACAGTGGCTCACATCTGTGATCCCAGCTACTTAGGATGCTGAGGTTGGAGGATCACTTGAGGTTCGGAGTTCGAGACCAGCCCGGGAAACATAGCAAGACCCTATCTCTAAAAATAAAAAACAAAAAATGAGAAGTTTTGGCTTGGGGGCATTTCGGATTTTTGGATTAGGGATGCTCAACCTGTAGCAAATATCTTGGGCTTGCAGGCCATGAGGCCTCTCTACTCAATTCTGCCACTGCAGAGAAAAAGCAATCACAGATAGCATATAAATGGGTATGCCTGTGGGCTATAGTTTGTACAATGCTGAACTACACATAAATTAAGAATAAGAGACTGATGATTTCAATTGTCATATTAAAAATATACCATACTCAAGGGAAGGAGGAACAATATAGATGGGTAGACATTAATAAATGAACATCACAAATTAAAATTTTCCAAACTTATTTCCCAATCACAATCAAATGTGGATGTATATGTATACATATAAGTTATAAAACTAGCTCATTTTAATTACATGTTCTTTTTGGTGTGTTAATAGTATCAAACCAATAGTATCAAAATCAGATAAGCAGCAAAAGGATGATAAGTGACTGAGTACTCAGAGGTTAATCAATAATCATGAAATTTGGTATTGACATCTAAGTATTTCTACACAATGAAAAAATGAATTTATTCACTGTGCCCTAAAGAAAATATTAGATGAATAGTTTCAGATGTCATTTTAAAACTTAATTGAATTGTTACTTGAAGCTAAATGTGATTTGCTTTGTTTTATTAGAAAAAATACTCAAGCAAGGTCTACAATCATCGGTCAATTAATAATGACTTACAAGAACATGAGGCAATAAAATAAAAATACAAGTACAAACTATATATCCGAAACACGTCTATTTGGCAATTTTATAACAAATCAAATTTTAAAAAGAACAAAAAAGATTGCAGATTACTTCGCAGATACAGAATAAAGCAATTGATGAAGTGCTTAAGCAAAAGAAAACAAAAAAAAGTAAGAAAACACACTGCTTTTCTTCTCTTTTTAAAAATAAATCACATTTGCTACAGATCATATGAATAATACCCTTATTAAACAACCATTCCAGAATGTCTTATAGTAGCAGTGCTTTTATTTGCACTTCATTTAATAAGACTCATTTCATGTATATAGCTCTTTACCCCATTGTTAACGAATAAAAGCCTCTTATAATTTTTATTTTTTTAATTTTTTAAAGCAAATGAGAAATGATTTATGTATCATGGAACCTTTCCCATTTTGGAACCAAAGGTTTTAATTTTATATTTTTGTCTATTCTTTATTTAAAAAATTTAGTGTAAAAACTGCTGGTTTTTGTATCACTGTAGTAAAGTGAAAACTCCTCAATCAGGAGTATTTTCTGCAGTTTGACTGCATATAACCACATACTTTACAATATGTCCTTCCAACAGTAAGGAAATAATTGATTTCACGATCACTGTCAGAAATGAGTGCCATAATTCTATTATGGGTATAGGTCCTCCCTCAAAGACTTTCTGGAAGGATGTTCAATGTGTTTTGTTCTTATAGATATTAACAGTAGTACATAGTCCCTTAAGTCTGCAAAAGACATTTATTGTTAAAGAAGGTGCTTTATTAACAATTCCTCTGGCAGCACTAGTGAATTACAATATCCTTCAATATTATTTCTACCATAATATATACATTTAACTTTCATGCCTCTAGAAAAACATCTACAGTACATTTTCAAATATAAAAATATATTACAAATCTGCTGAATTATTTACAAGCAATGTTCTATTATCTCTATGCAACATTTGTTTGATACAATACTAACAAGTTACACATATTTCCATTTTTGTAAGTTAAAAAAACTCCATATGGCTTCTTGCTTACCCAGCAAGAAAGTGATTTTATTTTCCTTTTCAAAACCAACTTTGGTGCATAAAGGATTCAGTTTGAAGATACTTTTAAAAAAAATACAATTTTTCTTACATTAAGAAAAAACAACTCAAAAACCAAATGCTTCCCTCAGAAAAAAAATTAGAGTCATATAGGTTAAATGAAAATACGAAGATTATTCAAATAACTTGAAAGAGAGGTTTTTCAAAAACCGTTAACAGATTAGTTATATAGGTAAATATTAACATACTGTACTCCATGAGAAAGCCCTAGTCCTGAAAAGGGAGCCACCAGACATACTGCAACACTCTTTAACAGTAATTTTCAGCCCTAATTCGATAGACGAATTTTTAGTTGATTGCAAATGTCGTTCACTGTTTGCTTAAATACAAATTGAACACTTTTCTTATCAGAGTTCTGCAAAAGAACACAAATGGCAACCAATCACATCTATTTATCATAATTGAAAGGTAAATTATCTCTTGATAATCTTCATTGTCTAAATATTTCTTAATATGACTTCAAATCAATAGACACTGTCAAGACAAATATCCTTACAGTGCTTTTGGTATTTGTAAGGGCACATGTTGTAATTGTTTTCTTTCCAATGTAAACTACTGTAATCACTAAAGGGAAGAAAAAAAAAAGCAGCTTAAAGCAGCAAGCATGCAAAGCCTTTAAGAAGCTGTTCCACTAAGTTGCCAGAAGAGTGTTTGCTCAGTCTCCCACAGTACCATTCCATGAAAATGTGGATATACAGTAATATATTAATATATTCCACAGAAGAGCCTACTTCATTCACAGAATGTTTACACTAAGCATAAATATTATTCTAAATACTGGATTAAAAAAAAAAGGTAGGGGGTTGACTCTAATGTGCAACTTTTCCTAAACCCATTGTCAGTGACTAAGACTGCAGGTGTCCCCGCTTGTTTGCTTTTTATGTATTTATTTATTTTTTACCTCTTCAACCTCTTCTGCGGCATTGTTCTAGAAAAAGAGAAAAAGGAATTTCTTTTATTCAACTGAAACAAACACACTGAGTAATTCAGAAGAGACGTTAAAGATACTTATAACATATAGGCAATGTGATGATCATAGACCATCATTAAAATTTATCTCTAAAACATTTATACATAATGGATACAAATTTAGTTATACAATATAGCTGTTTAATAAATTTATGTAGCTTTATCTAGCCTTACGTGTTTCTAAAAAAGTAAGTCTAACACATGCATTTAACCAACTAGTACTTTAAAACTGATGTTTAAATCCCAAATAAAGTTGTCCCTCAGTATCCCTTGGTATCCATGGGGAGGGAGGGTTGATGCTCAAGTCCCTTATATAAAATGGCATAGTAACACCCATATCCTCCTGTATACTTTAAATCATCTCTAGATTACTTATAATACTTAATACAATGTAAATGATATATAAATAGTTGTTAGTATAACAATTTTTCTTTATATTATTTTTATTGTTATTTATTTTTCCCTAATGTTTTCAATCCATAGTTGGTTTAATCCACAGATACAGAACCCATTGACACAGAGGGCCAAGTGTATGCTCTTTTTAGTCTCATTTTGAAGTTAAATACATTTTTGGAAGATTTGCCATGCTTTCATTTTGACTTGTGCACAATTTTTTTAGGAAATTATTTCTCCTAAAAAAAAGGAATAACTGTTTTTTCTCCTTACTTAATTTCACAAGATTTTTTAGTCAAAATCCAGAAATTTAAGCGAAGATGCTACACCAGGGCAAATAAAGGGGCTTCTATGACTCTATACCACTTTACAATAGACTCAAATCTGAATGCCAGAAGGGTAGAAGCACGAAAGTTTAGAATCAAAATTAAATTAAGATTTCCGAGGGGAATGGTTAAGAAAAAGTAAATCTACAGAAGCACCTAATATGTCTCAAGAACATCCTCATTTCCCTAGAATGAAATCAGTAAGAATAGTGGAATCACACTGAAAATACACAACTATTCTTATGTACTTTGGGACATCAGTTCTAAGCTTGAATATTTTTTTTTAAATCACTTTCACTAAAAAATATCTAAATTGCTTTCTATGTATCACAAAGGCAGGAAAAATAAGCTGTTTTGGTGAGAAAGGAAAACCCTTTGAAAGAAGGAAGTAGGATGCACGGCAGAAACAGATTAATCTTAATTTAAGAACCATGCCCCTTTGTCAACTCTTATAAAATGTTTAATGGCAGATTTAAAGGCAGAGTGGTTCTCTCAAAACATCACTTTTTTAAGATGCTAATTTTAATTACCCCTCTCCAAAGAGTCAACAGAAATAAACTTTAAATTAGGTAACAGTAAATAAAGAATACTCAATTGTTTTTCTTTATAGAGAGGTTACTTGTGACTTTTCCATCTTTTTTTGGTAGCAAATTTCCCTTGATCCTCTAATCCTTGATAATCCAGCTCGTTCCACAAAGAACAAATTTTATTATACTTAGTAGCACCTTCATCAAAAGATGTTTTAAATTTTTTTCTGGAACAGAGAAAACTTAAGAGTCTCAATGTTTCCATGTGGCTAAACCAATTATATTAGAATATAATTTACAGAATACTGTCACAAATTAAAGAAATCTTGCTGTATTGAATAATATTCCAGAAAGTTGAGTCATGGAATGAACAGAACCTACAAAGTATTCAATTACTATAAAATTAGATTGTATTTATGACAGCCAAAATTTATATTTGCGATTATCAATTATGTCATTTTATTCCTGTCAACCTACCCTTATGCAAAATACATACTACTAAATTAAAATTTTATTTAAAATCATATAAAGTCCTTTCATTAAGAGTGCCTTTTAAAAACTGGTTTTGACCATTTTCACCACTTTTTTAATCACCCTAGTATATATTATTTGGAGAGAGGCAGTATGGAGTTCAGCCACATACTATCTGTGTAACCTTGGGCATATTAAACTATTTAACCTCTTGCCCTAGTTTTCCAATCTGTAAAAACAGCAGTAGTAACAGCTACTCCCCAGAGCTGCTGTGAGGGTGAAGCACATGTAAAGTACCCAGCAAAGTGACTCAGCACATAGAAATGTTGGTGTCTTCTCCTTTCCCCCTATACCTTCATAAGCACAGTACACTAAAACAAAGGTGAGATCAGAAAATTATTAGAAGTGTGATACTCTGAGCTACCTCTTTTAAATCTAACATAATAGTATTTAAATTGCTCTTTTGAAAAGGTGGTTTGTGGGGAGTATAAGTTAAAAAAAATTCAAACGGTTATGGTATTTAGGACTCATGTGATATATTCCCAGGTCCACAAAAGTCCAGTATTATAAAAAGAATTACATACTTAAACAAAAGGCATTTATTTTCAAATTACTATGTGTATTACAATCTAAGCTACTTAAGATGAGCCTGGAATTAAACAGGCATATGAACTTTAGTAAGATCTTTCTCGATTCTACCATTTTTTAATTCTTTGTGATATAATTTCCACATACAAAAAAACTCCAGAAAGTAAGATATGCTTGGTGTTGAAATTCAGCACTTAAAAGTAAGTCCTAACTTATCCAAAATTTAGAAAGACAAGATTACAATTAAAAAGTAAAACACAGAGTCAAGAATTAAATTACCTGTATATGTTTGGGTCCAAAAGCAAGGCAGTATCTTTGGGTAGCTTTGATAAATGAACTACTTTAGTTTTTAATTGATGTCGTTCACTTTCATTCACCCACACATCAGGCAGACTATTAATTAAAAAACAAGTCAATAATAAAATAACATTAATTTTAGATTTACCCTTTATATTCCCCAGCCTTTTCTGCCAGTTTGATCAGGCCACCCACGCTAACAACTTTCTCAGAAGCCAAGGAAGCTGAGCCATCAGCCTCAGTAGTGGGACATGGAGTCTCCCAAATAAGAAATAGCAGTATTAAATTTCAACATGAATTTAGGAATTAATAAGGAATTCTTTGATGGCAAAGCCTACCAAACTTAGAAACTTATCAAAACACATTGCCTGGCTTTTAACTGAGTGAAATTCATACTTACAGAAGTTTCCTTACTAAGACAGAAGTAAAAACTCTAAGATTAAACTCCACTTTTTAAAAAAAATACACGTGACCAAAATTCTAAGTTCAAAGAAATTTAATTCTATAAAGAAATTCAAATAAAAGTATTTTGACATTTGGATTAATCAATTTCCAAAAGACTAGGAATACAAAGACATTTGAATCTGATAGGTTATTTTTAACAGAACTGTGTTTATAACCTTAGTATATAAAGAGCTTTTAAAAACTACTATGAGTCCAGGCATGGTGGTGAGCACCTGCAGTCCCAGCTACTCGGGAGGCTGAGCCAGGAGGATCGCTTGAGCCCAGGAGTTTGAGGTTGCTGTGAGCTAAGCTAAAGCCACGGCACTCAGGGCAACAGAGTGAGACTCTGTCTCAAAAAAACAAATAAACAAAAAAAACACTATGAAACAAATGAACTCTCATTAGGAAAAAAGGGATGAGAGAGAAAAAAGACCAAAGAACAATCACCAAAGAACAGTTTAAAAATTATCCTACTTTTAATAAAAGAAATGTAAAATATAAGAGGGACATTTAAGAGGCAATATTGATAATAAGCCAGAGAATTAAGTTCTCTAACATAGTAGATGGGACCATAAATTGATACAAACTTCCAAGGAGGCCATTCCTATCAAAAATCTTAACATATTGCAGTCTGCATATCAATAGAGATTTTCATATCACTTAATAGTTGAGAAAAATGGTTAACCTTAATGTTCATCAAAAAGGAGTTAGTTAAATAAAGAGTAGCATTTCCATAAAACTAGTCTAGGCTAGGGAGGTGGGAAAAAGCCAAGAGGGGCTCTGTGGAAGATGTTTCATATTAATGGAAGTTTAATAACCACAGGATTTTTTAAAAAGTAAGCAGATTTAATATGCTAATGTGCATTATAAATTCCCAAATCTATTTAAGAACTCTTAATTCATATCACACTCATTATCATCTCCTTAGAACAGAGTTGGTAAAACAATATTGTAGAAAAATTAATAACAAGGACAAATATTATCCACATATTTGAAGTTAAGTATACACAATGAAATCCCCTTCATTTAAATTTATTCTATTCTTGGTGCTTATCAATTTTGCCCAAAATTTCTGTGATACACCCTCATTGCCTTTTATAAAAATAAAATTTTAGGCCGGGCGCGGTGGCTCACGCCTGTAATCCTAGCTCTCTGGGAGGCCGACGCAGGTGGATTGTTTGAGCTCAGGAGTTCGAAACCAGCCTGAGCAAGAGCGAGACCCCGTTTCTACTAAAAAAATAGAAAGAAATTAATTGGACAACTAGAAATACATAGAAAAAATTAGCCCCAGCTACTCGGGAGGCTGAGGCAGAAGGATCACTTGAGCCCAGGAGTTTGAGGTTGCTGTGAGCCAGGATGACGCCACGGCACTCTAGCCCGGGCAACACAGTGAGACTCTGTCTCAAAAGAAAAAAAAAACAATTAAAAAGGTGAAATTCTGAACCTTATATCTTGAGCCAGGTACTTAAGAGCTTTCAGATTATCACTTTAATCCTGATAACCTGTACGTATGATTTAATTTCTGTAAGTCTTTATTTGAATTTAATAACTTAATTTTTGTGTGTAAGTTTCTAAAAAAATAAAACATAAGTCTATTAGTTACATGTAGTATTTCAAATACTTACATGTCTTCAGGCATCCAATGAAGTAAAAGTTTTATCTTTCCAGAATCCTCTTTTCTCTTAGCTATTACCTGGTAATGATATGAAATCATAAAAACAATTTGTAAATCATCATTTTCATTTATTGTTAAAAGGCACTTTTGCCTCTAATCAAGAACTTAGGTGTTCATACCCTGGAAGAAATATTACCATCATAACATCCTGCTCTCTCCGCTTTGTAGCACTCAATCCTTTGTCTTTCCCACAAGACTGAAAGCTCCACGACACAAGAAGAATCTTATCTTTTGAACTTTTGTATCATACCACCTTTAGCAGTGTTAATATAAAACCAATTGTACTCTTTAACACCCATTACTATCTCTATCCAAGCCGCCATAACACTAGTTCAGGTCTCCAATCTTCTAGACTTCCTCAAGTCCCCAAAGCCATTCCCCACTCAGTGTCCAGACTGTTTTTTCCAAAACACAAATTCAGTGTAGTATCACCTCCTGACAAACTCTTCATAGGTTCCCTGAGCACTTAGGAAAAGGTCACTCAGTATAGTGCACAATACTCTTCAGGATCTGGCCTCTGTGGACTCTTTTTTTTCATGATTTTCTGCCTGGAATTCCTTCGGCCTCATACTGAAGATGGTTTCCCATACTACGAGACATATAGAAGAAATTTTCTCATCTGACCTCTAACTTACCAGAACAACCAACTCTCCAGGTTTTCTGTGCACCAGCAGCACTCATGTTTTACAGAAAAACGGCTACCACAGATCAGACACTGTCCTGGGTGCTAGGCACACAGCAGTGAAGCAAACGAATACCCTAGTAAAACTAAAGATTTGTTTCTAGGAACACTGTGTTGACAGCTTTTGGAAGGCTTGCTAAAGGTCAGTTCCTTAAAAAAGGATGTGCTGTAGAATTACAGTAAAAGACTAAGAATAAAAATCATAAAATGTCTCAAAGATCCATACATTGGGCTATTTCTAATGGCTTTTCAATTGTCTACAAGTTCTATTAAATAAATAAAAACTGCAAACCATGTGATTATGACTTTGGTCCTATATAAAATAAATTACTGAACATTCATTTACCTATTCAGATAAAATGTCATAAGGTATATATGCTTGATTTTTTTATTACTTACTTTAACTTGGGCAATTAACATAAACTACAGGTCTTGGTTAAGTCAAATAAAATTTGTACCAAATTTTTACTCCCATCTCCCCAGTACTTCTCTGCCTGGAATGTGCAATATCTACCTATACTCATAGATAATCACAAATATCCTTTTTAGGATGCATTATCACCTCCTCTTCCTTGACCCTAACTCCAATAATGGATTAAGGGTCTCTAGCATTTATAGTATGTGTCTCGAAAATGCTGAGTGATTACTCAGCGTGTATTACTATATTGTGATTGCTTTATGTGCCTATCTTCCCTCCCAGAATGTGGACTATTTTGTCCATCCAGTGCCTACCACAGGTAGTGACCCACAATATTTCCAATAAATGGGGAATGCAAGCATAATTATAATGAAATATTAGATAGTCATTTAAAATTAAGGTTTACTGGGAGGCCGAGGCGGGCAGATTGCTTGACCTCAGGAGTTCGAGACCAGCCTGAGCAAGAGCGAGACCCCGTCTCTACTAAAAATAGAAAGAAATTAATCGGACAGCTAAAAATA
>NW_012153951.1:472501-488371 GCF_000956105.1 Propithecus coquereli
AGAGTGAGACTCTGTCTCAAAAAAGAAAATAAAAATAAAAATAAAAATAAAATTAAGGTTTATAAATGCTAACATCAAGTAAAAATGCTATTAATATCAAAAGATACAAAGTTATACAATATGATTATGACTGTTAAAAACAAAAATTTGTATGTGATTGGGTGTATAGTTAAATAAAAAATTCATCTACCTGAACAATTAAAATTTGTACTATTCCTTGTAAATCAAACCTCAAAAGAGTAAAAGAAAAAAATTTATGTGGAATTATTATCCCACAAACAAAAAGGTGGTTTTGTTTGGCAACAAGATCATAGCGTACAACTTTTTCTTCTACTTTTCCTTATTCCTTTAGTCTTTAATCACATCATTTTTAAACAACCTTTTCTCAATTTCACTTTTAATCATATATTTTCACAAAAGGAAAAGAGAGAAAAGCTTATCCAAATAAGTCCATATTATGATTATTAATTAAAGCACTGAAAATGCCATTTGTTACTATCTGCTAAGCCTGTAGTTCAGATGGATTAGCAACCAAGCATCCACACTAGTTAAAATATTTTTAAAAAAAAATTTTTTTTTGCTTACTCCAATAGTAGTTTTATTTAAAATGAAAAACCCTACAAAGTACTTTACAGTAGTTTACACTGAACCTGTTTGCAATTTCCCCTCATTTGTCACAAGATGATAAAATTAATTCTAACAACACAATAAATGACTTGCAAAACGTGTACTAGTTGAAATATTTTTAAACAAACAGTAAAGAAAAAAATTCTGCTAGGAAGAAAAAAGTATCTAATTTACAAACTAAGGAATTTGTTGTTTGTTGGGGCTTTTTGTTGTTTTTGGTTGGTTGGTTTTATTTTAAATGAAAGGCCAATCAGTCTTTAGGTTCAATCTTAAGGACTCTATCAAAGTTAAATAGTATATGAATCCAAACAAAAAGACCTTTAAAAAAGGTGGGCACAGTGGCTTGCGCCTGTAATCCCAGCACTCTGGGAGGACAAGGCGGGAGGATCACTTAAGGTCAGGAGTTAGGATCAGCCTGAGCAAGAGCGAGACCCCATCTCTACTAAAAATAGAAAGAAAGTAGCTGGGCAACTAAAAATATATATAGAAAAAATTAGCCGGGCATGGTGGTGCATGCCTGTAGTCCCAGCTACTCGGGAGGCTGAGGCAGAGGGACTGCTTAAGCCCAGGAGTTTGAGGTTGCTGTGAGCTAGGCTGATGCCACGGCACTCTAGCCCAGGCAACAGAGTGAGACTCTGTCTAGGGGTGGGGAAGAAGACCTAAATAATCATAAGAAAAACAACATACTTGCCATTCATTACCAGATTCTGAAAATTAAGGTACTGCTTAAATAAAAACAGATCAAAATGGTATTTTATAACTTTTAAAATGGTATTTTGTTACTCTAACAATTTCCATATTAACAAAATTAGCACTTTAGTGTTTTAATAATCTCAATCTGGAGTTTTTTTTACCAAGTTTCAAGCACTCAAACAAAATATTATAGTGTCATCCTGAAAATATATTAGCACTGAGCAAAAGCAGAGCTTTAAACAAAGTAATACTTTCTATCTCCATTATATAAAAACCTGTAGGGTTTTTTTTTGTTTTGAGACAGAGTCTTGATCTATCGTCTGGGCTAGAGTGCCGTGGCCTGGCTAATTTTTTCTTTCCTTTTTCTTTTTTTTTTAAAGTAGAGACAGGGTCTTGCTCTTGCTCAAGCTGGTCTTGAACTCCTGGCCTCAAGCAATCCTCCCACCTCAGCCTCCCAGAGTGCTAGGATTACAGGTGTGAGCCCCCTTGCCCAGACAAAAACCTGTCGTTAAATAAAATAAATACTCTAGACTTGGCAACAAAATTAACTAAAAAGCCCAAGGACAAATCTGGAGATGCTAAAAGGAAATATTATGCTCTCCCATGAAATAAGATATAAAAACAATGCAAGCCAACAAAGCACAGCAAGCCAACTGATATAATTAGGAATCTGCTGACCTCTTCTGGAAAACGCTTGAAAAAAAATGTTGCAATTAACTAAATAAGACAAATTAGGCAAACTGTACAGTATAGTACCTCACACTTTTTTTTTAAAACCAATCGTTTCATTATCAGTATGGTTATTTCCTACAAAAGTTAATTTGAAAAAAAGGTGACGTAAATTTGCAGTTAGTATTGACCATTTCTGACTACTAACAGAAGTGATTCTGTTTAACATGTATCGTCTTCCTCAAAACCTTCACAGTTATGGAACTTTGAAGAATTTGCTCACCTAGCTCCCTTCCTTTCTATTATGTCCAAAGAACTTGTGTGATTATGCACGTGTCTTCATTTCACTTTCCTCCCCCAGGAAAAATTATTCTTACATTCCATCTTTGTGACTTTTCCTCCTCAGTCAAGGTACCTGTGTCCTCTCACTGTGACGTAACAGTCCACATCACTCATTCCTCAGTTTTTTAATTTAAAATATATGTAAGTATCATGTTAAGTCCTCTCAGATGTTTTCTATAGCTAGAAAAGTTTTCAGCTTCATAGACTATTTTGAGAGTATATTTTTTATTTTCTTTCGAGACTCCTAATATTATCACCACTACATTTTTAGTTCCTTCATCCTCCCCCACCACCTTTTTTTTTTTTTGGAACCATGGTGAGCCTAAGGATTTCATCAAAAGGAGCTGCTCTGACAAAAGTATATGCTAGCCGGTGCTTCACTTTTTAATCACAAGTTTATCATCACTACTATTCCCTTATACGCAGCTATACTTGCTCACTACTAGACCACCATTTCATTAGATCTACTGCCCTTTAAATTATCAAATGTTTATTTGGTGAGCCCCAAACCTCAGTCCTTAGACTTCTCTTTTCTATTTACACTTAAAGTTCCAAAGTGATCTCATCCAGACTGATGCCCACGAATTCCAGTGATATGCTAAAAACTCCCATACTGGGATCTCTAGTCACACCTCCCCTCTGAACTCTAAATTTTAAATCTACCAGCCTAAGTGACAGAGCCACTGAATGCCCTATAGGCCTCTAACACGTGTCCAAATCAGAGCTCTTGATAGAATCTTCTCTCTCAACCTGCTTGCCTGACAGTCTCCATTAATGGCAACTCCATCATTTTGGCCACTTGCCCAGGCCAAAAAGCCGTGGAGTCATCCTTTCCTTTTATTCTCATACCTGACGTTTGATTTACCCATGATCCTGCCAGTACAAACTTCAACAGATAACTGTAATCTAACCCTTATCATCTCCACTGGAGCCATTCTAGTCCAAGCCACTTTCTCACCTGAAAGAATGAAAAGATGAATTCCCTTTTCCCCCATCCTCGACTTCCTACAACCTGTTTTCAACACAGTAACCAAAGGGAACTCATTAAAACCTACACAAAAAACAAGAGCAGGTTCTCTAGGGCAGGTAGGGTGTACTGCAAAGCTATACTAGGAAACTTTTGAGGGTGCTGGGAATGTTCTGTATCTTAACTGTGGGGGTGCCTTCACAGGTGAGTACAACTGTCAAAACTCAGAATTGTATACTTTAAATGGGTGTAGTTTATTATATATAAATTATACCTCAATAAAAATTATTATTTCAAAAAGCTAAATCACACCATGCCTACTAAAACCCCCTCAAAGCTTCCCGTCTCACACAGAACAAAAGCCAAGGTTTTAGTCCAAAAAAGGTTCTCCCAATTACCTCTCTGACTTATCTCCTACTCTCCCCTCCTTCTTCATTCCCTCCAGCTACACTGGCCTGCTCACTGTTTTTCAAACTTGTGTGATATAATCCAACCTTAGGATGTTATACTTGATTTTCCCTTTGGCTAAATACCTATTCCCCTAATAACCGAAGGGCTCGGGCTCTCCCTTCCTTTTAAGTTGCTACGATTTTACTAATCTATCTTGTTTATCGTGTCTCTTCCACTATGATACAGGCATTTTGTTTTGTTTTGCTTTAATCTATTTTGTTCATGCTGTATCATTAGTACCTGGCTCACAGCAGGTGCTCAATATTTAAGTGAATGAACAAATTAGCCCTAATGCCATACTCTGGGACATCTTACTGACTTCTTTAAAAATAAAAATGATTACAGACCTAACACATCATAAACCTATGTTCTCAAACTTCAAAGGAGGACTTCAATGATCTGAGCAAGCCCCTAATCTTGCTGAATCCCAACGAAATTCCCAGAGTAGTCACTTAAAATCTTTCTGGTTTCCAAATCCAGCAATTTTTTCCTTTCCAACTCTTTCATCCTTATTTAGATAACTGTATCTCCCATGTTCTTTAAAAGAAAGTAAGTATGCTGGACATGGTGGCTCACACCTGTAATCCCAGCTATTCGGGAGGCTGAGGTGGTAGAAACACCTGAGATCAGGAGTTCAAGATCAGCCTGGGCAATATAGTGAGAACCCCATCTCTACAAAAAAAATAAGAAAAATTAGCCAGGTGTGGAGGCGTGCGTCTGTAGTCCTAGTGGGACGCTGAGGCAGGAGGATGGCTTGAGCCCATGAGTTCGAGGCTGCAGTGAGTTATGATAACACCACTGCACTCCAGCCTGAGCGACAGAGCAAGACCCTATCTCTTAAAAAGAGAAAAAGGGAGAGAGAGTAAGTATGGTTCACCTTGTCTCAAACTCATACCACCTCTCATGTCTTCCAGTCTCAGAAACGGTTCCCCTTCCTTTGTATCTAATCCTCTACCTTCTTGCCTTTGATTCAATTCTTCACACTCTCCCTAATATCCACAGCTAATTTCCAACATCTACAACTCTGCCCTAATTACTTAAAAACTTGCCTGGAGTTTACCGATACCTAACTATTGCTCTATTTTCTACCTTCCTTTTATTAATAATACCACACATACCCCAAGAGTTCTCATCCTGGAACCCATGAATGGTCTGGGGATAGAGGACCACAAGCCCTGTGTAATAATACTCAACTAGACTATCTCACACTGGAAAAGGCAATAATAAATACAATCTTCCCAGTCCCTAGTTTCATCATCTGAAAACTCTGAGTTAGGGGGCAGCACTGGTTGTGTGGTGACGAAAAGCACTCACAAATTCATTTATATGACACATTTAATAACTTGCCTTACATTATGTCAAGCATGCCTCCATTTAAATTTATTCCGTAAATACAATCCACTATTGGTTATTTTCTTGGCTCATTAAATCTGAATGGATTTTCAAAATTACATTTCCTAGAGTCCAGTCTAACCTAGACTGAGGTTATACCACATAAAAATGAAATATAAGAGTGTCTTTCAATCTTCTTTAGTAAGTACCTATAACACTTTACAATTCCTATGGTGATTAGCCACAAAAACACACAATTAGAACATTGTCTTATCTTTAAAATGAAAACATATACTGGTGAAACCCTGCACAACAGATTGTTAAAAGAGCAGTGTGGACAGGTGCTTTCTATACTTTAAAAAAAGGCAAAAGAATTGGTGGCATATTTGGAGCTAAATAAAGTGAGCAAGATAGATGAGAAACCAAAAAAGAGGGAGAACAATGGAGGTAAGTATGTACATTAAAATAAGTAGGCAGAAGTAACAGAAAAGCTATATAATTGGGAAATAAGTATACAGTCATCCCTCAGTATCCGTGCAGGCTCCAGGGATATCCCTTCCCCTTTCCAACTCATGGATACCAAAAATCCAAGGATACTCAAGTGCCCTATTTAAAATGACGTAGCTATCTGCATATAACTTGTGTACATCCTCTCATACACTTTCAATCATCTCTAGGTAAGACCTAATACAGGCTAGGAGCAGTGGCTCATACCTGTAATCCCAGCACTTTGGGAGGCCGAGGCAGGATGATCGCTTGAGGCCAGGAGTTTGACACCAGTCTGGACAACACAGTGGGATCCCCCCCACCCCAACTCTCTTGTCTCTAATAATTAAAAGATTAGCTGGGCATGGTGGTGTGCGCCTACAGTCCCAGCTACTTGGGATGCTGAGGCGAGAGGATTGCCTGAGCCCAGGAGTTTTAGGTTGCAGTGAGCTATGATCACACCACTGTATCTCTGCCTGGGCAAGAGAGGGAGACAGTGTCTCCCACCCCCTAAGACCTAATATAACGTAAATGCTATGTAAATAGTTGTTACACTGTATTTTTCTAATTTATACTATTTTTATTGTTGTTTTCTATTGTGTCCACCCACCCACCCCATCCCCAATTATTTCTGATCCATGGTTAGATGAATCCATGGATGCAGAACCTACAGAAAAAGAGGGATGACTATACACAGAAAAAATGAAAATGCAAGAAAACCTCATTATTATAGGAGAAGGGAAATATAGAGATTCAAGCCAAAAGATACAAAAACGACCTTTTACGTTTAAATTGTCATGCATTTTAACTGAAATATAAAAAAATAAAAGTAACCCAAATTCAGTATATTTTATTTTAAAAGACAGGGATCTCGTTATGTTGCCCAGGCTGGTCTTGAACTCCTGGACTAAAGTGATCCTCCCGCCTCAGCCTCCCGAGTAGGTAGGATTACAGGCATCAGCCACATGTCCAGCTTTAATATATTTTATATTTCAACAGCCAAAATTAAGCATTCACTTTTCTGGGGATTCAAATCACCCAGGGTCTGGTCTACAATTTACCTTTATTAGCTTACCTATAATCAAATTAGACCAATTTAAAAATGACTGGATAACAAAATGGCAAGGAGCGGGGAACAAAGAACAACTCTCTATTATAACTCCCTGTTAGCCAAAAACAAAAACCAAAAAAACTGTATTTATTGCTTTTGAAATTTTAGTACTTTTCTTCTATGTTGACAACACATTCAAAAAATACACTGAGTGCCTACCATATGCTAGGCACAACTCTAGGCACTTGGGATTTATCAGTGGAACAAAGCAGATTAAAAATCTCCCTCATGAAGCCTTAATTTGATGACTGATGTTATCTTATTTTCTGTTTAACATAAACTTTGGATGTGTGTGCTGGGGTTGGTGGGAGAGGTACATGTAATACATAGGGATGTGAATGAATCTTATAGAGCTAAAAGAAGTCTAATGTTCTAATTTTACAAATGAGGAAACCAAAGGTCAGAAAAGATACCTAGTTTACTTAAGGTGAGAGCCCAGTAATGTCTAGTAGCACTGTCTGACGTGCCACCCCAATATTCCTAAATAGCTCAAACTAATGGCTAAAATATTCAGCTTAATCATAAACATGTAAAATTATGGGAAATATCGCTTTATAACCAATAATACATATAATTTTTAAAATACCAATAAACCAAAGGGTTTCTGTGACTTTTGTTAAAATATATTTTCTTAAGATTTTGATCAATTTAGAAATGATTGTGAAATTCAAAATACACTTTTTTGCAAATCTCTACATATAATTAAAAAAAAAAAAAGAATACTTACAGTACTATGAAAAACAACACTGTGTCCCTTCCCTAAACTTTCTATATGAGCTGAGAGGTTAAAGCATATGGCTCGATGTCTTATCGCATCCAGTGTTTGTGCATCGAAGAAATCATGTGGTCGTGCTAAAAGTCAACACAAAAAAGGTAAAGAATATTTAGAAAAATTTAACAGTCTGCTAAACAGCCAAACGGTCCGTTTTCCACAAAAATAAATAATAAGAAAGACTGAAACAAGTAATTAATAAGTACTTATCTAGTGTTTAAATGCAAGATATCCTTTGCTTTCAAAACACGGACTCCAGCTGGGAAGAGAGATAAAGCCGTACAAAAGCAGAATTCCAACAAATGAGTGAACGTGGGTTAATTCTGCCCCTTGGTGTGTGAGGTTCTAACCTCAGACCTCATGATTCCACATTTCAGCTACTTCATTTTTCATAAAATTTTGTCTTTTACTCCAGCATCTCTCATCAGCACAAGGTCTGCATTTTCGACAATCTAATGAGCATCATCTGTGCACCACACTGGAATCTCAAACTCACCATGGCCAAACATGTGAAATAAATTTCATAAACATTCTATATTAATATTTGACAAAGTGGTAGTATTGTTTTAAGGTTGAGACAAGTATTTTCCGGATTATGAATAAATGTTCTAACAACGAACTAAGAAAATTGCAAACATTTTTGAATGCGAATCAATCCACCAAAATTCTAACTCCCAATTCCACCAGTTATCAGCTTTGTGACTGTGGGCAAACTGCTTAACCTACATTACACTGTTTCCTTATTTGTAAAATGGAGCTATCATGACAGCTATTGATTGTGATTAAATAAACACATGCATATGAAAAAATGCTTAGTAAATCATAAAGTAGTTTATATTAATGAGCTTGTATAACTTTTTAAAATCATAAACCGTTTCACAGAGTCATCAATCTTAGTGATCACAATGAAGTTCCACATTGAAGATTTACTTTGGTAAGACCATTTTTCAAATTTCAATTTTTACCCCATTAAATATTATTATAAATGGTGCTATTTTTATTCCTAATGAGAAAGTTGCTCAAAATAAAGAAAATAAGTTGATTATTTTACATTTGTAGAGCTTTCTGACAAATGTAACTTTTCAAAATCTGCAATTAAAAATTCAATTTTACTAACAAAAAAAGAAATGGCTTGATTTCAGCATATTCTGAATTACATGTATGCTGCTTTACCACACTATGACTATTCACAGAGTTCTCAGAACATATACACAAATCCACCATAGGTCTTGTGTGGGAACAATTTCACCAACTGACATATTCAATAGTGTATACCTAGATAGCTCTTTTCTCTGGATTTTTCCTCAAGAGGAAATAAGCAAAACACCACCTAGTAAAAAACTAGCAGAACTCACAAAATTAAAAATGCAATGACAATGGGAAATCGGAAAGAAAAAAGTATTTTAACATTTTTTCGGGGGGAAATGTTTACCTAATGTTAAGAAACAAATCCCCTTTCTATTAGATCTGTGCTACTGGAAAAAATGTGTACTTTCCTCATGCTCTCTAAATACATGCTTTTTCCTAAAAAGGATAAGCACTTAAAAAACCTAACAATTTATCCTTCTAAATCATTCAACTACTCCTCATTCCAATTTAAACACTTATTACTCAAATTCACCATAATGAAAGGAACCCTCAAATTTCTCTATATGCATTCAGACCTTAACCATGTTATCTCCACTGTTAAATATCAAAACTACCAAACTAGAATAGTAGTACAGATGTATGTCATGATCTATCAGATTAAGGGAAGAAAATAAATCACTTCTGTTTATTTTTTAATCTCTTCCTTTTTCAATATCCCTTCTCAGAAATTGTTTTATAATATGCATTAGTAATCGGTTACCCATATACAATGTATAAAATACATATGTTAAGACTGTGCCCAAGTATTTTTTTAAACTGATGTGACATATAATCAAAAATCTTTGGAAATGACAGAAATAGAAACTCTACTTTCCTGTGGTTCAAAAAACATATTATGTTTTTCCCCCCTTAACTCTAACAATGGTGTTGTGGTTACACAAAAAAATATCTTTATTCTTAGGAGATAAATTCTTAACTATTTAGGATTCAGGACCCAAAAAAGTATATAAGTAGTGAGATAAAGCAAATGTGGCATCTTGGTAAATCTCTAAGTGAAGACCATTACAAGTATTTAATGTATTACTCTTTCCACCTTACTCTGAAGTATGTACAATTTTTTTAATGTTATCAAACAGAAAATTACTTATGCTGCAATTCTACTAGTTATAAGGTACTTTTTACCTAGTTAAGTAAAAATGATCTCCTTGAATTACATGAGGAAGGTACCAGCAAAGTGACTGTTTTAGTACACTGCTATAGATATGTGTATTTTTTTTTTTTTTTTGAGACAGAGTCTCACTGCGTTGCCCAGGCTAGAGTGCCGTGGCGTCAGCCTAGCTCACAGCAACCTCAAACTCCTGGGCTCAAGCGATCCTTCTGCCTCAGCCTCCCGAGTAGCTGGGACTACAGGCATGCGCCACCATGCCCGGCTAATTTTTTCTATGTATTTTTAGTTGTCCAATTAATTTCTTTCTATTTTTAGTAGAGACGGGGTCTCGCTCTTGCTCAGGCTGGTTTCGAACTCCTGAGCTCAAACAATCCGCCCGCCTTGGCCTCCCAGAGAGCTAGGATTACAGGCGTGAGCCACCGCGCCCGGCCTAGATATGTGTATTTTCAAAGGAAGAACAAACTGCAACACAGCTCAACCATGTCAATTCAAATCACAGCACTCTCTCAACAGTGGCTCCCCGCAGTGAAAGCCAAGGATCTTTTAAAGTTCATAAAGTAATCTATGGTTATCCCCATTCTCCCCAACAGAACAGGAATCAGAAAGGTTTTTTCACCTAACTCCTCTCTCCCCCAACTCTCCCTACACAGCCTGTCTTACTAGCTAATACATTAGGGAAAACACCATTGTTGAAAGCAACGTATACTTAAAAGCAGGCAATGGTACACTGTAAGCAAGAACTGAGTATACAACTGACTCTATTTTCTCTTTACAATAGAGCAGCAAATTGTGTAAGTGGTGCCAAGTACATAACATGAAAAAGTCAGAAAATTTAATGACTACTGTGTATACACTGAGACCAAGATAATAATGAGATTGGGCGAAATGGCTGGGAAAGTTACCCTTGGTTTTGAGTACCAGAATGTATATTTAGCAATTTTCTGTGTGCAACTGCAAGTTACTCAAAGTAACAGTCAAGTAAAATGACTGGAATTTTATTTCTGTTTCTATAAAGAGAGGTTAAAAAGAAAATGGATCCATAACCTAAATTCAACAGCCAACTCTGATGAAAAATAAATATGTTTCTTTTAACAAGAAGAAACTTAAGAAAGTTTAGAAAGTTCATTTTTCACCTGTGGTTTGTTCATTTGTCCACTATAGCTTTATATTTACAAAAAAATTTCACTGTTTTAGAGACTACCTTTATATTCTGAATTAGTGTCTGGAGTCTCTTCTACACTTTAATCAAATCCCAAGAGAAAGGGTAAGGTGCAATCCTTTTTTTTCTTTCTAGTTCACCCTTACAGTGGACTCCCATTCAATGCGGCTTCATTCATTTACACTCTCATTCATATTTCTTTACTTGGGATGTATTTAATTAACTAACTGAAATGAAGAACCAGGCACTGTGCTAGGCTCTGGGGTTTCAAAAGTGATTCCTGCCCCCAACATTTACAAGCCTTATCATCTAATTATTTTCTATTCTAAACATCAACAATACGTCTTATAATCTGGTAATTAAGCATGTAACAACTGTACATACATGTTACAACAGACTATAGGTACTGAGATACAGACTACATTCAAACTCTTTCGCTATCCACACATACTACTTTGGAGTAGATACGTTACTTAACTATATTTATTATTTATCTTTAACATGTTCAAATTTTCTAAAACATTTCTAGGAACACCAACATTGCCATATTTTAAATTTTCTTAATTTAGAACAGAATTAAACTAGCCCCCCAAATCTAATTATATACAATTTGTATTTGAAGGCCACATATACTCCCTTAGCTACTACAAACATATACCACAGAATTCTAACACTGACAGACAGGTATCCTACCTGTTTGTTACTTTTAATAGAAATAGATGAGCAGAGTTGAAGAATAATAAAACATTGATTTGCATAAAAGCCCAAGATATCAACAAAAACCATCTATAATACATACAGATTTTCTAAGTGAAACACTTACGTAACGAGCGTCGTCTTTTGTTCTTTAATTTCCTCCTTTTGTTCATTCCAGCTTTAGAAGGAGATTCTTCTTTGGCCTTTGGCTGGCTAGAAACTTTTGAGGAGTTCTGCTGACTGAAGTGTGTGGGTACATGGCGAGCTAGCCCTCCCTGAGAAGCAAAGCTGGCGTTGCAGCCACCAACAACACACTAAATGAAAATAAGAGAAAAAGAACGTCAGTGATGCTGCAACGGGAACAAGAAGAATATGAATAAGTGAACAGTATTTTCAGAAGTAAATTAGTAGTGCAATGGAACTAATTCCAGAAAGAAAACATGAGGAACTAGTATGGCCCTTTCGTTTTATAAATAACTTAAGTTACCCAAGATAACACACGTTAGGCAGTGGTAAAGCTAGAAAATAAAACTCGATGTTCTTCAGACAGGAGTTCTGGTTAAAAAAAAAAAAAGAGAGAGAGAAAACAAAAACCAGAAAAAGAAAAAAAAGAAAAGAAAACTCAGTTTCATGACTCCCCAGTTAACTGCTCTTTCCATGATATGCAAGACAAAAATAGTGGGATCTTCTTCCCAGAAAACTCTGGTTTTGAATTAATCACATTCATAACAGGAACAGTAAGTTGTTTTTGCAACAAAGAGTCTGATATCCTCATAATTACTTGGATTCCTGGATTTTTAAAATATTTTTATCTTAAGATACATTCTACTTCAAAACCTTCAGCAGCCTCCCTATTATTCCACATTGTCATAACAGGTAGGAAAGAAGTTCAATACTGACTTTTAAAAGAACTGTCTTATAAATATGTTAAACTATTAGATCTCTTAGAAAAAGACATCTTCATAGACTGGGCACAGTGGCTCATACCTATAATCCTAGTACTCTGGGAGGCTGAGGTGGGAGGATCGCTTGAGGTCATGAGGTCAGGAGTTTGAGAACAGCCTGAGCAAGAGCAAGACCCCATCTCTACTAAAAATAGTAAAAATTAGCCAGGTGTGGTGGTGCACGCCTGTAGTCCCAGCTACTAGGGAGACTGAGGCAAGGGGATTGCTTGAACCCAGGAGTTTGAGGTTGCTGTGAGCTAGGCTGATGCCACAGCACTCTAGCCTGGGCAACAGAGTGAGATTCTGTCTCAGAAAAAAAAAAAAAAGACATGCTCAGTGTTGGTGTGTGGCCCTCTGTAAATTCCATTAAATACTGCCTTCTGTACTTCACAGACTAAGAAATCAAAAAGGTGACTATGCAAGTCACCTGGCGGATCTGCTATTCCAACAATGAATGCAGAACATTCAGGCATCACCATGTAAGTGTGTGATTTCTAGTTAGAGCTTAGCAAATAATTTTTGCAAGTCTTCTAACAAATGAATATTAGTAATTAAAATAAACCACTTTCTAAAATAATCCCCCAAATAGCAAATTCCACAGCCAGATTGCTAATAACTTATCTATTAGTAATTTATTATCGAATTTACTTAGATTCTGACTTAACAACCAAACTCCTAGCATGGAAATTTGTCATGTTAAAAACCAAATACATCTATCACATTATTCCCAGGTAGTTCACCTAAGTAATACCATAAAACAATCTACACGCTTCCAGGCTCTTTCTTTCAATCCAAATACCTTTACTGTCTTAAACTCCTAAAAACATAACACAATTCTCTATTAGTAGAAATCGTAACTTTCTTCATACAGTCTTTCTCAATCTGCCCCAAGTTGACAAGAACTAATCATCCTTTGAGGCTGTCTTCACATTTTTCCTACAGTTATGAATATGTGTATACCCAGAAACATCTTGAAAACCACAGATATATCTAAATGTATTAATGAAACTAAACAGCTATATTGCTTATAGAATCTGATAAAAATCACATAAGCTCCTTATATAGTGCCATTAATTATTCTCTGTTTTGACATACAAGAGACGTTTTGGGGACTTCTAATGGCCCTCCACATTGCTATTAAAAATCTTTAACCACTCTACAGTATACACTAAGTTTTAAAAAGGAGTAACGATTCAAGATTTTAGTTTGAATAATTACCTGTTTCCAGTACTACACAAGATGCTAGAAGTTAAAGGATGAATAAGATATAGTTCCTACACTGAAAGAGCTTCAATATGTGTTCAGCAAGACACACATACAAAGTGATAACTTCAAAGGAATACAGTAAGGGCTAACTAAGACACAGCATGTTAGGGCTGTGGCCCCCACCCTAGTACCAGTCCATGGCCTGTTAGGAACTGAGCTGTGCATTACTGCCTGAGCTCTGCACCCCACCTCCTCACCCTCCACCTCCTGTCTGTGGAAGAACTGTCTTCTATGAAACTGGTCCCTGGTGCCAAAAAGGTTGGGGACTGCTGTTGGGGGAACTCAGGATAGAAGCAATTAACCATATCCATCGCTCTGAAATCAGTACTTCATTTAGTTCTTGGAACAACCTTGTGAGTGGTGCTGTCCTCAAATAGCCTGCATCAAGAGTGTATAGCTACAGATGCCAACCATGAGAAGTTTAGCATCTAATGGTTACCACGCTCTTGGAATTTAAGGACTTACCACATATATTCTGAGTACCAAGAACGAATAACACTTTTTAAAGGTGCCATCTACTGCAGGTTACCACACTGCCATAGGACTACACTGTCCACTATAAAAGCCACTAGGCAGATCTTGCTACTGAACACTTTAAATATGGCTAGTGTAACTGAGAAACTGAATTTTTAATTTTATTTCATTTAAATAAGGTATTATTATGTATTAAAGTGAAATCTACATAACATAAAAGTAACCATTTGAAAATGTACAATTCCGTGGAATTTAGTATATTAACAATGTTTTATAGTCACCAGCTCCACATCCTCACCACACTTACTATTTCCATTTTTTATTAAAAGCATCCTAGTAAATGTGAAGTGGTATCTTCTGGTTTTAGTATATTTGGAACAACTTGGGTATGTGAATCTACTTTTTTTTGGGTGGGGGGGGTGTTTGTTTGTTTGTTTTGAGACAGAATCTCACTGTTGCCCAGGCTACAGTGCTTGTTAAAGCTATAGCATCATCATAGCTCAAACTCCTGCGCTCAAGCAATTCTCCTGCCTCAGCCCCCTGAGTAGCTGGGACTATAGGTATGCACCACCGTGCCCAGCTAATTTTTCTATTTTTGTAAAGACCAGGTCTCACTCTTGCTCAGGCTGGTCTTGAACTCCTGGCCTCAAGTAATCCTCCCACCTCATCCTCCCAGAGTGCTAGGATCACAGGCATAAGCCATGAATCTACTTCTTTAACTGCAAATTTTGTGAAATCTAATTAAATTATTTAACATCTGAATTGACTGTTTCAAGTATAATTACTCTGTGTTAGTTTTGCACTATCCAATACCCATTAGACACATGTAGCTTCTAAGTACTGAAAATGTGGCTAGTCTGAATTGAGAAATACTGTAAGTGTAAAATACATACTGTATTTGGAACATTAAGTATCAAAAAAGTACATTCCATTAATCTTATATATTGATAACAAGTTTAAATAATAAAATATTAGGTTAAATCAAAGGTATTTAAATTATCTTAACCTGTTTTTGATTCTTTTAATGTGGCACTAAGAATTTTAAATGACATATATGGTTCACATACATTTCTATTATACAGCACTACCTTAGAATAAGTCATACGATACAATTTTCCTGACTTCACTATTTTAGAAGTTATCCCTGTATTTTCTAACATCTACTCTAAAATCATACATTAAAAAAAAAATCTATTGTGACCAATGTGTCATACTTCCGAGAATACAAGTAAGATAACCTTTGCCACCAGGTTCCTAGTTTAATATTGGTTTATTCAACGAAGCTGCTGAAAAACTCCACACTTCAAATATTAGAACAGCTACTTGAATACAATTAAGGCAGAGATGACGATAACAGTTCAGATGCAAGCCTTCTAGTTTAAATTCAGAGGGATTTTGTGATGACTCCACCCAGGGTTATCTATATAGAGCCCCAATAGGCTCTTCTGTCCCAGGATCCTTCAAGACAACAAACAGGCCCTAGTAGTATCTAGAACTGAGAGAGTAAACATTAAGAGTTTATTTTAGGCCGGGTGCGGTGGCTCACGCCTGTAATCCTAGCTCTCTGGGAGGCCGAGGCGGGCGGATTGTTTGAGCTCAGGAGTTCGAAACCAGCCTGAGCAAGA
>NW_012153951.1:488763-491197 GCF_000956105.1 Propithecus coquereli
AAAGAAAAATATTAATAGCTCACACATATTTCCTTATATACAAACTCTTCTCCCTTAAAAGAGAAAATAATTTTAGGCATCATCTAATCAACATTCCACTCATTATGTGTACATCCTAGAGACTGTGAGGCACAGACATGGGCTATTGCCTCGAATGGCCTCAGTATCTTCATTCCTCTTAACATGAGCATTTCACGGTGCGGAGTATGGTTTTAGTACTCAAATATTTTATATTTTCACCCACAAATATATCAATGATGACTGAACTCAAGCCATTACACATGGTGTTTTGATGAAAAAGCAACCTGTTTCAAGTATTAGGAAAAACTGGTTGTTGGACATTGACTATTTTAAATGTTCTATCTCCTAGATCCACTGAAAGCTAACATATGTTGGCTGCCACTGTCATCATTAGCTGTTCTAAAATTCAAAACATGGAATTACTGGGTGGTTTTTTTTCCCCAAACATTTATTTGGATGAAGCAATATTTAAGACTGTCTTTGCCAGTACTAAAACTATCTTATTCACATTCCCAGAAGTGCTACAAAGATCTTCAAGGGTTATTGGAAAACAGAGCAGAAAGTATCAGCTTCATGGCAGATTAACAGGTGATCTAAAGGAAAACAAAAATTCCAGGTAGAAATGTTGATTTTCTTAGTTTTAACAAATACACCACCGTAATGTGGTAAAGGACCCTGGATTCATATAGCCACTGAAATCTTGAATCTGCCACTTACTGCCCATTAAATATTTAATCTCTTTTTTCCTCGTCTATAAAATGAGGGCAACAACAGTAATTAATTCAAAGAATGGTTTTAAGAATTAATTCAGTTAAAATATGTAATGTAATAAAATACACATGCAATGTGCAAGGCACTGAGCAGCATCACTCAAGCCTTTGCTATCCTGATTATTTCTGACTCTCACTTTACCTTGCTCATCACACAACAAACTCTGAACTGTCAACATGAGAAACTTTTTGCAACCAATTACTTTAACATTTAAATTACATAAGTCTAAACTCTTTAGTCAGAAATATTTGTTTTTTAAAATATTTTCAAATTGCCACCATCAAGAATCATTTACATATAAGAAATTACATGCTATTTCCTAAATAGTCCAATCTTTATGTTCCCTTTTCTCTTTCAAAAGCACATATACTTTCTGCAATTAGATAGTGGTGATGGCTGCACAACCTTGGAAATATCCTATTTAATTAAAACCACTGAATTGTACACTTGAAAATGTTGAATCTTATGGTATATAAATTACATATTTGTTTAAAAAAACTGAAATGATTCCCCTTACAAGACAAAAGACTCCATTAGAAAAAGGAAAGAGGATAATCAAAAACAGACTAGGAGAAGGTATTTATAATACATATATCTGACGAAGGACTTATAATATTCAAAATACATAAAGAATTTATTAACTCAATAATAAAAGACAAACCACCCAATTAAAAAAACAGATAAAGACTTGAATAGGCACTTCATCCAAAATAGGATATTCAGATAGCCACAGCACATGAAAATGTGCTCAACATCATTACTTACCAGGGAAACAAAAATTAAATCCACAATGAAAATACCTCTTCATCCATCAAAACAGCCAAAATATAGCCAAGAGGAATGAGTATATGTGTGCATCAGAAGACATGTAGAGGAAGGTCCACAGGGAAGCTTGGTTAATAGTAGCCAAAGGCTGGAAACAATCCAAATGCCCAATAGCAAGAGAATGAATAAACTATGGTCTATTTGTACAGTGGAATAATACGTAGCAATTTTAAAAAATGACTGGTATATACCATTTGGATAAATCTTACTGATATTTTGTTGAGTAAAAAAAGCCAGACACAAGAGTTCATACAACTAAACAAGAATGACAGAAATCAGAATATGGCCTGGGAGGAAGGGTAGAGGGCAGGAGAAAAGACAGAACAGAAAGGGATATTAGGAAATTTTGTTTTACTAAAAAGACTCTTCCATCAGGGTGGTGGTTACATAGGTGCACACAAACATATGAAACAAATGATTAAACTGTTAAATAGGTAAGTGTACTTTAGACACTTTACATTATATCATACATAAAAAAAAATAAAAATTAAAAAAAAGGGCTGGGCAGGTGACTCACGCCTGTAATCCTAGCCACTCTGGGAGGCCGAGGCACGAGGATCACTCGAGATCAGGAGTTTGAGACCAGCCTGAGCAAGAGTGAGACACCGTCTCTACTAAAAATAAAAAGAAATTAGCCAGACAACTAAAAATATATAGAAAAAATTAGCCGGGCATGGTGGTGCATGCCTGTAGTCCCAGCTACTCAGAAGGCTAAGGCAGGAGGATTGCTTGAGCCCAGAAGTTTGAGGTTGCTGTGAGCTAGGGTGATGTCACTGCACTCTACCAGGGTGAGAGTGAGATTCTGTCTCAAAAAAAA
>NW_012153951.1:491247-494621 GCF_000956105.1 Propithecus coquereli
CCCCCCCCCCAAAAAAAAGACACTCTATAAAAAAGACACCCGCATTCGAATGTTTATAGCGGCACAATTCACAATCGCAAAGATGTGGAAACAACCCAAGTGCCCATCAATATATGAGTGGATTAATAAAATGTGGTATACGTATACCATGGAGTACTATTCAGCTATAAGAAACAATGGTGATATAGCGTCTCTTGTATTTTCCTGGATAGAGCTGGAACCCATTCTACTAAGTGAGGTATCCCAAGGATGGAAAAACAAGCACCACATGTACCCACCAACAAACTGGTTTCACTGATCAACACCTAAGTGCACATACAGGAATAACATTTATCAGGCGTCGGGCAGATGGGAAGGGGGAGGAGGGGATGGGTACATATGCATACATAATGAGTGCGAGGCGTACCATCTGGGGGATGGACACGGTTGGAGCTCTGACTGGGTGGGGGGGGAGGAAGGGCAATGTAACCTAAACATTTGTACCCCTATAATATGCAGAAATAAAAAAAAAAAAAATTAACAAAAAAAAAAAAAAAAAAAAAAAATTTAACAAAAGAAGAGACTCACTTCAAATATCACCTTCTCTCTCTCTAGTTAACTAACGCTACCTACTATTGCTCTTTCCTAGCCTCTATTACACTTAATTCAACTGATCCCTAATCCATGTTTCCAGAGAATCTCTCATAGGTCACTATTAAAGAATCTAAAACATTTCATTATTTAAATGTATTTAGATCTGTATAACCTAAAGAATATAAGTTCCCTGAAGGGTAGAGGCCTGCTTTTCTTATTCATCTTGCTTCCATAATGCCTAGCACAGTGCTGTGTACTTTGCGTATCACTGTTTTCTTAATTAAAATGATTCTTATGACATATGTATGAAACAATACCTCACTAAATCATACTCCTTAACTTTCTCTTTCAAAGACAATTTCTTTCCTCTATGCAATGTAAATCTACAGCTTCTAAGAAAAGGATATGGGAAAAGATTTGTACAAGCTTCGAAATTAACCTGCACATCATTATCAACCAGCAGAATGGCTGTCTTAAAATATAAATATTTTATACACATACACACAGATATATGGAAGTACACACAATGAGAAAATAAATGATTCTTTTAGTTGAACAACAATAATCTTATATTTATTGGGCACGTATTGTACAACAACTCTAAGAGGTAACTAGTATTACCAGCTACACACTACACAGGAAGTTAAAATGATTCCAGGTCACACTTCCAGCGAATGTCAGAGCAATGATCTGCAGTATGACTACAGGAAAAGATGGGAGTGTTAAAGTTATAGGATCCATGCCACCAGAAAACTCAATGAGACCATTTATTTTTATAAAAAAAGAATAAACATATTAAAAAATCTGAATGGTAAAAAACCAGCAAAATAAATTCTGGCAACATGAAAAAACAAGCTAAACACCCCTAAAGGATCAAATAGATCCACAGAAACAGACCCCAACCAAAAGCAAATTATAACCATGTCAGAAATAGAATTCAGAATATGGTGGGCAAATGAGATGAATGGAATTAAAGAGAAGGATGAAAACCAACACAAACAAACCAAAAAAACCTCAAGACATGAACGAAAATAAAGAAAAACTCACAAAGGAGAGAGACAACATAAGCACGGATATAACAGAACTTAAAGAGATGAATGAATCATTTAGGGAATTACTACATATAGCAGAAAGTTCAACAACAGGATAGACCTAGGAGAAGAATCTCAGAGCTTAAAGACAAGGCTTTCGAACTAACCCAGTCAGTCAAAGATGCAGAAAAAAGAATAAAAGGGAATGAACAATCACTCAGAGAAATATGAAACTATGAAATGAGCCAAAATAAAAACAGATTTCTCAGAGGGAGAAGAAGAAAAATCAAAAAGGATGGAAAACCTATTCAAGGGAATTACTGAGGAGAACTTTCCTGGTACTGCCAGAAGTTCAGATATCCAAATACAAATGGTCATTGAATACTGGGAAGATTCATAGCAACTAGAACATCTAGAAGAAACACAGTCATCACCTTGGCCAAAGACAAAATGAAGGAGAAAATTCTACAAGCTGCAAGACAAAAGCAACAAATAACCTACAAAGGAAAACCCATCAGGGTAACAGCAGACTTTTCAACAGAGATATTACAAGCCAGAAGGCATTGGAGATCCATTTTTAACCTTCTTAAACAGAACTGACAGCCGAGAATTTTGTATAGTGCAAAACTAAGTTTCATAAATGATGGAGAAATAAAGACTATTCCAGACAAGCAAACACTAAGGGAATTAATTTGTCACTACTAGACCTGCCCTACAGGAAATACTCAGAAGTGCATTATACATGCAACAGCACACTGGATACCCACCTGTGTAAAAATACTCAAAAGTTATAGCTCACAGCTCTTATAAAACAACAGTACAAGAGTGAAAACAGAACATTATCCAATCATATTATCCAACATGATGAACAGAACAGCACTGCACATATCAGTGTTAACAATGTGAACAATCTGCATTCTACACGTCAAAGACAGATTGGATGAAAAAACACAATCTAAGTATTTGCTGTCTCCAAGAAACAGATGTATACCGCACGAACTCACAAAGACTCAAGGAAAAGGGATGAAAAAAATATTCTACATAAATGGAAACCAAAAGCTAGCAGTGGTAGCCATTCTCATATCAGATAAAACTGACTTTAAGTCAACTAATGATAAAAAAGACAATTCAAAGGATCAATGCAACAAAAAGTTGGTTCTTTGAAAAAATAAACAAGATCGATAGACCACTAGCCAGTTTAACCAGAAATAGAAATAACTTAAAAAAGCTCAATAAGAAATCAAAAAGGAGACGTTACAACTGACAACGCAGAAATACAAAATACCATCCATGAATACTACAAAAACTCTACACAAACTAGAAAACCTAGAGGAAATGGATAAATGCCTAGAAACATACAACCTTCCAAGCCTGAATCAGGAAGAAATAGAAGTCCTGAACAGACTAATAACAAGCAGCGAGATTGAAGCAGAAATAAAAAATCTCCCAACAACAACAACAACAACAACAAAAAAAGCCCTGGGCTGGACGGATTCACAGCCAAATTCTACCAGATCTACAAAGAACTGGTACCTGTCCCACAGAAACTATCCCACAACACCAAAAAGGAGGAAATGCTCATTCTATGAAGCCAATATCACCTTGATACCAAAGTCAGGAAAGGACACAACAAAAAAAGAGAACAGGGGCCGGGCTCAAGCCTGTAATCCTAGCACTCTGGGAGGCCAAGGTGGGTGGATTGTTTGAGCTCAGGAGTTCGAAACCAGCCTGAGCAAGAGCGAGACCCCATCTCTACTAAAAATAGAAAGA
>NW_012153951.1:495371-514158 GCF_000956105.1 Propithecus coquereli
GGGATGGGTACATATGCATACATAATGAGTGCGAGGCGTACCATCTGGGGGATGGACACGGTTGGAGCTCTGACTGGGTGGGGGGGGAGGAAGGGCAATGTAACCTAAACATTTGTACCCCTATAATATGCAGAAATAAAAAAAAATACTAGCAAAACTGCATTCAACTACATATCAAAAAGATAATCCACCATGATTAAGTGGGTTTTATCCCAGGGATCCAAGGATGGTTCAATATATGCAAATTAATAAACGTGACCCACCACATAAGCAGAAACAAAAACAAAGACTACATGATCATCTCAATAGACACAGAAAAAGTATTCAATAAAATCCAGCACCTTTCATGATAAAAATCCTCAACAAACTAGGTAAAGAAGGATTATAAAAGCCATGTATGACAAACCCACAGCCGACATCATACTGAATGAAGAAGTGGAACAAGACAAGGGTGTTCACTGTCACCACTACTATTCAACACAGTACTGGAAATCCTAGCCTCAACAATCAACGAAGAGAAAGAAAGGACATCCAAATCAGTAAAGAGAAGGTCAAACTATCCCTGACTGCTGATGATCATATGGCCCTAAAGACTCCTGGAACTGATAAATAAATTCAGCAAAGTCTCAGATTACAAAATCAATGTATGCAAATCAGTAGCATTTCTATATGCTAGTAACAAGCTGAGAGTCAAATCAAGGACTCAATATCATTCACGATAGTTACAAAGAAAATAAAATACCTAGGAATATACTTAACCAAGGAGGTGAAAGATTTCTACAAGGAGAACTTTCTGATGAAAGAAATTACAGTTGACACAAACAAATGGAAAAACATCCTTGCTTATGGATTACTAGAATCAACATCATTAAAATGTCCATACTGGCCAGGCACAGTGGCTCATGCCTGTAATCCTAGCACTTTGGGAGGCTAAGGCAGGAGGATCACTTGAGGAGTTGGAGACCAGCCTGAGTAAGAGTCAGACCCCGTATCTCTATGAAAGATAGAAAAATTAGCCAGGCATGGTGGCATGTGCCTATAGTCCCAGCTACTTAGGAGGCTGAGGCAGGAGGATAGCTCAAGCCCAGAAGTTTGAGACTGCAGTGAGCTATGATGATGCCACTGCAGTCAGGCTTGAGAGACAGAGCAAGACCCTGTTTCAAAAAAAAAAAAAAGTCCATACTGCCCAAGATGATTTACAGATTCAACATAATCCCCATCAAAATAACAATGTCCTATTTCACAGATCTAGAAAAAATAAGCCTAAGCTTCATTTGGACCCCCTAAAAAAAGAGCTCAAACAACGAAAGCAATTTTAAGCAAAAAGAACAAATCTGGACACCTCACACCACCTGACTTCAAATTATACTACAAGGCTATAACAACCAAACCAGAATGATACTGGTATAAAAGTAGAGACACAGACCAATGGAACAGAGAACCCAGGAATAAAACCATCTACCTACAACCAACCAATCTTCAACAAAGCAGACAACAAAATATACTGGGGAAAGGAAGCCCTGTTCAATAAATGGTGCCGGGAAGTGGACAGCCACATGCAGAAGAATGAAACAGGACCCTATCTCTCACCATATAAAAATTAATTCAGGATGGATAGAAGAATTAAATGTAAGGCATGAAACCATAAAAATTCTAGAAGAAAACATAGAAAAAACTCTTTTAGACATCAGCCTAGGCAAAGAACAGCAACAACAAATACAGCAACAACAAAAATCAATAAATGGGACTTAATTAAATTAAAAGGCTTCTGCACAGCAAAGGAAATAATCAACAAAGTGAACAGACAACTGACGAAAATGGGAGAAAATATTCACAAACTATACATCTCACAAAGGACTAATATCCAGAATCTACAAAGAACTCAAACAAATCAGTAAGAAAAAAACAAACAACCCCATCAAAAAGTGGGCAAAGGCCAGGCACAGGGGCTCGAGCACACTCCCGTAATCCCGGCACTTTGGGAGGCCGAGGTGTGAGGACTGCTTGAGGACAGGAGTTTGAGACCAGTGTGAGCAAGAGCAAGAGCCCCTTCTCTACAAAAAAATAGAAAAATTACCCAGGCGCGGTGGTTCTCGCCTATAGTCCCAGCTACTCGGGAGACTGAGGCAGGAGGATCACTTGAGCCCAGGAGTTTGAGGATGCAATGAGCTGTGATGACGCCACTGCTCTCTAACCTGGGCAACAGAGAGACTTTGTCTCAAAAAAATAAACAAACAAACAAGACATAAACAGAAGTTTTCCAAAGGAAGAGATATGAATGGCCAACAAACGTGAAAAAAAATGCTCAACATCACTAACCATCAGGGAAATGCAAATTAAAACCACAATGAGGCCAAGGGCGGTGACCCATGCCTGTAATGCTAGCACTCTGGGAGGCCAAGGCGAGAGGATCACTTGAGCTCAGGAGTTCGAGACCACCCTGAGCAAGAGCAAGACCCTATCTCTACTAAAAATAGAAAAAATTAGCTGGGCATCGTGTTTGTGCCTGTAGTTCCAGCTACTCGGGAGGCTGAGCCAGGAGGATTGCTTGAGCTCAGGAGTTTAAGGTTGCCGTGAGCGAGGCTGATGCCACAGCACTCTACTCAGGGCAACAGAGTGAGACTCTGCCTCAAAAAAACAAAAAACAAAACCCACAATGAGGTACCACCTTACCCCTGTCAGAATGGATATATTTGTTGTTGTTGTTGTTATTTTTTAGACATGGTCTCGCTCTGTCACCCTTGCTAGAGTGCAGTGGCATCATCATAGCTTATGGCAACTTCAAACTCCCAGGCTCAAGAGATCCTTCTACCTCAGCTTCCTGAGTAGCTGGGGCTACAAGCATGTGCCAACACACCCGGCTAACTTTTTCTAGTTTTTGTAGAGACAGGATCTCACTCTTGCTGAGGCTGGTCTTGAACTCCTGAGTTCAAGTGATCCTCGCATCTCGGCCTCCTAGAGTGCTAAGATTACAGGCATGAGCCACTATGCCCAGCCAGAATGACTATTAAAAAGTCAAAAAACAACAGATGCTGGTGTAGATATACAGAGAAAGAAACCCTTATACACTGTTGGTGGCACTGCAAATTAGTACAACCTCTATAGAAAACAGCTGGAGATTCCTCAAAGAAATAAATGTAGACCTACCACTCAATCCAGCAATCCTATTGCTCGGCATCTACCCAAAGGAAAAGAAGTCATATAAAAGACACCTGCACCCAAATGTTCATAGCAGCACAACTCACAATTGCAAGATGTGCAATCAACCTAAGAGCCCAACAATTCATGAATGGATAAAGAAAATGTGGTATATGTATACATGGAGTACTACTCAGCCATCAAAAAGAATGAAATAATGTCATTTGCAGCAGCTTGGATGGAAATGGAGACGACCGACGACCATTATGCTAAGTGAAGTACCTCAGGAATGGAAAACCAAACACCGTATGTGCTCACTTATAAGTGGGAGCTAAATGATGGGTACACACAGGCATAAAGCGATATAAAGGACATGAGAAACCAAGAAAGGGGGAGGGTAGCAGGAGGGGTATGGGATAAAAACTTATTTATTGAGTACAATGAACACTATCCTGGTGACAGGCACACCAAAAGCCGTGACTTAAGTATTATATGACGTATCCATGTAACAAAGACACTGCACCCCCTTAATAGTTTGAAATTTAATAAATAAATAAAACTACATTAGGATGATTTCTCACCTCTTAGGGTGGCAAAAATCCAAAAGTTTAACAACATCCTCTTATCAAGGCTTTTGAGAAGGCATATTTTCTAATATTGCTGATGACAGCACAACCTCTAAGAAGGGCATTGTGGCAATATTTATCAAAATTACCAATGTTTATATATAGCCTTTGATCCACTCATATCATTTTGGGGAATTTTTCCTACATATCTAATTATACATATACAAAATGATAGATGTTCAAGATTCATCACTGCAGCATCATTTGTAATAGTAAGACTTGAAGCAATGCAAGTGTCTATATAAAGCTTGGTTAAACAAACTGCTACAGGCCGGGCGCGGTGGCTCACACCTGTAATCCTAGCACTCTGGGAGGCTGAGGCAGGCGGATCGTTCTGAGCTCAGGAGTTTGAGACCAGCCTGAGCAAGAGCGAGACCCCGTCTCTACCAAAAAATGGAAAGAAATTAATTGGACAGCTAAAAATATATGTAGAAAAAATTAGCCGGGCATGGTGGCGCGTGCCTGTGGTCCCAGGATTGCTTGAACCCAGGAGTTTGAGGTTGCTGTGAGCTAGGCTGACGCCACGGCACTCGCCCCAGGCAAGAGAGTGAGACTCTGTCTCAAAAAAAAAAAAAAAAAACAAACTGCTACAACCACACAATGAAATACTATGAAACTTCTTTTAAAAAGAGAGAGAATATTCACTATGAATTGATATGGAAAGATCCTAGTGTAAAGTACATTCAAAAAGCAAGATACAGATACACACAATATGAGACATCAATCATGGGGAAAACTTGGGTATATGGGAACTCTACTAACCTATATATTTAAAACTCTTCTAAAGTTAAAAGCTTATTTTTTTAAAAAGCAAAGTACAGACAATATATAGTTTACTAGATTTTGTGTAAGAAAGAAAAGAGAATGAGACTACGTATTTATCTGCTTATAGTTCCATACAGAAATACTAGAAGAATTCACAAGAAACAATAACAGTAGTTATGTATGGGAGGAAGGGGGATATGGGAACAGGCAAGGGAGGCAAGATTTCTCAACATAAATTTTTCTTCATAATTTAACTTATTAATGATTGCCTTTTCAAAAAAAAAAAACTAACGTATTTTTAAAAGAAACTCCACAATTACCTCATTCACTATGAAACCCAAGGGAAGTTTCTGGCACAATATTTACATTCCAGTAGATATAATGGTTTTAACAACTATTAAGCTTCTTTAAACCCAAACTTTTAATCTCTGTAGTATATGCATTCCATAATTAGAAACCAAAATATTTTATTTTTTAATGAGAATAAATAGAAAAATGATTTTTACAGAAACTTGCACTTTATAAAGATTTCCCAGAATACATGTAATTTGACAAAGTGATTTACAACTAAGCCCAATACTGTGACCACAAAACTGAGTGAAAGGAATAAACTCCCTTAGTGTTATACAATTTATTTCATATAACAGTCAATGTTGTTTGCTAATGAAAGAGGCTGAAACCTTTGACAGTACGAAAACATAATCAGACCGCAAAGTATTAACGACAGTTGACTTGGCTTCAAGTCACTGGTCTGCCCACTAGCTATTTTCCAGACCCTAACGTTACAGCAGCTTTTTCTCTGTTTCATAAATTTTAAAAATTAAATTATCTTTATCTCCATCTACTTTTTGAAATTCCATGCACCTAAAGGAATGTTAAAATAAATGGTTCTTTAAAAAATTTTTATAAGAGCAACAATATGCCTATAAAAATACACATAAGGCCAGGCACGGTGGCTCACGCCTATAATCCTAGCACTCCGGGAGGCCGAGGCGGGAGGATCACTCGAGATCAGGAGTTCGAGACCAGCCTCACCAAGAGCGAGACCCCCATTTCTACTATAAATAAAGTAGCTGGACAACTAAAAATACATAGAAAAAATTAGCCAGGCATGGTGATGCGTGCCTGTAGTCCCAGCTACTCGGGAGGCTTAGACAGAAGGATTGCTTGAGCCCAGGAGTCTGACGTTGCTGAGAGCTAGGCTGATGCCACGGCACTCTAGTCCAGGCAACAGAGAGACTCTGTCTCCAAATAACTAACTAACTAAGTAAGTAACACGTTAGCTTAAATTGAAGTGTAAAAGACAAACTCACATACATACATACACACAGACTTACCTTAAAAGGTTTGTCTCCACTGTGTGTCAGCATATGCCTCTGTAACCAACTCTGACTGGTTGATGGAGTGTTATAGACTTTACAACCTTTCCATAAGCAAACAAATACCTGTTAAAAAAAGAGCCATATTAATTTTCATCACTTATTTCAACAAAGAGTTTGATTCCTTTAAGTTCAAAAAGAACATGTTGCAAGTCTTCAATTGACAAAAAGAGCCATTTAATGTATTAGCGCATCAAAATGCTTAATGTAGTTAAACTTCTAAACTTCCCAGTGTAAGGCACTGTATTAATCCTTCTCCATTCAGGCTGCTGTCCACTCCCTCAACATGGAATGAATGACACACCAATCACAAGTACTACTGAGAAGGAAACATATTAAAAAATTATAATGTATTCCTAGGAACTGGGACCATGGCCCATTATTTATATTTTTGTATCTCCTGTACAAAGGAACAAGCATCTATTAATTTTAAATATCAGGAAAATATAAAGGCATAAAAATAATTAAAATTAATAATCAATGGTAATTAGTAGATACTGATATATTTAACTTCAAAGAATGAGTAAAAGTTAAATCCTCAAATTGTAATTTTTCTACTCATGCTTTTCTATTCTCACATGCATGCTAACATAAACTATTATATTAAGAATTATTTCCGGCCAGGCATACTAACACAAATTCCTATATTAAGAATTATTTCCACCACGCCTGTAATCCTAGTACTCTGGGAGGCCGAGGCAGGAGGATCGCTTGAGCTCAGGAGTTCGAAACCAGCCTTAGCAAGAGCGAAACCCCATCTCTACAAAAAAACCACAAAAATTAGCCGGGCGTGGTAGTGCATGCCTATAGTACCAGCTTCTTGGGAGGGTGAGGCAGGAGGATAGCTTGAGCCCAGGAGTTTGAGGTTGCAGGGAGCTATGGAGGACCCCACTGCATTCTAGCTGGGGCAACAGAGTGAGACTCTGTCTTCAAAAAAAAAAAAAAATCATTATTTCCAAATACCCTGATTATGATACAAAATTTAATATAAAATGTTAAATTAATGTAGTAGTAAAAGCAATGAGTTACCCTATCATCATAATAGATCCACATTCTTAGGTTTAAGGGTACTGAGTATGATTGGATTTGGAAAGTACCAAGACTAACAATCTAATCTTTACCATCTTCTTACTAGTGATATATTGATTTCCTAATTGAGGATATGTCTATCAAACTGAACATTGAAAACTGCTTCCCATCAGTGAGAAAAATATGAATCTATTGCAATCATTACTTTGAATGTACCATTTATATACTCTGTTCTTTTCTAAGGTAAGAACAATTATGAATAGTCGTACTTTAAAGACTATAATGTACTATATACATAGAACACAACAAGGCTATATAAAGAACTGAGGAAACATTCTTTAAAATAGCCAGTCTAAAACACAATTTTTTAAAAGACTAGAAAAAACTGACAATCTATAAATAAATAGCTGAGGTCAATTTTCAGTCAAAAACGAAACCACTTTATGTCAAAAAGGTCTAACAAGGCAATATCACCATTGCCATTTGACACAAATGTTTAGAGAATGTTATCTGCATTCTGATTCCACAATAGATTTGCTAGTTTCTTTTAGTTAAGTAGATAAAGGAAGCCAACATTTACTACTCCATTCTTAAAATTCCTGACTCTAGCACATTTATAAACTGATGCGTGAGGTTCCCAGAGTTAAAAGTTACTTTTTAAAATAAATCTAGGAAAAGAAAAAAAAAAACTAAGCAATACTTAAATGCTATAGAATTCAATATTGTTTGATAATCACATGCAGATAAATCAGTGCTATCTATCAATTTCCTGACTCAAGACTGCTAGACTTAAGAGTCTTAAATTTTCAATCCAGTCAATCAGGTGTTGGTTTAAAATTCTCTCACAAGTCATACCACATCAACAGAAATGCCTTAAAGAAGTATTTGGGAATAAAATTAATGTCATTTTTATAACAATTTTTGTAACAATGAAGAATTCTATTGATTCTTCTTGATGTCAAGAAGATTCTGAAGCAAACCCTACCGTGAATTACTCTCAAATCAGAGAAGGTAGCATTCAGTTCCTCCCAGATCATCATTACCTCTACCTAACATTACTCAACCAACCACTATGTTTGGGAGAAACAACTACCTCTAACCTCTAATTTTTTTTCCTATGAGCAAACGTGACTATGGAGGCAATGGCAGACTCTGTAATGACATCAGATACAGCATTAATTAGTGAGCAGGTATGGTCTAGAGTCCAGACGGAATAATGTCCAGTAACACTTAAGGCAAGATGTTCAGATTCAAAGAAAAACCAAAACCTTCAACCTAGTGAAATTTATAGAAAATGAAGTAGGTGTAAAGAGACCAAAGTTATCTGTGTTTAGCTATATTGGAATGAAATGTTTAAAAAATAATTCTGGGGGAAAAAAAACACTAAACTTCCACAAAGATAGTCCTGATATACCAAACTAGCACTAAAATTCCACATGAATGCTACACAAAAAACACAAAACCAATCAAAAGCTAAATTTCCTTCCCTAACCTGTATCAGGAAGATCTTTTGACAAAAAAAGCAGCCCAAAATCTGACAAAAAGGGTCTTCTTCAAACCTGAGACTTTTTCATAGATGCGAAATGTGGAAAACATTTTTATACTCTTTCTTTAGAAACTCAACCATTACAAAAGTTAAGACCTGAAAATCAAACACCACAGGGTTCACATTCAATCCAAATTTGGGAGGAATATGTTTGAGAATATAATTTGTCATGGTTCTTCTATCCTACTTGAATTAAGATCTTGCCATTTTAATTAGAATAAGACACAAAGGTCCACAGTCCAGTCTGTCATGACACAGAGAGACTTACGTCACATTAGGTTGTATTAGATATAGAAATAGAAAATGGACAACCTAGTCCAGGCGCAGTGGCTCACACCTGTAATCCTAGCACTCTGAGAGGCCGAGGCAGGAGGACTGCTTGAGCTCGGGAGTTCGAGACCAGCCTGAGCAAAAGTGAGACCCCATCTCTACAAGGAGGGAAGGAGGGAGGGAGGGAAGGAAGGAAGGAAGGAAGGAAGGAAGGAAGGAAGGAAGGAAGGAAATAGACAACCTGAACTATATCCAGCTCTTTTGCTTTGCAGCTATGTAATCCTGGAACAATCACTTAGAATCTAAGCCTCTACTTCCTTTTTCATCAGAGACACTCTGATCACACATTTGGTAACTCCAAAACATATATCTTATATCTTATATCTGTAGAGATAGAAGATGATATATTCCCTAATATATGATATTAGATGATATATTCTCTAATAAAGACTAGTCAACAGAAAAACTAGGTTTATATTAGATACTGAAGGTCCCTTCTCAAAATAACTACCATCAGATTTTTCTGCCAGACTGTCCAGAAAAATTAAAAAGAAAAAAGAAAAAAAACTCACACAGCCCTTCAAAGAGTATTTTTTTAATTCTGTCAAAGAATCTTCAAATTTATAATGGCTTAACATATAAGATGTAGAGATCTAAAGTTTCAATGCTGCAGGAAGGTTCGGGCTTTCTGTTGAGAACTCTAAGAAGTCTGAGTTCTGTCAGAATGGTCAGCTTTACCTTCAGAGATCTCCTCCAAAATGTCCAAAATGAAAAAGGCTGCTACGAACCTGGGAACCAAGGGTAGTCGTAGTCTCCTTCACTTTGGTCAACATCCTTGAACGATCTAACAGGGTATTTATCTGAATGTACACATGGCCTATATCTATAATGGCTTGGGTGACGGTATAGATAAATACACTTAAACATCTTACACCTGAGTGCAAAATGAATCCATCAAATTTTTCTGAAAATAAATGAAAAATCCACAGCGAAAGAATGCAACGTAGCCTGACAGAAGCCTAAGTATGCATAAAGAAATTCAGTTATTACCAGTAAATTAAAATCAGCCAAATATTTAATATATTCTAAATGCAGAGCAGGTAAACAGTATAATCTACATGCCAAAGTAAATAACAGTCTAATTATAATGAGTAATTGGTTCCTTTCGCAGTAAAATGACACAGAAAGATTTTATATAACTAAGAGATACGGCCAGGCATGGTGGCTCATGCCTGTAATGCCAGCACTTTGGGAGGCTGAGGAGGGAGGATTGCTTGAGACCAGGAGTTTGAGACCAGCCTAGGCAACAAACTAAAACCACATCTCTACAGAAATTTTAAAACTTAGCCAGGCATGGTGGCATACACCTGTAGTTCCAGCTACTTGGGAGGCTAAGGTGGGGGAATGGCACAACCCAGGAATTTGAAGTTACCACTGCATTCTAGCCTGGGTGACAGAGTGAGACTTTCTCTACAAAATAAAGAAGAAATAAAGTAAGAGATATAACATCTAAAGTCAGGAAGAGGTTGGATGGATGATACCATAGTACCTTCAAGCTCTAATATTTCTAAGGGAAGAAAAAACAGCTCTTTTATAAGATGTAAACATACAAAAGAGAAGCAAAATTTTAGATACAATTATTTTGTCTCAGATCAGTTTGCTCTTTCAAGATCTGCCAAAAATGATGAATATAATTTTGTGTCCTATTATTTTTAGCCATATTAAATATATTAACATCAATTTCCCACTAAAAGGTATTTAATAGAACAGAGGACAAAAATATTTACTAAAACATTCAAATCAAAAAAATGAAACATTTCTCATTTAATGCAAAAGATATGACCAATCTCATGTTGTATTTAGGATATACTAGATTGGCAATCAAAACTCAAATCACCTCCTAAGATCGATCTCACATCCTAGAAACACTCCAATGTAATCTACAAATTTAGTACACAAATGACACTTTTTAAAACACACAAACATGATTGGCCTCAATCAAGTCATCAAATAATAACCTGTCATCCTCCCACCAAAATCTCCTTCCTCTTTCCCCCAGCAGAAAACACACCAAAGAATGTAACAGGCCAGGTGCGGTGGCTCACATCTGGACCTAGCAGTTTGGGATGCTGAGGTGGGAGAATTGCTTGAGCCCTGGAGTTTGAGACCAGCCTGGGCAACATGAAGACCCGGTCTCCACAAAAAATAAACTCAGCTGAGCGTGATATTGCATGCCTGTGCAAGTCCCAGTCACTTGGGAAGATGAGGCAGGAGGACTGCTTGAGCCCATGAACTGGAGGCTACAGTGAGCTATGATAACACCACTGCACTCCAGCCTGGATGACAGAGTAAGACCCCATCTCAAAAAAAAGAACAAGAAAAAGAAAACATACAAAAATAAACTTAGGCTGGGCACGGTGGCTCACAACCAAGAGTTGAAGGTGGCACTGAGCTATGGAATACACCACTGTACCCCAGCCTTGGCCTCAGAGTAAGATTCTGTCTCCAAAAAAAAAAAAGAAAGAAATCTGAACAGCTTTCTGGAAATTGTTTTTAATGTGAGAAATACTTAAGAAAGAAAGAATACTAATAGATCTTATACTAAACAACTACAAGATGAAGTTCCTTACCCACCAAGACTTAGGTATATAGTAAGAGGACACTGGGATTTGAAATTAGATTAGTAAAAGAGCTCAGAGTCTAGTCTTTGGAACCTAGTCAGGCACAGAAGTATGGACCGAAGAACACAATTTTATTATACTTAACACAAAAGATTGATTTGACTTTTTTGCCTGTTTGCTTTTATTTTTGAAACCAAAGAAAGTATTCGTAATGTTTTTAAAAGGTATGCTCATAATTTGGCATTTAAATGATTAATTTAATTTCTAATGTAGAGTCCCATGCCCACCCACTTTATTATATGAAAACATCAAGAAAATCTAAATGCCACTTGACTTTGGCCTCCAGATATAATTAAAATCCACATGGACATAGCAACATAAATACCTCACCAGGGGGAAAATGATGTTTCTAAGCTATAACAGTTTTGTTTTTCCCAGGGTGAAGATTTATAGATGAATAAGAAAAAGAAGAGAAATATAGTATTTAGCTCTTGCTAACTTATTGCTCTAGTAAAATTGTCATCTTTTAATAATTAGAAGCAAAAAATCTTCTAGGGTTACCAATTTTTTCCTCATCTGGAGCAGAAACAGTTTCTGCTCCATGATGATAGTTTAACACTTGGGGTAGAAAGAAGAAGTAAGAAATCTAAAAAAAAAAATAATTAGGCCACCAAAATCAGCTCTTTTCCACTTACATTAGGCACCTAGAATAGTCAAATTCATAGAGACGGAAAGTAGAATGGTGATTGCCAGGAGACGGTGGGAGAAGAGAATGAGTTTGTTTAATGGGTACAGGCTTCAAATTGGGATGATGACAAAAAAGTTCTCGTGATGGACAGTGGTGATGGTTTCATAATGATGTGAATGTACTTAACGCCACTGAACTGTACACTTAAAAATGGTAAAAAATTTTTTTAAAGAAGTTACCTTCAAAAAGGCCATCTCAGAAAAAAAAAAACCCACTACTCCTCCTCAAAACACAAACTCCAAACTCAAAGCACAAAATCAGGTAAAGAGTTTTCTTATTTTTTATAGTAGTACCAAGTTTTCCAATTCTCATTCATATTTTATCATTCAGAAAAGGTAGTCTACATACTAATGACTGGCATTCAGAAAAAACTGGAGGTACTTTCCACATTTCTTTGATCCTTTACATTCATGGTTTAGCAAATGTCTTCCAAAAATGAGGACTCCTTTCTTTGGTCAAAACAGCATTACTCTCAAAATCAGCTAGAGAATCGTATTATTTATAATAAAGTAGTATCAGTAAAGATTCAACAAATGACATGGGGGGAATTTTCATTTCAACAAGATAGTACTTATGGTAGAAATATCAAAATTTCACACTTAGTTCTGTAACATGAATAAGGTACATGTAGTTGCAGTGATTACATCATACATTTAATTTAGAGAGTTCAGTCTGTAACTGCATTTCTTCCTACAAATCTGTAAAGGACTGAAAACATTCTCATAAGGCTGCTGTGTGCCAACTCAACTTAGAGGATTCTGAGACTTAGAAATGTGAAATCTTCCCACATCTACTAAGAAGCCCAGTGATCTTCTACATAGCTCATGATCCTATATACAGTTGCTAAGTCAAGTGACAAAAAAGTCTATCATGCCATGTTCAAAACTGGTATATACCAAGTGACATCAAGCACTGGCTCACAAAAGGCAGATCTATAATAGAAACCAACTTGCTAAGATAGTTCACACTAAATATCTGATATATTAGGGCTGGAGGGAGGCTTGAGTTACCAAAGCAGTCTAACCACTGAGCTGGGTTTTACAGTTAAAAAATACTAGATGATGGACACAGTTCATTTACAGACCATGCAGAAGTATAACATTTTACTGGTTACTCAGACATCACACATATTAAATCTAACAGGAAGACAAATGTACAAATGTTTACTTATCAAGTTTGAGTAATCAAAAGATTGCTAACACATTATAATATAATGTGACAGGGACAGATATTTCTTAATAGAAATTTCAAATGTGACACCACTGGTCAAAATGCTAGAAATGCATACATGGTTGCATGTTTAACAAAAAAAAAAAAGATCAATACTACAATCCAAATATGAATAGAACCTTGGAAACAGTTTACCCACTCATTTAAACCATGATTTTAACGACTGTAGTATCAGTGGTTCCTCAACAATGATGGCAGGCTTGTAGGAGACGCATGATCTAATAAGTTACCTACACTTATGATATGACATTAATTTCTGGAAAACCTACTAAGTGTGGTAAATATTTAAGATAAACCTAGGTGAAGTTGAAAAAAATGTGTAAATTAATACTTTGGTCCATTACACTTTGGCTCACCTAATTTGTTTACCTCTTTATTCACTACCCAATAAAAGGTACATGAACTGACAAAATTAAATATATTCCTGACAGGATATAGGTCAATACTGACTAATCAGAACTTTCTATCTAAATCAGCTCTGACAAGACCTGGGAAAGATGATCAATTCTCACAAATAACGAGTTCAGGCTGTCATTTAATAGGACTGCATATACTAACCCTGGTAGCAATAGTCTCTCTAGTTAATTTCAGCATCAAGGATAATTTAGGACCCTCTAACAGGGGAAATTCAGGACACTGTGCTAATTCCCAAATGTTCTCTACTCAAAACACCAGAACCTTGGAATATATTGTATTCACTTGTAGTATTTCTGCTATATTTTTAGAAGTCTAATTTCTTCCAAATAACATATTTAAGAGCAAACTAAAATTCAACACATAATATACCCTATTTTCATTTTATTCTACCAATTTTGTGGGAAGTAATTATCAGAAAATCATTTGAAAAAATAAAGCCTATGTAAAAATAATCCCAAATTACTTTCAGAAATAAAACCTAACTAGGAATTATAAATTAATAAAACTAATGAAAACAGGGAGTGAAAAAAAAGAAATGACAAAACCAACCCCTCCTCGCTGACCATCTACATGTATGGAACGGATGTGATCTGCCAGATCTGGGCTAGAGTTGAAGCAAGCCTGGCACTGGTCCCAACAACAATTATAGGCAATATTTTTGCTTGAAGAAGTAGTGCTTCCTTGTCCATTCATCATTGCTGGAGTTGAACGCCCACTGGAAATTGTGCTGTCTACATCCATTATAGTACTGCTTATGCTACAAAAGAAGAAAAAAGGCTGTGTTATTCCTAGAAATTCACTAACATGAATATGATCTTATAAATATTTAATTAAGATTACCACTTGACATTCTGCTCCATATGAACAATGCATAGTAACCATATTCTCCATGAGAAAACAACGATGCTTTGAAATTAATTCATTGGCAATAAAGAGCAAATCAAGGCAGAAACACAATGGTACCTCAAAACCAGATGAGATAATTTCAGCAACTTTTGGCAGACATGAACTCCCCAATACTATACCCTATAGAAAACAAACCACACACAAACATAGCTTATCACATCTCATCCCTTCCATAGTTCAAAGGAACATGAGAAAGCAATCATTTCCAGCTGTAAATAATTCACAAAGCATTATCTTTACAATTCTGCAAGTCACTTGTTGACTTGAAATCTCTTCTTCTACTCACTAAGCGGAGAATATTAAATGCTGTCACATCCTAACTCTTTTCATGTCAAAGAAGTTGGGAAATTTTGCAGTATTTTCCCTTCTAAAAAAAAAGCACAAGAGAGAAAACTGCATACATTAAGTCTCTGATTTGACCAAAGTCCAAATAAAAAGTCTTTTCCTGGCCCTCAAATGTAATTGTTTTTTACTATTCTCTAGCCACCAAAAGACTGAAAATGTCAATCAATCCCTTTCACTTTTTATTTACTACACAAAGTATTACATATTAATAATTCTTTTATTTACTACAAAAGTACATATTTGTGTTGTCAGAATGCTCAAATCTTCATACCTTAATAAAATGTACCGCACACACTTTTGCCTTCATTTTAAAAGCAATTCACTTTTTAATTTTTTTCAATATCTTCCCAATAGATAAAGTGCACCGAAGTAGCTTCAATCAGAAGGATCAACAGTAAGAATGTTTTCAGACTAAAGCTATGAAAAGCTGTGTATCTGCATGCAATTTAAGCAATACCACTAAATCGTGAAAATGATATTAACTTATAAGGGGGTATGCTTCCTTCCACCGAAAGTTTTTATCATGGAAAATGTCAAAGACACAGAGTATATCTAAATCTGAATTCGATTAATATTTTGCCCTATTTGCAATTTGTAACCTGTTTTTCTGAATCATTTGAAAGCTGCAGACATTATGACACTTCAACCACAGTTAAATTCAGCACACACCTTCTGAAAAAAAACATTATTCACCTATATACCAATACGACCTCATTTGCTCACATCTAAGAAAATTATTGGTAACAACATGAATTTTGTTAGTTTATTAGGTTAGAGACAGAGCAGGGTCTCACTCTGTCGCCAAGGCTGGAATGTAGTGGCATGATCACAGCTTCAAACTCCTAGGCTCAAGCAATTTTCCCACCTTAGCCTCCCAAGTAACTGGGACTACAGCACACAATGCCGGGCTAATTTTTCTATTTTTTTTTTTTAAGATGGGGTCTCACTGCATTGCCCAAGTTGGTCTCAAACTCCTGGCCTCATGTGATCCTCCCTCCTCAGCCTTCCAAAGTGCTGAGATTATAGGAATGAGCCACCAAGCCTGGTCTCAAGTAAGCTTTCTAGTGATTTCTAACGACCAATGCATGCATTTTTAAAAGTTAGCAAAAATGTTTTTGTAGGATGCTTCAGATATGAAGAATGTCTCATTTCCCTTTAAAGGATATTCTAGTATTTAAGTTCATCTGGCTACCTACCTACCAGTCAACATAGATTCTAAAGTTCAACTCTAAAGCTTCACTCTAAAACTTTGTGATCTCTATAAAAATCTCGAATGGCAATCAGCTCTTAGAATATCTGGATAATCATATATTGTTTGTTGTTATAGGACTACACTGTAGGTAGGGTGGTTTTTCTATTCTGAAATATAAACTTTATTCAATCCCTTAGAAATTTCAAGTTTCCTAAGGCCCTTAACCCTGAAATGGTTGCCTATTTTCGTTATCACTTACTTTATGTATTTTAAAACATTCAACTGTAAAGCACATACTTAAACTATACTGATTTAACTTCAAAGGGAAATATTAATAATGTTAAGTAAACATCATGCCCAATTTATAAACAATCTTAGGAAAAGTGATAAACCTCAACGAACTATTGTCACACAATCTCCAAGGTACAGTTAAAACTCACATACACACACAAGAGCAGGGCAGTAATGATCCAATTTGCATATCTAAGTTGGGGAGAGAGACAGAGATATAAGTTATCCTCTAAGGGCATAACCTCTTTGGAAAGATACACAAAATCCAGTAGATGTCTGCAACAGTGGGGTGCCAAGACAGGGAGATAATCTTATCTTTCACTATATATGCCCTTTTATACCACTTTAACGTGTACTGCTTTTATTAAAAAGTTCAAAATGAAACTAAATCAATTCTTTTCTTAAATGGGCAAAGTAAGGTCAAGAGAGATTCATATACTTATGAGACATCCAACTATCATTACAGAATCTATCTACACAGTGCTTAGCATAATTTTGCTTATTACCTTTACCAGAGAAGGGGAACATTATCAAAAAGTCCAAATTTCCATGAACACTAAGCACCGCTTAGTCAGTCCATGTGTGATACCACACACTTGAAACAGTACTTTATGTGGGTATAGCTACCATAACTACTCGTAAAATGACAGCGTAACTAAGTGTTAAGAGCATGAACTCTGTCGACCTCTGGGGACTAGGTTGTGAATATGACAGAGTGTGGGGTAGGTCCCATAGCCAGCAACACTCCAGACACCCTACACATGTTCAGGATCCCCCCCAGAATCTCCCCAGTCTAACAGGACCAACTGAAGTTCTGCTTCACAGCCCCTCTTAGGCTCCTTCAACTTCTACGAAGTATCCAATCCTAAGCCTTCAGGCTCCTTTTGGCCCCAGACCCATGCTACCATCAGTGGTTCTCTCCATTCTTAAGAATGATGAAGGCAACATTCTGATGCAAAATTCCAATTGTACTGGAAACAAATGACAGATAATTTCTGATTCTGACAGGACCCTGAGCTAGATATGGGTTTCACAGAAAGCAGTGTCCTTCTTCCTGCAGCAGTGCCCTTCCTGTAACAGTTTATGTAATGAGACAACCAGACCTACAAATAATCTACCTGATCTTATAATATTTCCAGGATCATACATATATTAAAATTTTTCACTCAATTAATTCTTTTTCAATGAACACTTACTGATTCTATGAAATGTGAACACCTAAGGAGCCTAGTATTTGAAAGAAAACCTAAGCCAGACCAAAGCACTCACACTTTGCAGATAGTTTCAATAATCTAAAGCAGTGTTTCTCAAACTTTAATGTGTATATGAATCACCTGGGCTCTTATTAATTATAGATTCTAATTCAGTAGGTTTAGGTTAGGTCCCGAGATAGGACATTTTAACGAGTGCTTGATGCTGCTGCTGTGACATTTTGAGTAGCAAGGCTCTAAGAGATCTTTCACTAGTATTATTACCCAACTGAAAATGACCACACTAAGAAATTGCTCATATAGAATGGTTAGCCAAAGTACGCATAGACCCACACCAAGCCTGTGACAACAGAAAATCCCTAAGTTTTTAAAACACACACACAAATTGTTAGAGATTTCAAAGCAGTATTTGGGGAGGGACATGAGACATTTCTTAACATTAACATTTCCCCTTTCCTCTTTTCCATGGGCCTTGTTAGAAATTATCTGGCAAACTAGAGTTTTCTACCCAACAGCTATACTGACCAACTATATGATTTTATGAAAATGATTTCCTTTGGGAATTCAAAGGCCAACTCACTAATACATCCAAGAAGAGCCCCATCTTTGAGAACTCAAATTATTCCAGGCAAACATCTGCTTGGCAGACATGACCAGGGCCCACGGGGTTGCCAACCTTGAAAACATCATAAAGATCAGCTTGCTAAATGACAAAATACATGAGCAGAGGAAGCAAACATGGATGCTTATGTTATCATGACTGGCAAGAACAAGACCATGGTCTTAAGGTAACTGAGAAAAAAGTTCACAGACGTGGTTTCAGATTACACATCGCAAATAATCTTTAGGAAACTACCACTTGGCAAGGGTTGCTGCATTATCACATAGCCACATCACACAATTATCTCAAAAGGCTATTAAAATACAACTCTCTTAGGCCGGGCGCGGTGGCTCACACCTGTAATCCTAGCGCTCTGGGAGGCTGAGGCGGGCGGATTGTTTGCGCTCAGAAGTTCGAGACCAGCCTGAGCAAGAGTGAGACCCTGTCTCTACTAAAAAAAAAAGAAAGAAAT